>NC_141549.1:58040000-58410000 GCF_021556685.1 Rattus norvegicus
CCCCCTTGATGCTCATCATCATTGCCTTACTAAATGGTTTGCTGTCCCCTGCCTTATCCTTGAGTGAAGTCATGTCAAAAGATTTGCTTGAAATTCCAGGTTTATTATATTACTAATGACAGTATGTAAGAAATTAAATTAACAGTACTAATAGGTTACAACACGATTCATATGTACAATGAAATATTATTTTTCTATAAAAGAGTACGAAATGCTACCACACAATCATCACAATATAAATGAAACTTAATTTTATTATAGTTTTGTTATTTGGGTCTGTTTTTTTAGCAGTACTGGGAAGTGTGCCTAATACTACACAAATAATCTACTTTTGAGCTCTATTTTGAACTCTACAGATCGTTATACTAACTGAAATAAGCAAGACACAGTGAAAAAAGTCATATGAGTTCACTCAGATATGAACTCTGAAAAGTTTGTGTCACAGAAATTGTCAACAGAATGCTCTCAGGCCTGCAGAGATAGGGAGAGGTATGAGAAATGGGTAAATGGGTACAAAGTTCTAGTTAAATGGGAGCAAAAAGCTCTAAAGTGCTCGTAGACAGTGGATGGAGATACAGTTCAGTCATTGCCAGGCATGAGGATTAGGGCCTCTTGTTTCAGATCCCTAGAACCCCTGAATAGTTGCACATAATGATGCTTTCCTCTAATCCAAGTGCTGGAAAGAGCAAGACAGGAAGATCCCCAAAGCTTTGTTTATCACACAATAAGTCTTGCCAAATCTGTAAGGTTCAGGTCCAGTTAGAGATAATGTCTGAAAAATAATGAAGGGGATTGACTGTTGGTGATGATATTCTTTGTCAATCTCTGGCTATACTATGTATATGACTTATGTGCAAATTTTCGCACATTTGTACATATCCTAAGTATTTGTACCACATACATAAACACACCTACATGAAGATACACACACACACACACACACACACACACACACACACACACACGAGAGAGAGAGAGAGAGAGAGAGAGAGAGAGAGAGAGATATCAAAGGGGAGGATAGGAAGAATCAACAACACTTCTGATAGTGACATTCAGTTCATGCTACAGTCTTAAAGACGGTCTTGTGCTCTTGTGATATACATGAAAATCATGCTCTTGCCCCCATTTCTAAGTAAACATAAGCATTCCTGGAAAAAAAGATATTCTTTGACTCATAGTGAGAACATTCAAAGGAATGACAAAAGCAGCAGTTTCCAAAATAATTTGGACACAGGTCACCAATTATAACCATTCCAAAAATATTTGTGTACTTCTTAGATTCCACTAAATGGTAGTTTGGTGACATGTTTTTGGAAATGTGTTTTAACCATCAGTAATCTAATCAAGAGTCTGGTCCACTTCCCCAAACTACAGTGAGCATGTAAAAATAAAATAGGTTCTTCCAGTCTGTATCATTGAAATCATCCTCATCTCCAAACCACATGCTTTTGGACACCATAATGCAAGTTACATCATTTAAACATTGTATTCTCATATATAACAGCACACCTCACTTTCTACCTCCTTAATAATTATACAAGCGAATCCTAGCTTAATGGTCATAAACAACATTACTTTGAAGAAAACAATTGAAAACATACACAAAGAGTGATAGAACACTATTTTACCAACTTAATCATCAAAATTTTATGACCCTGGCACTTTTTTACAAATTTTCACATTTTCCTCTAATTACTTTTAATTCAGTTTTTGTAACTACTATCAATGCATCTCAAGAGTCCCTGCCCTGTTTTCAGACAAGACGCTTCCTTCCTTTTCATTTTACAAAGTTTGTCAATAAAATAAAATTGGTTTGACATTAGTGTGAAATTGGTCCATTTGGGATCTTTTAATAAGAAGCAAAGTAAAACAACTTCTATACAGTGCCCTAATCTTTAAGCAGAGGTGCTATTTTCCCACAAGTTTAGCATTTTAATTGCTACAACTTTTCTTTCTATAAACTCTCAACTGTTTTGTGAGTATTTGTGTCAGAGAACCATGAAATGAAGTGCTATTAACATCCGTCCTGTAGGTACTTCATTGTGTTGTAATTTTTCCAAAGAGTAGATAATTACATGATTATCTGTCATTAATTCACTGGATGCAAATGCAAAGAACAGAACTTTTGAAAATACTTTTCAGAAGTATCAAAGGATGAAACATAGTTTTGGGACTTTCAGAATTCCGGTTTCAGCTGGGGTTTTGTGCCTTTTATATATAATGCTGTTTCTCATTAACTGGATTTGAGTCAAAGAAAACAATTTTCTCCCACTTCCAATGACAATTTCAGAGAATTAAAAAGAGCAGTGGTCAGGAAAAAATACAAAAAGTCACTATGTAAGGGTACTTAACAATGAATAGAGTGTTTATAATATAAATGTGTATTCTATCTCTTGAAACACGTGCATTTTCTAGTTTGCCTGTGAGTTTTTTTTCTTTTTTACTTTCTGTTCTTGGGTTAGAAGAAATATGTAACAATGGAGTCAGGCTATTAACTCAAAGTTCAGGAAGTTCTAAAACGTTAGAGAGAAGAACTCCAGTAGAGTCCTGATTATTTTTTCTTCTTTTACAAATTTCACAATTCTTAACCTTCAAAATAGCTAATATTTTCTGAAGATCTGCTATCCAGCAATCTGGATTTTTAAAAAAGAAGTTCACCATGCTAATTCATATTTCAACTATGTTTTAAAAAAATACTTGGTCTACCATGTCCTTACAAGTTAATAATCCTCTTATTTTTCCAACTCTTTAGTACTAAAAATAAGATACACAACAAAACAATTAAAATGCATTTCGTTTCCTCCATTAGTATGCTTACTACAAGGTTAATCAAGAAAGTGGTTAATTATTACTACAACTTGATAATCTCTCATATTTCTTCAAAATTTAACAGTTATATGCTGTAAAATTTCTCAAGTAATTTTCTACAATTTTCTTTCATATAATATATTCTGATCTTAGTTTCCCCATCTCAACTCATTTCAGATATTCCCAACTTTCTACCCTCCCAAATCCATACCTTTTAAGGCAGGCTCTCTCTCTCTCTCTCTCTCTCTCTCTCTCTCTCTCTCTCTCTCTCTGCAGGCAAACAAAAAACAAACAAAACACACACACACACACACACACACACACACAAACAAGAAAGTGTACAAAAATACCATTGAGTTCATTTTATGTTGGCCATCTATTGCAGGCATAGGAACAACCCTTAAGTGTGACTCAGTGAGACTCAATTTGAGTAAACATGTTTTTCCTTTACAAACATATGTCAAGTGGAGATAGCTCCTTGGTTAGATATCGGAGCTCACGTCCACTTCCTACTCTCTGCACTATAACTCCATCTGGCTTGTACCAAAGAGTGACGTTATACTCTTTCAAGACTCTCTTGTATCACTGAGAAAAGAAAGATATCTATCCTGAGTAATTTTCTCAAGATCAAACACTATAAAAGTCCTAAGAGAAAATCATGCATTTGCTTCTTCTCTCTATTTGTTTCACTAAGTTTGGAATAATAAATTATCCTAGTTTTCTTTTGGATTATGAATAAAACTTCATATTCACCTTCAGTATATAGACCTAATCAAAATTATTATTAGGATAAAAGATGAACTTAAAGCATACAGAATTGAAAATTATTTTACCACAGGATTTTTTTCTTTTCATTTTAGAATATTTAGCTAAGCCATGCTAGAGCAATAATGGGATAAAGTTTATGGAGTAACCAACATATAACTAATTTGACTTAATGCCTACAATGCCCACTCTATGAGAGAGAACACTGCTTGGGTGACCAAGAACAATAGATTAGATATCTCAGGGATCTACAATAAAACCAAAAACTATTAACTAAAAAAAAGTACAGGAATGATTTCTGATCATAGTCTATTATACTCAAGGATCAATGCTTTTCTCAGTCAGCATCAGAGAAGCTTCCTCCTGTGTCAGGTGGGAACAACATGGAGATCCATTATAGAGAAAGTTACAAACCTTGGAGCATTCAGCCTAAATGGTCTCGATCAAATCCCTCCCTCCCCTCAGAGATCAGGGAACCCCATGATAGGTGAGGCAAAAACAGTGTAAAAGCCAGAGAGGATGGAGGACACCAAGAAAAGAAGGCCGGCCAAATCAGCCTTAGCAGAGTTCCTATGAACTCACGGACATCGAAGTAGTGTGCACAGGGATTGCCCCGCGTCCTCTGCTTACATAAGATGCTTCTACTTTAGTGATTTTATGAAATTTCTTAGTGGATCTCAGATTTTTGTGCCTTCTCTTTGACTCCTCTTCAACTTCAATGTAATTTGGTCTATTTTATTATATTTTATTATCACTAAAGAATTGAATAAACAAGTGAAAGTCTAGCCACTAGCGTAAAGGTTAAAAAGGAGAACTGCTTTCTCAAATGGAATGCCACTGGTTATAACAACTATGCCAGGAAGGACTCATGTTTGCAAGTGGTTGAGCAGCATCCAATACACTCCATATGTTTTTGTTTGGTTGGTTGGTTGATTGACTGGTTTTATGTTAGTCCTTTGGTTTTGGTTTTGGGGAGTGTGTGTGTGTGTGTGTGTGTGTGTGTGTGTGTGTGTGTGTGTGTGTGTGTGTGTGTGTGTGTGTTTAATTTGGCTACAGTTTGTCCTGGTTTGTTTGTTTGATTAATTCTTGCTTGCTATTTTAGCTTGTTCTGTTGAATTTTTTATTTTGTTTTCTTGGTTTGGGGTGTGTGTTGTTTTCTTTGTTTCTTCGTTTATTTTTGATGAAGAACTTAAAATTTTGTGGGTAAGGATTGGGAAGGGATCTGGAATGATTTGGAGGAAGGGAAGAATGTGATATGTGTGTGTGTGTGTGTGTGTGTAAAAATACATATATATTATTTTTATCTTTATTAACCTGAGTATTTCTTATTTACATTTTGATTGTTATTCCCTTTCCCGGTTTCTGGGCCAACATCCCCCTAACCCCTCCCTCTCCCCTTCTCTATGGGTGTTCCCCTCCCCATCCTCCCCCCATTACCGCCCTCCCCCAACAATCACATTCACTGGGGGGTTCAGTCTTGGCAGGACCAAGGTCTTCCCCTTCCACTGGTGCCCTTATTAGGCTATTCATTGCTACCTATGAGGTTGGAGCCCAGGGTCAGTCCATGTATAGTCTTTGGGTAGTGGCTTAGTCCCTGGAAGCTCTGGTTGCTTGGCACTGTTGTACATATGGGGTCTCAAGCCCCTTCAGCTCTTTCAGTCCTTTCTCTGATTCCTTCAACGGGGGCCCTATTCTCAGTTCAGTGGTTTGCTGCTGGCATTCGCTTCTGTATTTGCTGTATTCTGGCTGTGTCTCTCAGGAGAGATCTACATCCGGCTCCTGTCGGCCTGCACTTCTTTGCTTCATCCAAATTATTTGAAATTATAGAAAAGTATAATACAAAAGAAAAAGCAAGCTCTACTGACACAATTTTTCACTTTTTAGACAGCATTCTTATTTATTTATCTATTTATTTATTTATCTATCTATTTTTCTATTTATTTTTACACTCCAGACTTTATTCCCCTCTGGTCCATGCTCTGACTCTTCCACATCCCATACCTCCTCCCCACCCCCCATCTCCTAAGGATGTCCCCACCACACGTAGACCTCTAAACTCCCTGGGACCTCCAGTCCCTTGAGTGTTAGGTGCATCTTCTGTGACTAAACCCAGACCTAGCAGTTCTCTGCTGTTTATATGTTAGGGCCTCATTTCAGTTGCTGTACGCTGCCTGGTTGGTGATCCAACATCTGAGAGAACTCAGGGGTCCAGGTTAATTGAGACTGCTGGTCCTCCCATAGGTTCACCCTCCTCCTCACCTTCCTATTTTTACAAATTCAGTGCTAATATCTGTGCTTGTGAATGCAACACATGAGTTATTAAGGTGGCCCACATATAAAACAAAAATATGAATTTTTATGAATTTAACATTGAAGATTTTTCCTCATTTAGAAATCAGGTTTATACTCTAAAGCTGAAATAGAGGATTCATGAATTCATTGTAAAGCAAGACTGGTCATGTTCTGTCCACTCCTGTTGGAGCATGTGAGTCTCATGAGCAAAACTGTTTCATACCTTAAAATAGACATATAAAACTTAGTCACCATTGTATTTAGTCAACAACAAAGATAAACATGAAAAGCAAATTACTTAATTCATCCCTGTATGAGCCCTTAAATAACCTTTGGAGATATTGCACACAATACTTCTGCTTATAAATTATATACATGAACTTAGATGCGGGCATTCAACTGATTATAAAAGAGACTGAAAAGTCCACATCATGATAGTAAAACCAACCTGAAATCATACTTCAAATGACACTATATTTTTAAGTCTTTTTCGAAGAGAGTCAACCACAAGTAAATTCATGAAGATGTATGTGCCTTGGTTGGCTCATTTGTAAAATAAAGAAATAAAATCTGCCTTTGACATCATGGAAGATAATGGTAATAATAGGAATACCAGATGTTAAATGCTGTGCAGGTTTACCAATTTAACTGTACATAGAGTTTTAAAGGAAATCTCCAATGAGTACTTATTATTATGATTTTGTCAAGGATGTCTTAAAATTGAATGAGCTTTAACATCATTTCCCTGAATTAATAGTGTTTATAAAGAGTCCACAGATCAAATGTCTAAGAAATCCCTGTCTTGGGACTCTGGACTCCACGTTATCTTGTATACATCAAATAATTACTTTCTTCTGAGGGGACTGTTTTTGCCTGTGTTCTGTGTTTTGATTGGTTAATGGCTTGTGTTCTTTTGTTACTCCTTGAGAATCGACTTCATCAACAAATAATTTTCTTCCAGTTAAAACCCATACTCTAGAATTAAAATTGCATTCATATCAAATACACAAATCGTAAGTTAACCATAAATTTCTTTCACCAGTCTTCTTGACCTACAGCCAAATTAAATGTGAGCATCTGGCACATGGAAACTATGGATTAACTATGTTGAATAAGACAGAGATTTTACAAAAAAAAGAATAAAAAACTACAGTATGATATCATGGCTCTGTAAACACCAGTACTAGACATTTGGCAGTTCTTTAAATGATTGAATCATTGGCGAACAATATGGTTTTGGTACTGATGCATAATCCTTGGCTATCCATCAATTGAGAGAATAATTCCTTTGTTCATTTTATTCCAGTGCAATATAATGTGCTATCTTCATGCATGACCTGCCTCAAGAGCCGCAATTTTAACGTGAAAACATAAAGTAAAATGTCTTAATGTCTTTACTCAAATGAACAACATGCCTAATATACCTTCAGAGTTTGCATGGGCAAATTGACTTCTGAGAGGCAAATCTAACCTATTGTTAATACAACATCAAGAAGTACAAATATTAAGAATCAAACTTTAGAATTGAGATCATAGACTTTCAAGGGAATGATTGACCCTTTATCTTACTGAGTGACATGAGACAGTTATGAAATATGCAGAACAATAAATACTACAAAATCTGTACTTTATATGTTAGCTACACATTTTTATTCAAAACATCCTTGATCCTTTCAGACATTTTCAAACATTTCTTCAAAAATCCTTGATCCTTTCAATTCCTAAAATTATCTGTAAGAGTACATTTTCAAACATTTCAGTAGCTGCCACTGTTTTCTTTCAATTTCTCAAATTTCAACTGAGTGTCTATTTTATATTTACTTTAGACAGTTAATATCAGTATTGTGTAGAGCATTCTTAAATTCAGATTATTATTTGAATAGTATTTATTACCAATTTAAATTTTTTAGTAAACAAAATTGTATATTTCCAAGTCCATGTGTATTTGACTTATAGTTGAGCATCTGTACACTAGAGTAGAAGTTAATGATTGCTCCACGTGCTCAGACAGCTGAAAATTAGAGAAAACAATCATCCTGATCATGCACACTCCTGAAAATAAAGTTCCAAATAAATCCATTCCTAGTCTTAATGGCACACATTCCTGCAAACTTTTAACTAATTCCTGCATATTTATAATTAATCACACATTACTGATTCAGAGCACTCTCCTCCATCAAATATAATTGTCACCTTTGTAAACGTATAGCCCCAATTTTACTAATTTTAGGCCTGTTGTATGCCACTCCATTGCCCTTTTTTATTTTTACTAAATTTTTACAAACACTGGAATATTGGGTATTTGGCTATTTCTTGTCCCTTTAATGTAATTGTAACTAAAAGCAGCAACATCCCCCCCCCCCATTACTTTATCATTCTCTAATTGCCTGGTCAGTTCCTGGAGTGTTGAACCTCCATAACTGTTTGCAGAATGGATGACTAAATTACAGTAACTTGCTGAGCTCTGTCTCCTACCTAGACTTACTCCCTGGACGGTGTCTTCTCCACTTTTGCCTTCATGCAGGCTGTTCTCCAAATAACTGCTAAAGATCCATTTCCAAAGCCTAAGCTGATCATGGGGCTTTTATGCTTAAATTCCTACTTAAATGCATTTAGCCTTGGTTCTTTCTTTGGCAACAAACCATCTTTCCTAGACCCCGAGTTTCAGATTTCCATACAAATATCACCCTCTTAAACAGGAACCGGATGTAGATCTCTCCTGAGAGACACAGCCAGAATATGGCAAATACATAGGTGAATGCCAGCAGCAAACCACTGAACTGAGTGTTGAAGGAATCAGAGAAAGGACTGGAAGAGCTTGAAGGGGCTCGAAACCCCATATGAACAACAATGCCAACCAACCAGAGCTTCCAGGGACTAAGCCACTACCCAAAGACTATACATGGACTGACCCTGGGCTCCAACCTCATAGGTAGCAATGAATAGCCTAGTAAGAGCACCAGTGGAAGGGGAAGACCTTGGTCCTGCCAAGACTGAACCCCCAGTGAATGTGATTGTTGGGGGGAGGGCGGTAATGGGGGGGAGGATGAGAGGGGAAGCCCATACAGAAGGGGAGAGGGAGGGATTAGGGGGATGTTGGCCTGGAAACTGGGAAAGGGAATAACAATTGAAATGTAAATAAGAAATACCCAATTTAATAAAGATGGAAAAAAAAAAGAAAAAGAAAAGTTTCAGAAAAATTTCAGGCCTCATTAGGATTATCAATATAGACAATCCACCCCTTTGACATTTTTAACTTTTATTTAAAGTCGTTGTAGCATTATTTGATTAAAATCGATTTTCTCCACTACTACATTTTAAAGACCAATGGAGTTACAAATAGTTTTTATGTATCTTTCTTCACTGTTGATCTGAATCAAGTGAATTATTAATTACTACTGCAATCATATTGGAAAATAACGTGAACACTACGCATAGAGACATTTTGAGGATGTATGGATATGTCATAGAAGCCTTGTCATACCTTTGCATGAAAAGTCTTTGTATTTGACTAGGTCAAAGTTAAATGATAATAACCAGTAGTTTTATCTACCCTTCGCAACATACTAAATTTACTTAAGATCACACAACACTGAAAAATGGGATTAATATCACACCGAGAAGGAATTTAAGCAGAATCTTCACTATATTAATAGTACATATCATTGCTGTTTTGACACAAAATGACCCAACACAAATGTACAGAAATGCACTATCTTATTATCTCTAGTGAATGGAATTATGTTTTAGAATCAGGGATTTTGGGTTTTTTATTTTATAAACAAAAATATTTATTAGATTTTTTTTCAAACCATCAGCAATATTATACATTAGAGCTGTGTTTTCAAAGGACTTCCTCTCTGCATAAAGACTGTGAGTCTCTGTGCCTATTCTATCACACCTGCTTCCAGAGGAAGCTTCTCTGATGATGACTGGAAAAGGTACTGATCTATGAGTATAGCAGAATATTATCAGAAGTCATTTTCTTGATACTTTTTTTTAAGACCAGTATTCTTTGGTTTTACCATAGGTCTCTGGACCATCTAATCTCTGGTTCTTGCATGGATCCTGTTTTGTGGAATGGGACTTAAGTCACATCAGACATTGGTTACCAACTCCCACAAGTTCTCCATTACTATTGTCCCAGCAGATCTTGCAGGCAGGACATATTATAGGTCAAAGGTTTTGTGACTGGTTTTATGTCCATGTTTCTATCTCAACAGCAGGGAAAAGTGCCTCCCAGAACCAAGGAGACTGGAACATAGGGCTGAGGGCTCTTAGTAGGCAGCAGGTGGATTCCTTCATCTTAAATGAGTTGTGTGGGAATTGTCCTTGTTAACGGGGCCCCACTTTTAAGAAGATAAGAGCAGGAACAAATGGTCAGAGGAATGGCTGTCTTAGGGGTGAACCTTCTATTATTATTCTGTCAAATGAACAAGATAATAAACATATTCCTAAATAATTTATTCTCACATCCACAGATTAGTGCACCTCTCAATCATCATTTAAGAAGCTTCCTTTTGAAGTTATGGTGATTAACAAAGAGGCCAACAACTGGTCAAGGTATAGAGAATACGTGTCTCAGCCCTAAATGGGCCCCTATATTATACCCCTCCCCCCAAAATCTCAGAAATTATCTCAAGAAAAGGGGGATGAATTCCAAACGATCCAGAGTCAACAAATGACTACAAAGAAATTGGTTTCTTGATACAACAGGAAAGTTGTACATACAAACTCAACAGTCATGAAAGCATATGATTGACCTGTGTAGGTACATGTCAGACTAAATCACAGGATGGAGGAGAGGAGGGAGGCATAAAGGCCCAAGTCAAGGATCTATTGGTAATTGGTAGCTGCCAGAAGAGGGAGAGTTCAATTTATTTAAGGGTGTAGTTCCTGGTAGAGTTGACTCTCTCTGGTGGATGACCATTTACGTATAAGTTTACAGGCAGCACTAGTGGAACTTCATGGGTTTAAGAAAAATGACAGAGTAGAATTGTGTGTTGTGGAATGCGGAAGGGTGCTGGCTGGGAGGAAATGGACAAGGATGAATATGGACAAAATAAAACCAATATGTAAAATTCTCCAAAAAAATAATAAAAAGAAAGCATTTTAAAAGAAGTCAAGAGAAGGGTCTCTTCAGAGCTCCACTCTTCTATTTTGGATCAGGCACTGATATGAACTGTTAGTTGCTGCTTACTACAGGACCTCATTGTGTATGTGGCTGATGACAGGCACATGCCTGAAAATAGAATTCTGTGGTGGCTAGCTAGTATCACTGAATTTCTCTTCTGAGAAAGAATATTAAATTCTATTTAAAAAATAAGATAAAACAAAATGAAAAACTCTGATCCTATTTTCTTTTAGTGAAATGAAGCCATCACCTGACATGGCAAATGCTGGCAGAAGTTTGTGCCCATTCTCTTTAGATGGAACTTGTGCTGGTTCGGCCTGCAGGTAGGTAATCAATTCATTCTCTATAAGCAGTGGGGTTATGTATTCCCTCTAAACATGACTGACTGCTATGCCCTCAAAGTCTTTCCATCTCCTTGAAGACAATTGCAAGTACTCAAAGTTCTCCCTCCACTTCCTCCTGTCACACCCATTCTACTCCTTTGAGTCCAATTTCAATACCACTGTGTTCTATAATAGAAGATCCCCACCACCATCCTGTATTTCACTTACATTTGTGTCAGGACTTAGTGTGTGTTCTGTTTCATATAGTCTATTTTCTTATGACATTTCAGGTTACTGTAAGAAGATTCTAATCCCTTTGTGTACTGAACAATAATAAATTTTCTCTAAAGGATATAATTAAAGGCAAGTGTTTGAGGAAACAATCATGTATATTACTCTGATTTATGTTTTCTCTATGTTCTTTAATACTCATTTTACTATGCACAATTTGCAGAGTATTAATTTCATAAATTCGTTGACTGGTTAAAATTTATAAGATTTTCAATAAAGACAGGCCCATAAGTTTGTTTTAATGTTTTCTTTGGGGAAACAACTTTTAACCAGTGTGGTTTTGCTCTCCTTGTGTGCTAAGGAAGAAAATTAATAATAAATGTTTCTTTCTCAATTACTTTGTCCTCTTTTCAATAGATGATCATTCATTCTGTTCCATAAGGAATGGAAGTAAGTGTGATAAACTCTCCTTAATCTGTATTTATTGTGGTACAAAACACTATTACTGATCAAACTTGCATAATCATGATGTCACTATAAAGGATGAACATTCAGAGTGCTAGAAATGTAATTCCAGATAGACCAACAATAATACAGCTAATACAAAATCACAATTGGCAAAGAAAAGATTCATTTCCTTTCTGGAAATAATCCAGTTGTCTGAGCAGTTGAAATTTTTCTATTATGTACAAATGGACGATAATACTTTTCATTGGTCATTTTTTGTGCATAATCCTTTAGTCCAGAAAAGAAAACACTTTAGAATCTTTTCCTAATAAAAATGTGGCCACGGTGTTCATGAAACTGAATACAGAAAAAAAAGTAATTCCTAGCAAGCAGCTTGGAAATATTATGTAATTATTTATCACAAAAGATAATAAAATGCTGAACAATCCACAACTATGAAAATGTGAAAAAAATGTGATAACATATGTACAATTACTGCAAAGTTTCTAGTATCAAAAATCTAATAAGAACATAGGTGATTTAGTTTCTACATATATCTATGACATATTCTTTCTGTTAAAACAATGCATCCAGTACTTTAGGATATTCTATGCAAGCTTTTCTTAATACATATTATATTGATATTTAATTCTTATGATAGCTTTACTTTATTACACTTACCATTAAAATGTTAAGTTTTGCTGTTGTATTGTGGCAGTTGTTGAGCATTGTTGTGTAATGATCCTGGCAGCAAGACTCGTGTACTACAGGACTTTGAATTCTGGTCATTAGACAAGAGTCAACCATAGATCAGAAGACAACTTTACCAACATGTTTAATATGTTAGGTGCATGCCTATAAGTTACTTTCAGTGTGTTTGTGAGACTGAGCCTCTTCAATGAGCACAGGATTTTTCAGATTTGTACAGTCCCTGATGTTATGATTATCTTGAATTTAACCATCTGAAGATACTTGAGGACTAGAGATTCAGACTCCACATCAAACCACTCACCTGGTGAAATAAAAAAGAATGGTTTCACTTAGAGAATACAGAGTTCCAGAAATATTTGTTAGTCTGGTAGAGTTTGAAATTTATAATTTAAAGCTGTAACAAAGGTAGTTGTTCTAGCTAGTAGGTGACCACAATGCTTCACCATTTAATTTCTTGCTTGCATACTTACTGTTGACACTTGGAGTCTAGGATCTAGGAAAAAGCAGAGCCCATGTTTTTAGAGGGGATTCATAATAGCTATGCAAGTCTTTCATAAGCCTGAGAAGGTTCTTGAAGGCACAACCTTTTCCAAGGTCACCTCAGATTTATGTGAACTGTGGAGCAACTAATACTTGGTGCATATATCATTATACTATAGTCTCTGCTTCTCTGAGTCTTCCAGAAACCCTGTATGAAAGAGGAAAAATAAAATGCAAGATAATGTGTTGTTTCAACATATCATTATACTATTTAACTGCAAATAGTATGCATAAAGTAAGAGCATACGATCACATTACAGGCCACACAAAGAATACTCTCCTTCATTCATCCTCAGTTACAGACTCCAACATGCAAATTCTCATTCAAAATGGTTACAAGAATAAATCTAAGGCCTTAGTGTAAACAGTCCTTTATTAATTGTATAGTATCATGCCCAAAGATTTCAGTCACATATCTGACAATTTGCTGGAGTCTCAATCATGAAAAGATACTAACTTAGTCATGATTAAACTGATGAAATATGGGCCATAGGGAATATATATATATATATATATATATATATATATATATATATATCAAGTGAATGTGCCCTGGAACCCATTCAAGCACTCATGACTGGCAGGTGAGGACGCAGGCATATAACAAGCTGTGCCATTCATTTTGTTCATATATCAGTTCTCTATGTCATAGAGCAGGTAATCCTCTTTCTAGTGTCAGAATGTGGTTTTTGTACCTGTTAAAATCATCATAGTGTAATATGCGGTATATCCTCTACAAAAATATATGTATAAGTGTATGTGTGTGTGTTTTATGTGTATGTTTATGTGCATGTCTACATGTATATGTATGTATGTATGTATGCATACATGCATTCATGCATGCATGTATGTATGATCACTAACATGGTCTCAAGGTAAACAGTATCTGAAAGCTTTAAATAGGTATCTTGGAAAAGGGACAACCAATGACCATAGTGATTTAGACTGAGCTAGAATAAAAGTGTTTTCTAGGTTAGGAATTCCTCTATTCTTCTTAAGTGAAATTCTAAAGCAACCTTACACATTCTCACTATAACTTAATCAGAACCATAAAATGTTCTATATAGATGGAAATGATCATTAAACAGCATCTTGGGTAGTGGTCAGCCAAGCATCATCAGTCAAGACACCTCCACTGCCATTAACTGTTGTAAGCAAAAGTGACATGGCTCCCAGGGGCTTCTGTTCCTGGATGGATGTTCTCAGTGTGAAGCTATCTCTAGAAACCCATCTGAAGTCTGACAAAAAGACATGGACAGCATCTCATCATGATATCACAAATCAACAGTAGTAGCTTAATCCACTCACAAACACCGTTCAAGAAAGGCAGTTTAATCCAGAAGAAACACAAGGCTTTACCAATTGGTCCAAGACTGCAGAAGCATTAAGAAGCCACTGGAATATCACAAAAGTTCTTTGGTACATTTCTCTCTATGAATCCATGTGAAGCGATGAGCAGTGAAGGAGGCAAGTTGAACCAATGCCAAAGCGTTGTCAGTGAAGACCAGTATCAGCAAAGCCCATGAAAGACCAGGACAGAGCAGTATGGGGACCCAGTGCTAGAACATCAGACACTGTTGGTTTATACCCTTCCTAAATAACACATGTCCTCTCAAGCCTCTGCTCCAGGAAAGCATCACATGCCCTTTTTTTTCAGGCAGCATCCAGAAAAATAACATGTGTTTGTTTCAGCAAAATATCGTGTCACATGTCTGCTATTTCAAAACAAGCTCTCAAAAGACAGTTTCCAGAAAAAAAAAATCACATGACACAACTGAGTTTCCAATGATAACCAGAAACTTCATCTTCAGGTTATAGTGATGGAAAAGTTTGCACAAGGAAAAAAATAAAAGTTGCCCCCAAGTTTCTGGAAGGCCTTATATTAGTTACTATTTTAACTGTTGTGACAACATACCTGATGAAGGAATAAAAGGTTTTATTTTGGCTCAAAGTATGCCAGAACTGTTAACCATGGTGGTCAAGGCACCCCAGGAAGAGCACAAGGCTGTCAGTCACACTGCATTCACAGTCTGAGATGAATAACATTGTTGCTTACTTCGTGCATCGGCTGGTTTTATGTCACCTTGACAGAAGCTACAGTCATCTGAAAAAAGGGAACCTTAATTGAGAACATGTCTATATACAACTCTAGCCCTTATAGACATTTTCTTAATAAGTTATTGAAGTGCGATATCCCAGCCTATTATGGGTGGGGACAACTCTGAGCTAATGGTTCTGGGTTGTATAAGAAAATGGGCTGAGCAAGGCACAGGAGCAAGCCTGTACTTAGCAGTATTTCCCATGGCTGCTTCATCAGCTCCTACCTCCAGGTTCCCCTGTTCTGGTCTGAGATGTTGCCCATGATTCTCTCAAAGGGCAACACTGAGAGATTTTGGATATGTAATCCAAATAAACCCTTTCCTCCAAATACGACTTTAGTCATGGTGTTTCATCACAGTAGTAATAACCATAGCAAAAGACATTTCAATTAACGTTTTTCTTCTGTCCAGAAACCTCTTCCAAGGAATGATGCTCCCAAGGCTCAGAATGGATCTCTCCTCTTAAGTACTTCTGAAAAAACTCTTATAGACAAGCCAAAGTGTATTATCATGGTGATTCTAAATGCAATTTAGTTGACAATTTTTAATCAACAATCACAAACCCCAAAAAACTACAACCCTGTTTGAGTCAAAAGTCGTAAGAACATTAGATGTAAGACTTTTGTTACATTTGAACTATAAATAAAAAAATGTCAACACCCTTGATGGTAAAATCTCTACTTCCTCAAAAAGTTAGAACATTGAAATAAATCTCCACTATTCTAATGGGAATTATTAATAAAACCGGCTACATCAAAAGATGACAAAGGGAAGGACATGTATCTTATCTCATCATAGTTTGGATCTAATAGACTAAAATTCTTAAATACTTGTATCCAGTTTTGTATCATGTATTAAACTAGTTTTCACTTATATTTCTGAGATAATATGTCTTTAAGATACTATGCTAGACTAAATGGTCATTTGTGCTCCCATAAAAACATGAACTTTGTATTCCAAAGTTTGAGTATTCCAAGTTGAAAAAAAATCACTGAATTAGTCAATGAAATCTTCTGTAAAATAGGTAAACATTTCAAAACTCTCTATAGAAGAAGCACTGTAGCTTTAAATAGTTACCTGCAAGGGACAGAACATTTAATAGCCATATCAAAGACACAAACACAGAATAAAAGGGAGGTGGAATTGAATCTGGTCAGCATCCAGGTGTGACTGAAGTGCCATGAAATTGTCAACTGAAGGCAAAGGGCAGTGTGATTGCAATACCAGGCAAAGATGCTGAACACAGCAAAAGGCAATATTAAGATTAAAGCAAAGCAGGTAAATGTATATGCTGGATGCACACACAAACACATACACAAAGAGAGAGACAGAGAAGGGGAGAGGGGGAGAGGGGGTGAGGAGGGAGAGGAGGGAGAGGGGGAGACTGGGAGAGAGAGAGAGAGAGAGAGAGAGAGAGAGAGAGAGAGAGAGAGAGAGAGCTCATGGGAAACATGCAACATAGATACAGAAGTGCTGAACAAGAAGTTTCATCATAAACCACAGAAAAATCGGAATAAAATAAAATCAAAGCGGAGAAATGGAGAATTCTCTTTTAAGGAGAAGAACTAAAAGTAAAAAGTACTGGACATATGTGTTTAAAATGTGTTGGATTTGTTTTAAATTCTACTCAAATGAGGAAATCAGTCTCACACATAGTGATGATAAGCTACTAACATGTCTTATCTTGAAAACAGATCAATAAATTTTAGAATCTTAAAACTAGAGTTCTTACTATAATGTTACTTAAATCTGTTTTATTTAAAGGAAATAATATTTATAAGGATTCACACTGCCAGAGAAACAACTCCAATTGTTCATCTGACATGTTTTCTTGATAAATATAATTCAAAGTATATGAGTCAGTTGATTATCTGTTTTCCTCTTCCATTGCACATGGAAGTGCCAATTTATACAGCCACTTTGGAAATCAATTTGATTGTTCTCAAAAAACTGGAAATAGTTCTATCTCAAGACCAAACTATACCACTCCAGGGAAAATATCCAAAAATATTCCGCTATATCACAAAGACACTTGTTCAACTTTGTTCATAGCAGCTTTATTCATAATAACCAGAAACTCCAAACAACCTCGATGTTCCTCAACTGAAGAATGGATATAGAAAATGTGGTACACCTGCACAATGGAATACTACTCAGCTATTTAAATCAAAGACATCATGGTTGTTGCAAGCAACTGGACCAAACTAGAGAATATCATCCTGAGTGAGGTAACCCACTGACAAAAGTACATCCATGGATAAGTGGATATAGCCATAAATTACAGGGTACCTATGCTACACTTAACAGACCAAAGACCCTAAACAAGAAGGAAGGTACTATTCAGGATCCTTGGCTCTCACTTAGAAAGGGAAATAAAATAGTCATAAGATGCAGATGGAGGAAGAGAATAGGATAGGAGAGGGGATGGAGAAGGGAATTGGGGAGTTCATGATCAGGTGTGGTGATGACAGGATGATGGCCAGATGGCCATAAGAATAAATGGAAATCTGCAGCTGTGTGTGGGGTAGGAACATCTCCAAGATGTGCAAGAGGCCTGGAATGGGGAAGCTCTAAAGAATCAATGGGGGCAACCTTAGCTGAGAATCTCAGCAGTGGGGATATGGAACCTGAAGTGCCCACCTCCTATAGCCAGGCCGGAACTCATTGGAATGACAGGGACACCAGCCCACCCATAAAAGTTTCTATCCAAGATTTATCTTGCCTACTTAGAATAAAGGGACAGAGATGGAACAGACTGAGGGAATTCCAACCAATAACTGCCCAACTTGAGACCCATCCCATGGGCACATACCAAATCCCTGACACTATTAATGATACTCTGTTAGTCTTGCAGAAAGGAGTCTAGCTAGCATGGCTGTCTTCTGAGAGGCTCCAGCCAGCTCCTGACTCAGACAGATGCAGACATAGAGAAATAGTTGATGGAGCTTAGGGAGTCTTATGGAAGAGTAGGAGGAAGGATTGTGGGCCCTTGAGGCAATAGGAATTGTATAGGAATACCAACAGAGTCAACTAACCTGGACCTTTGAAGCTCTCAGAGACTGAGCCATCAACCAAAGAGCTGGACCTAGGCCTTTTTGCACATATGTAGCACATGTGTAGCTTGGTCTTCATTTTGGTCTTGAAGAACTGGAATAGAGTCTATCCCAAAAGCTGTTGTATATACAAAGGGCATGTTCTAACTTGGCTCCCTTTTCTAGCCTCAGGGGGAAAGGATGTGCCTAGCCTTGCAGAGACTCGATGTGATGATGGGGTGGGAGGAATACCCAGGGACACTCCCATCTGCTGAGGAGAGGGGGGAAGAAATGGGAAGAATTGTGGGAGGGGACAATGAGCAAGATGTAAAAATGAAAAAGTAAAAATTAATTTTAAAAAGGTGTTTTCTCAAAACTCATGTGAATTCAATGACTGTGTTGTGTTCTAGCTTTGTTTGTTGAGGCAGACTCAATACATGGTCAAGGCTATCCGTGGACTCAGGATACTCCAGCCTCTGGCCTTTGATTTGAAATTCAAATCCTGTGCTACCACACCTAGTGTAGTCAATGCCTTTTTCCCTCACCACCATTGATTTATCCTCAATGATAGTAGTAATTCTCTTTAAAAAAGCTCCACTAAGGGAGTAGCTCTCATTATGAAGGTCAACCCAGTTCTCAGGAGCCTCCTTAGTGCTTTAGGATAACCCCTCAAGTACACATATACATACCCCAACCACACACACACACACACTCACACACACACAGACACACACACAGACAGACAGACAGACACACACACACACACACACACACACACACACACTGTGCTACACTAATAGTGACAGGACCCTTTCTGTCCTCAGGATTATTTCCTCCCATGGTCATTATATTTTCTCCTGTTACACTTTAGTTCTAGGACATAATGCCTTAGTTCTATATCTAGCTGTGCACTTTTTATTCTGATATTTAGTAGGATATTATCAATCTGCTCTCTAAACTATATAATGCATTGACTGAGAGAATTCATTTTTATTTCACTTTTAGTTTATTTTCTTTGTTTTTACTTTGGTAAACATTGAATATATTGTTGCTCTAATCACTGAAAACTCTATGTTTTATTTACCAATTGAACCTCAACTATTTAGTACTGCTGTTTTCAGAAAGCAATCAGTGGTAGCTCATTCTTATGGCAAAGTGAATGTGTCTTTGCTCCTCACATGACTGAAATAAGTCAGTTTACAAGCCACATGAGGATTCTGTGGACACAGTCATCTGGAGCTCTGATGGCAATGACATAGCTGAAAAAAATAAATTCACTAAAATGGCATGAAGGCTGTCAGCCTGTCATCTACATGAAGTCTCAACAGGTAGTACACAGATACATGTAGCAATCCAAAAGCATACTTTAAGACTGGGGAGATGGCTCAGTGTGTAAATTACAGATAGATAGATAGATAGATAGATAGATAGATAGATAGATAGATAGATAGATGATAGATAGATAGAGAGAGAGAGAGAGAGAGATAGATAGATAGATAGATAGATAGATAGATAGATAGATAGATAGATAGATAGACAGATAGATAGACAGATAGGTAGACAGATAGACAGATTGATTGAATAAAACTTTTCATAAACGTTATCTAAGTGTATACCTTAACATATAGCTTATGAGTCACCATACCCAAATATTTATCTTTAACCTCATTTGACTGAAAAACAATAAAATTTTTCTCTTGGGAAATAGTTTTTAAAGCTTGATGAGTTTGAATTCTTCAAATTGTATACTAAAGAACATGATAGGAGACTTGAAGGCTAGAAGGCAGAAAATAAAGAACAATAAACTGAATTAGCCTAGTGAGTGGCATCTGTTCCACTTGTGACATTTGGGGATAAGATAGCTAGTTTCCATCTCGTATTACTATTTGGGGTGTTTCCCTGCTTTAATAATGACACCCACACAACCTGGATGGCTTTGAACTTAATTTTAAACCCCTGCATTTGCTGTCAAGTGTGGTCAACATGAACACTGGCCTGTCTGATGATATGCCATCCTTGTCTTTTGATCTGATTTATGAACATAGCAATTGGATATGATGCTCACCCATCAGAGATAATGATTCTAGTTTTGGTTTGTCTCTCCTCAGCTTCCTACACAAAGAAGGGCTACATTACTTTTCAGGACTTTTATGGATTGAGTGAGAGGAATAACAGCTTTATAGCTCATGAAGGACAGCCCACACTTTAACCCAGCAATGGGTGTGCCTTAGGGAGGAAAAGCCCAGAGGACTATATGTCTTCGGGACTTCATCATATTATGGAGTTTTACCCTGCATGTTGCCTTTATGGTCATTCCTCATAATCTATGAGTTGTATGAAAATGCTAAGGTGGTTTCCAAGCTCTCTTTGGGAAGGGCCATCGACACTTAAAATAATGGTGATTGAACTTTTCCAAGTATTGCTGTTGAATTCTACCATCACCCTCACAAAGAATTTAGAGACATAGACTGTTAACCTACTTGGGTTAAAACAGTTTCGTTAGTGGCTTTGATGTAAAAGATCTTGGAGAACAATTTGAAATTTAGAAAGGCATACTCTTGGTAACTGAGCTCAGAGAACAACAGTGGCAGCTCACCTAGCATAGCTGCTGTGTCTTTCTTGTTAAAGCTGGGCTGGTGATCAGGGTGATAATTTCTTGTACCCATTTTTGCACCCAGCTTCCTAATATGATTTAATAAAAATCGTTAATGAGTAGGGGTTCCCCCTGAGGGTTTAAAGTAGAAATGACTGTTTTTTATATAAAAGTTTAGATTTATGATTCCTTTAAGAATTTTTATATGATTTCTTTTTAAGATAAATAATAAAACGATTGATCCTTTCTTTGTAACCACAAATTGCAGCCTGCCAGTAATGGCACCAGCTGAGAAAAATAACTTGCTTGCTTTCAACTTTGTTCAATCTATATAGGTTACTTCAATATGAATGTACGTGGTTCCATGGAAATCATTTTGATTTTTTCACCTGTAATACATAAAATATTTAACCATATAAGGGTATTGGCAAGCATTCTGTTTTTCACTTGTACTTATTGTAATCACTCATTTAAAGAAAAATAGAATGTAATCACATTGTAATTTCTATTCTACTTGAGAGATTTTGCTGGGATATAAGTTATGGGAGAAAAAAATAAAGTTGATGGAACGGTGTGTGCGTGCGCGCGCGCGCGCGCGTGTGCACGCATGGGCGTGCTCACGTGCATATGTTGTATTGTTTTTCCCCTTTGTGATGGCTCCAGAAAATTAAGTTTTGCTCCTTCAGAGAAAAGTCTGCTGAGTGCTTAGGGTCCACCCCACACATCTCCCTCAGTACCTGACTCAGTACCTGATGAAGGCCCTCAGCACAGCCACAAGGGCATGTCCATAGGTAAAGGATGCAATTTCTTTTTCCAAATGGCTTAGGTGATATAAGAGAGAAATAATGGATGACCTTATAAAGAGAACTATCAGGTGAGGATCACTGCATATTATAATAATTACATTGTACATCAGAAAATTGATCCACTAATCGTAGGAAAAGGAAGCACTGTGGGGGACTCGGAAAGCAGAAGTGGAGACTGAGAGTGGACAGGGTTAATGAAGATGGGCTTTCTAGACAGGAGATTATGCAGAAGAGAGAAATATGTATCCCTAGAATTTCAAGTACTTTGCTACTGGTGAGGAGAAAATGTGGCAAATAGGAAATATGGCAAGAAAACGGAAATGTATAGCTTCTTGATTACCTTGGTTTATAGGAGATTGGCCTGGTGCTGCTTATATTCAAATGATAAAATCTGAACCCCAAGATCTGGTTGCTCTAAGTTGCGCAGATCCTCACATACACCAGCTTTGATTGGGAAAACCTTGCTCCCTAAGTTATCAATAATTGGTGAGTAAACATCCCTACAAGCTATAACTGGGCAGAAGACAGGTAGGTGGGGCTAAATATTCTGAGGCTTAGGATCTCAGGCAAGGACCACACAAGGATAGAGAGGAAGAAGAAAAAGGAAGTCACAATAGGGTAGCACAGATTGGCCCTGAGAGCCGGCCATTTGGATTAAGAGCAGCTCAGGCTGAACATAGTAAGTAATACCTTGTGATTATTAACAGGAAAGTAGGCAAAATATCATACAGGGTTGATATCTTCCCATCTCTAGTGTTTTAAGGCTTACTATAAAACTTTTGAGTCATTTATTTGACAACTAAATTATCTAAGATAGGGTAAAAAACCCCAAGTGATATTTACCATAATACTGACTCATGTCAATCTGTATACTACAAATGAAAATATAATATAGAGGATAAAGAAATATAAATATCAGAGAGGGTATAAAGAAATCATTTGAAATAAACAAATTCAAGCCAAGAATGGGTGAATTTTAAAACATTATGGATACTGTATGCTTGTATGAATTAAAAATAAGATACCACGTGATATAGTGATTAAGAATTTCGACCCGCGGATCCCGGCCCGCAGCAGCTCTCTGCCCCCAGACCCTGTGAGAGAGAGACCCAACCGCCTGGTCAGGTGGGCACTCCTGAGGCTGCAGAGCGGAAGAGACCACCAACACTGCTCACCCCTGCCCACATCCCTGGCCCAAGAGGAAACTGTATAAGGCCTCTGGGCTCCCGTGGGGGAGGGCCCAGGAGCGGCAGGACCCCTGTGACTGAGACACCACCAGAACCTGAAGGAAACAGACCGGATAAACAGTTCTCTGCACCCAAATCCCGTGGGAGGGAGAGCTGAACCTTCAGAGAGGCAGACAAGCCTGGGAAACCAGAAGAGACTGCTCTCTGCACACACATCTCAGACGCCAGAGGAAAAAGCCAAAGACCATCTGGAACCCTGGTACACTGAAGCTCCCGGAAACGACGGCACAGGTCTTCCTGGTTGCTGCCGCTGCAGAGAGCCCGTGGGCAGCACCCCACGAGCGAACTTGAGCCCCTGGACCACAGGTAAGACCAACTTTTCTGCTGCAAGAAAGCTGCCTGGTGAGCTTGGGACACACGGAAGCAGAATTCCTCTAGGACCTGGCACGTTCTGTGTTTACTGGAAGTCCCACACCCACGAATCCCGGCCCACAGCAGCTCTCTGCCCCCAGACCCTGTGAGAGAGAGACCCAACCGCCTGGTCAGGTGGGCACTCCTGAGGCTGCAGAGCAGAAGAGACCACCAACACTGCTCACCCCTGCCCACATCCCTAGCCCAAGAGGAAACTGTATAAGGCCTCTGGGCTCCCGTGGGGGAGGGCCCAGGAGCGGCAGGACCCCTGCCTGAGACACCGCTGGAACCTGAAGGAAACAGACCGGATAAACAGTTCTCTGCACCCAAATCCCGTGGGAGGGAGAGCTGAACCTTCAGAGAGGCAGACAAGCCTGGGAAACCAGAAGAGACTGCTCTCTCCACACACATCTCAGACGCCAGAGGAAAAAGCCAAAAACCATCTGGAACCCTGGTGCACTGAAGCTCCCGGAAATGGCAAAACAAGTCTTCCTGGTTGCTGCCTCTGCAGAGAGCCGGTGGGCAGCACCCCACGAGCAAACTTGAGCCTCGGGACCACAGGTAAGACCAACTTTTCTGCTGCAAGAAAGCTGCCTGGTGAAATCAAGACACAGGCCCACAGGAACAGCTGAAGACCTGTAGAGAGGAAAAACTACACGCCGGAAAGCAGAACACTCTGTCCCCATAACTGACTGAAAGAGAGGAAAACAGGTCTACAGCACTCCTGACACACAGGCTTATAGGACAGTCTAGCCACTGTCAGAAATAGCAGAACAAAGTAACACTAGAGATAATCTGATGGCGAGAGGCAAGCGCAGGAACACAAGCAACAGAAACCAAGACTACATGGCACCATCGGAGCCCAATTCTCCCATCAAAACAAACATGGAATATCCAAACACACCAGAAAAGCAAGATCTAGTTTCAAAATCATTTTTGATCATGATGCTGGAGGACTTCAAGAAAGACGTGAAGAACTCCCATAGAGAACAAGTAGAAGCCTACAGAGAAGAATCGCAAAAATGCCTGAAAGAATCGCAAAAATCCCTGAAAGAATTCCAGGAAAACATAAATAAACAAGTAGAAGCCCATAGAGAGGAGACACAAAAATCCCTGAAAGAATTCCAGGAAAACACAATCAAACAGTTGAAGGAATTAAAAATGGAAATAGAAGCAATCAAGAAAGAACACATGGAAACAACCCTGGATATAGAAAACCAAAAGAAGAGACAAGGAGCTGTAGATACAAGCTTTGCCAACAGAATACAAGAGATGGAAGAGAGAATCTCAGGAACAGAAGATTCCATAGAAATCATTGACACAACTGTCAAAGATAATGTAAAGCGGAAAAAGCTACTGGTCCAAAACATACAGGAAATCCAGGACTCAATGAGAAGATCAAACCTAAGGATAATAGGTATAGAAGAGAGTGAAGACTCCCAGCTCAAAGGAACAGTAAATATCTTCAACAAAATCATAGAAGAAAACTTCCCTAACCTAAAAAAAGAGATACCCATAGACATACAAGAAGCCTACAGAACTCCAAATAGATTGGACCAGAAAAGAAAAACCTCCACATAACTGTCAAAACACCAAACGCACAAAATAAAGAAAGAATATTAAAAGCAGTAAGGGAAAAAGGTCAAGTAACATATAAAGGCAGACCTATCAGAATCACACCAGACTTCTCGCCAGAAACTATGAAGGCCAGAAGATCCTGGACTGATGTCATACAGACCCTAAGAGAACACAAATGCCAGCCCAGGTAACTGTATCCAGCAAAACTCTCAATTAACATTGATGGAGAAACCAAGATATTCCATGACAAAACCAAATTTACACAATATCTTTCTACAAATCCAGCACTACAAAGGATAATAAATGGTAAAGCCTAACATAAGGAGGCAAGCTATACCCTAGAAGAAGCAAGAAACTAATCGTCTTGGCAACAAAACAAAGAGAATGAAAGCACACAAACATAACCTCACATCCAAATACGAATATAACGGGAAGCAATAATCACTATTCCTTAATATCTCTCAATATCAATGACCTCAACTCCCCAATAAAAAGACATAGATTAACAAACTGGATACGCAACGAGGACCCTGCATTCTGCTGCCTACAGGAAACACACCTCAGAGACAAAGACAGACACTACCTCAGAGTGAAAGGCTGGAAAACAACTTTCCAAGCAAATGGTCAGAAGAAGCAAGCTGGAGTAGCCATTCTAATATCAAATAAATTCAATTTCCAACTAAAAGTCATCAAAAAAGATAAGGAAGGACACTTCATATTCATCAAAGGAAAAATCCACCAAGATGAACTCTCAATCCTAAATATCTATGCCCCAAATACAAGGGCACCTACATACGTAAAAGAAACCTTACTAAAGCTCAAAACACACATTGCACCTCACACAATAATAGTGGGAGATTTCAACACCCCACTCTCATCAATGGACAGATCATGGAAACAGAAATTAAACAGTGATGTCGACAGACTAAGAGAAGTCATGAGCCAAATGGACTTAACGGATATTTATAGAACATTCTACCCTAAAGCAAAAGGATATACCTTCTTCTCAGCTCCTCATGGTACTTTCTCCAAAATTGACCATATAATTGGTCAAAAAACGGGCCTCAACAGGTACAGAAAGATAGAAATAATCCCATGCGTGCTATCGGACCACCACGGCCTAAAACTGGTCTTCAATAACAATAAGGGAAGAATGCCCACATATACATGGAAATTGAACAATGCTCTACTCAATGATAACCTGGTCAAGGAAGAAATAAAGAAAGAAATTAAAGACTTTTTAGAATTTAATGAAAATGAAGGTACAACATACCCAAACTTATGGGACACAATGAAAGCTGTGCTAAGAGGAAAACTCACAGCGCTGAGTGCCTGCAGAAAGAAACAGGAAAGAGCATATGTCAGCAGCTTGACAGCACACCTAAAAGCTCTAGAACAAAAAGAAGCAAATACACCCAGGAGGAGTAGAAGGCAGGAAATAATCAAACTCAGAGCTGAAATCAACCAAGTAGAAACAAAAAGGACCATAGAAAGAATCAACAGAACCAAAAGTTGGTTCTTTGAGAAAATCAACAAGATAGATAAACCCTTAGCTAAACTAACAAGAGGACACAGAGAGTGCGTCCAAATTAACAAAATCAGAAATGAAAAGGGAGACATAACTACAGATTCAGAGGAAATTCAAAAAATCATCAGAGCTTACTATAAAAACCTATATTCAACAAAACTTGAAAATCTTCAGGAAATGGACAATTTCCTAGACAGATACCAGGTATCGAAGATAAATCAGGAACAGATAAACCAGTTAAACAACCCCATAACTCCTAAGGAAATAGAAGCAGTCATTAAAGTTCTCCCAACCAAAAAGAGCCCAGGTCCAGACGGGTTTAGTGCAGAATTGTATCAAACCTTCATAGAAGACCTCATACCAATATTATCCAAACTATTCCACAAAATTGAAAGAGATGGAGCACTACCGAATTCCTTCTACGAAGCCACAATTACTCTTATACCTAAACTACACAAAGACACAACAAAGAAAGAGAACTTCAGACCAATTTCCCTTATGAATATCGACGCAAAAATACTCAATAAAATTCTGGCAAACCGAATTCAAGAGTACATCAAAACAATCATCCACCATGATCAAGTAGGCTTCATCCCAGGCATGCAGGAATGGTTTAATATACGGAAAACCATCAACGTGATCCATTAGATAAACAAACTGAAAGAACAGAACCACATGATCATTTCATTAGATGCTGAGAAAGCATTTGACAAAATTCAACACCCCTTCATGATAAAAGTCCTGGAAAGAATAGGAATTCAAGGCCCATACCTAAACATATTAAAAGCCATATACAGCAAACCAGTTGCTAACATTAAACTAAATGGAGAAAAACTTGAAGCAATCCCACTAAAATCAGGGACTAGACAAGGCTGCCCACTCTCTCCCTACTTATTCAATATAGTTCTTGAAGTTCTAGCCAGAGCAATCAGACAACAAAAGGAGATCAAGGGGATACAGATCGGAAAAGAAGAGGTCAAAATATCACTATTTGCAGATGACATGATAGTATATTTAAGTGATCCCAAAAGTTCCACCAGAGAACTACTAAAGCTGATAAACAACTTCAGCAAAGTGGCTGGGTATAAAATTAACTCAAATAAATCAGTTGCCTTCCTCTATACAAAAGAGAAACAAGCCGAGAAACAAATTAGGGAAACAACACCCTTCATAATAGACCCAAATAATATAAAGTACCTCGGTGTGACTTTAACCAAGCAAGTAAAAGATCTGTACAATAAGAACTTCAAGACACTGAGGAAAGAAATTGAAGAAGACCTCAGAAGATGGAAAGATCTCCCATGCTCATGGATTGGCAGGATTAATATAGTAAAAATGGCCATTTTACCTAAAGCAATCTACAGATTCAATGCAATCCCCATCAAAATACCAATCCAATTCTTCAAAGAGTTAGACAGAAAAATTTGCAAATTCATTTGGAATAACAAAAAAACCAGGATAGCTAAAGCTATCCTCAACAATAAAAGGACTTCAGGGGGAATCACTATCCCTGAACTCAAGCAGTATTACAGAGCAATAGTGATAAAAACTGCATGGTATTGGTACAGACAGGCAGATAGACCAATGGAATAGAATTGAAGACCCAGAAATGAACCCACACACCTATGGTCACTTGATTTTTGACAAAGGAGCCAAAACCATCCAATGGAAAAAAGATAGCATTTTCAGCAAATGGTGCTGGTTCAACTGGAGGGCAACATGTAGAAGAATGCAGATCGATCCATCCTTATCACCCTGCACAAAGCTTAAGTCCAAGTGGATCAAGGACCTCCACATCAAACCAGACACACTCAAACTAATAGAAGAAAAACTAGGGAAGCATCTGGAACACATGGGCACTGGAAAAATTTCCTGAACAAAACACCAATGGCTTATGCTCTAAGATCAAGAATCGACAAATGGGATCTCATAAAACTGCAAAGCTTCTGTAAGGCAAAGGACACTGTGGTTAGGACAAAACGGCAACCAACAGATTGGGAAAAGATCTTTACTAATCCTACAACAGATAGAGGCCTTATATCCAAAATATACAAAGAACTCAAGAAGTTAGACCGCAGGGAAACAAATAACCCTATTAAAAAATGGGGTTCAGAGCTAAACAATGAATTCACAGCTGAGGAATGCCGAATGGCTGAGAAACACCTAAAGAAATGTTCAACATCTTTAGTCATAAGGGAAATGCAAATCAAAACAACCCTGAGATTTCACCTCACACCAGTGAGAATGGCTAAGATCAAAAACTCAGGTGACAGCAGATGCTGGCGAGGATGTGGAGGAAGAGGAACACTCCTCCATTGTTGGTGGGATTGCAGACTGGCAAAACCATTCTGGAAATCAGTCTGGAGGTTCCTCAGAAAATTGGACATTGAACTGCCTGAGGATCCAGCTATACCTCTTGGGCATATACCCAAAAGATGCCTCAACATATAAAAGAGACACGTGCTCCACTATGTTCATTGCAGCCTTATTTATAATAGCCAGAAGCTGGAAAGAACCCAGATGCCCTTCAACAGAGGAATGGATACAGAAAATGTGGTACATCTACACAATGGAATATTACTCAGCTATCAAAAACAATGACTTTATGAAATTCGTAGGCAAATGGTTGGAACTGGAAAATATCATCCTCAGTGAGCTAACCCAATCACAGAAAGACATACATGGTATGCACTCATTGATAAGTGGCTATTAGCCCAAATGCTTGAATTACCCTAGATCCCTAGAACAAACGAAACTCAAGACGGATGATCAAAATGTGAATGCTTCAGTCCTTCTTTAAATGAGGAAAAAGAATACCCTTGGCAGGGAAGGGAGAGGCAAAGATTAAAACAGAGACTGAAGGAACACCCATTCAGAGCCTGCCCCACATGTGGCCCATACATATACAGCCACCCAATTAGACAAGATGGATGAAGCAAAGAAGTGCAGACCGACAGGAGCCGGATGTAGAACGCTCCTGAGAGACACAGCCAGAATACAGCAAATACAGAGGCGAATGCCAGCAGCAAACCACTGAACTGAGAATAGGTCCCCCGTTGAAGGAATCAGAGAAAGAACTGGAAGAGCTTGAAGGGGCTCGAGACCCCAAAAGTACAACAATGACAAGCAACCAGAGCTTCCAGGGACTAAGCCACTACCTAAATACTATACATGGACTGACCCTGGACTCTGACCCCATAGGTAGCAATGAATATCCTAGTAAGAGCACCAGTGGAAGGGGAAGCCCTGGGTCCTGCTAAGACTGAACCCCCAGTGAACTAGACTATGGGGGGAGGGCGGCAATGGGGGGAGGGTTGGGAGGGGAACACCCATAAGGAAGGGGAGGGGGGAGGGGGATGTTTGCCCGGAAACCGGGAAAGGGAATAACACTTGAAATGTATATAAGAAATACTCAAGTTAATAAAAAAAAAAGAATTTCACGATTGTTTCGTTGCCAACAATGAAGTAAAATACCATCTATTAGCTACACTATATGCCATTAGTGTTTTGCTGGATGCTATGACACTTGGTCTCTTTAATCTGTAAAATTGTCTCTGTAATATGTACAATTGAACATTATAAAATACTCTCTTAAATGATCTAAAAACAGGAAATGGAACTGCAAAACTCTATAGAAACACGAAATACTGTGTGTATTAAAGTAAATAAGCTAATCTTGACTAGAGAAAGGAGACAGCTTATTACATAATAAAATAAATTGGAGTAAAAGATAAATTGTTAACAAAGAATTAACAATCATAAATTTGAATAAATCTAAAATCCAGTTTTAGTATAGAATATAAAACAAAAGGAGACAAAAATAACCCATGGCAAAAGATAAAATATATCCCAAGGTTACAGTGAAGAGCCATAGATTACCAAATCCAAGTAATTTCTGAAACTAAAAAATTTAAGAAATAAATGACTCTATAAATAGCCTAAAACAATCTGACAAATACCCCAAAAAGATGAAGTTAACCACTCATTAGGGTAACAAGACCCTAATATGCTGACAAAGATAGTGAGTCATTTGAGGGTATAATTACCAGGGTTATGGCCTTTACTGTGTCTGGCTATTTTCAGTGCTCTGTATTTTTGTTCTTCTGTCATTGCAAAAACTCTACACACTCATTAGTATCCCAATTACTTAAAATAAGCAGCTTCTGTCTTTGTGGGGAATACACCAGAGCAATTATATAGTAAAGAACTCTGATCTCAAAACAAAAAATAAACTTCCTTTAATGAATGGACCGGATAATTTCTAGAGAGATAGGCAATTGCTGCATAATTTTGAAATTTAAAGGAACTAATTTTAAGCAATAAATTATTCCAGTAAAATGAGCAGACTAGATATTGAAGTAATTGTGTTAATAGAGATCGGTGACATATAAAATACTACTATAAGTAGTATATATTCATAGAGAAAAATAATCTTTCTGATCCCAAAAATTGGAGGCATGCATTTTGTCTTAATCACTCAGATTCAGTAATCCTGTGAAATTTTAAAATATTCAACTAATTTTCACTTTTTAGATAAATGTATGCAAAGCATTTGCGGTAGGATATATATAGTCACGCTCAAATATATAAGTCAAACTACTTATATATAGCAAATTGCCAGCTGTAAGAATTACTCATCAGTGGCCTTTGGGCTGTTAATGTTATTAGGAAATTTTACAATACAAGTCATCAGCAGTCTTCTTCTATGTGATTGATTTTGCAATTGATCTATAAGGATACAGGAAAATGAGAAACATTAAAAGCATACACATTCTCGGCTCTCTGCTCTTCCCTGTTCCAGAGACAGCCGCATCTTCTTGTGCAGTGCCACCCTCGTCTCATAGACAAGATGGTGAAGGTTGGTGTGAACGGATTTGGCCGTACCGGGCACCTGGTTACCAGGGCTGCCTTCTCTTGTGACAAAGTGGACATTGTTGCCATCAACGACCCGTTCATTGACCTCAACTACATGGTCTACATGTTCCAGTGTGACTCTACCCATGGCAAGTTCAACAGCACAGTCAAGACTGAGAATGGGAAGCTTGTCATCAACGGGAAGCCCATCACCATCTTTCAGGAACGAGATCCCGCTAACATCAAATGGGGCGACGCTGGTGCTGAGTATGTCATGGAGTCTACTGGAGTCTTCACCACCATGGAGAAGGCTGGGGCTCACCTGAAGGGTGAGGCCAAAAGGGTCATCATCTCCGCCCCTTCCGCTGATGCGCCTATGTTTGTGATGGGTGTGAACCACAAGAAATATGACAACTCCCTCAAGATTGTCAGCAATGCATCCTGCACCACCAACTGCTTAGCCCCCCTGGCCAAGGTCATCCATGACAACTTTGGCATCGTGGAAGGGCTCATGACCACAGTCCATGCCATCACTGCCACTCAGAAGACTGTGGATGGCCCCTCTGGAAAGCTGTGGCGTGATGGCCGTGGGGCAGCCCAGAACATCATCCCTGCATCCACTGGTGCTGCCAAGGCTGTGGGCAAGGTCATCCCAGAGCTGAACAGGAAGCTCATTGGCATGGCCTTCCGTGTTCCTACCCTCAGTGTATCCGTTGTGGATCTGACATGCCGCCTGAAGAAACCTGCCAAGTATGATGACATCAAGAAGGTGGTGAAGCAGGCGTCCGAGGGCCCACTAAAGGGCATCCTGGGCTACACTGAGGACCAGGTTGTCTCCTGCGACTTCAACAGCAACTCCCACTCTTCCACCTTTGATGCTGGGGTTGGTATTGCTCTCAACGACAACTTTGTAAAGCTCATTTCCTGGTATGACAATGAATACGGTTACAGCAACAGGGTGGTGGACCTCATGGCCTACATGGCCTCCAAGGAGTAAGAAACCCTGGACCACCCAGCCTAGCAAGGATACTGAGAGCAAGAGAGAGGCCCTCAGTTGCTGAGGAGTCCCCATCCCCACTCGGCCCCCAACACTGAGCATCTCCCTCACAATTCCATCCCAGACCCCACAGTAATAGGAGGGGCCTAGGGAGCCCACCATTCTCTCTTGAATACCATCAATAAAGTTCGCTGCACCCTCAAAAAACAAAAAAAGCATACACATTCTCTAATTGAAGTTAGTATATCAAAATTCTTAATAAATCAAACTGATGCCTACAAGTAATAACAAAATTATTTTACTCCTACTTGACCATGTCTCAGTGGTATTGCTTCACTAGGCTTTTGCTGATAAATTATATCAAATTAAATTAAAATCCTTTTAGGCTCACTCACATCTCTCCCTCAGCCCTAGCTGTGGCCGGAGTCTTTTCTGGTGCTAGTGGTTAAACCTTCTACACATGCTCTCTGTTATCTGGGTTTGCTTACCATATGATCAGCTTAGATTTCAAAAGCACGTATCAAATAAGAAAGGCCCAGAAGTTTTTGTAAGGCTGCTGGGGGGAGAAAAGGCATCTGTAATCTTACCCAAATCTTATCTCTGCATGCTAGAAGACTGACTTGGTCAAAGATATACCCAGGCTTCAAGAGTGACATGGTGGTTACTGGAGTAACTAATCTTTCCACATGGATATAAGGCCTGCTTCAATGAAATGATTTTTTTTATGCCTGGTACTGCAAATCTTTTCAAAAATTCTACTATGACTGAGAAGATCCTTATAGAGAAACTGGCATGCTATCAAACTCCATTTTAAGTATTTATGTTATAGCAATAACATTTTGCTAGTCTTAGGTCAGAGAAGCCTTATGTAGTCGTGGGTAGTGGCTACTGCAAAGACTCAAAACTAGTCAAAGAACTAAGCATAAATAACTGAGTAATCAGCTAAGGAGCGTTATCTCTATCAACCTTCCACCATCCCATATTCAAGGAACCTTGAAGAAGGTGCACATAGACAATGAGTACATGAAGCTTGAAGGAGAGGTGTAGAATGAAGATTCTGGACATGACATGACTGTTGCATGTATGACGACAGCATTTGGGGTAGAATTCAAAAGACTTACACAAGATTCAGCTAGTCAAAATTCCAACATGGCCAGGGAGAAACCTCTAAGGTACTATTCCTATTACCAATTGATGACACTAAAGGAAGGAAGGAATCATTCTCCTTTTGGGGTGTGGCCACTGCTATGTTGCTTATGCCCCTGTGGATGTCTATACACCCGTGAATATGGGTGTAGCACTAAATGGACTTACTGGGTTACGGAAAATAAAAAGAATACATGAAATTCAGAAGAAAATGGAGTAGTAACACTAGGGTGAGTTGAGGGAGGTAGTGATAAACTGCCTTGATGAAGGCAGTTTAATTTTTATATACTAGCTTCAGGAGTCACATTGCCTAAAATCTGTTACCTTCTCTTTATTAGAACATTAAAGGTGGACTGTTTTAAGTTGTAATCAGAAATCCTAAAGAAATACTAAATGGGTCTTAAATTTAGTCAGAATAGATATTTTCAGAGTATATGTATAGTTAATCACAACTACACAAATAGAACAAATTCTAAAAATAAATATGTAAATCCTAATGTTTCAAAGACTGCACTAAGTGCAAATGAAGTCAAGGTGATCTTTCAGATCATTGGAAAGTCCGTCCAATTATTTCAAGTGAATGAAGTGTGGTGAAGAGTTGCTTGTTTGTTTGGGTAGATCTCGACATTTGGCCAGAACTGAGGCACTTATCCTTTACAAACTTTTCTCAGCAAACTATAAAACGTCATGACTATCAACCATGAAGACTTTGGTAATATTATCTCTCATTTCCCTTTCCTCTTTCCGAATTTTCTTTATTATTTGGCTTCAGTAATTGTAATACCAATAATGATTAAGTGAGAAGCTCATTAACCCTTCTGTGCAAATGAAGCACAAACAGAAGCCTAGACAAACTTGTCGAGCAACTGAACAGTGCAACTCCACATCTTCACCCAGCTCTACTTGATTAGATGGATGCTAGGAGCAACCCATGTTCTTCTAAGGAAAGGGTTAACAAAGAATATGAGTTCAAGCAGTAGAAGACCCTATTTACTGGATATAGCATATTGGCAAATTAAAATGAATTCATTATTGCAGTATGCACAATAAAGTTCTTATAACCTTTAAAATAAGTTCATCAAAAAAGCTAACCTAACTGAATTTTGAGCTCTAAAAGGTTAAGTAAAACAGTATAAAATATTTTATTTTCTCACTAATAAAGATTTCAGATAAATGGGACATATCAGATAAATGTGTGGTTTAATTGTTACAAGTATGGAAATTACTTGGAACATACCCTAGCAAAACAATATGAATAATCATAACAATGTTATTAAAATGATAGACTGTGTTCTCTTTATTTATTAGAAGAAAATTCTGTCGTAATACTTTGCTTTGCATAAGACATTCCATCTATCATAGATCTATTACAGATCTATTTGACTTTATTTCCCTTGGGACTTTAATTTAGTGTGACTATTTAATTGTTTATTTAATAATTTAAAGTATAGGCTGGCATTTTGTATAGCATGCAATTAACTGTATAAATTGTGAGTTGAATTTTATGTAGCTAGAATTACCATGTTCCATATCCTGTTTTATATTTTGTCAATATATAGATTATAAATAAGCTTATGTTTCTGTATTCAATTGTAAAAATTCGCTGGTCATTTGTCTATAATCAGACACAGTGTAATGCCTAGAAATACATAAGCAATAAAATAAGCAAAACTGATGAACTTATTTGTGGTTTGTATCCTAATAGAAAAGATTCATTGCAACCTATTTTCTTTTTTTTTTTTTTTCAGAGCTGGGGACCGAACCCAGGGCCTTGCGCTTCCTACGTAAGCATTCTACCACTGAGCTAAATCCCCAGCCCCGCAACCTATTTTCTTAACACTACCCCTTATATTCATAATGCCCCAGTGAAAGTTGCCTGTAAGGTTGGTTGCTTACACAACTATAGTCATATTATAAGCATATATGTATACATGCTTTCTATAAGATAATTGTGTTTATTTTTAAAAAATTATTATTAATAATTCAAGAATACATTGTTTACCTTAAGGTATGAGACCAGAAGACATAAACAAATTAGATGCATATATAAATAAATGATAAAGATAAAACAAAATCAATATTACGTTTTATTTTTTACTAGGACAGAAGTGTATTTCGGATCTACAAATAAGATACAATTTGTGTGAAATAATTGTAGTTCAACATTGTAAAACAATTTTTATTTTAAAATTATATTCAATTATCTAATAAAAAGTCCTTTGTAGTATACTTACAAAATATTTTGATGATTACCAAACTTTAATGTATATGCAGTCATATATATATATATGTGTGTGTGTGTGTGTGTGTGTGTGTATACATATATATATGTATTTATATGTATTTATATGTTATATATGTATAAATAACACGTACACATACATACACATATATATATGTACACATGTGTGTTTGTGTGCATGCGCATGTGTGTGCATTCACATGGAATTTACCTTTGTCTTATTTCCTTTAGCTATAATGTGTTCCTGGAATAATTATTGAAAATATTGGTTCTATCTGAGAATATTTATCCATTGATCTTAATTGAGTCTGATATTACTCTAAAACTTCTGGGCATTTCAAAGGGTAACATTTCTTAGCTAAGATAATTTGATATTTATGTTATTAATCTGTGCTATAGATCTTAATATATCATCTAATAAATCTTTACAAAGCCCTCTAAGGGAAGTATTATTTGACATTTGCAGCTATGATGATGTAATTATAATGATGAAAATACAAACTCAAGTTTGGAGAGGTCGAGAAGTGTATCCTGCTCTGCAGTCTGCTTCACAAACACTTGAGCATCCATGCTTATTGCTGTTCCATACATAATAGCCAGAAATTGGAAACAGCTTAGGTATCCATCAACTAATGAGTGAATAATGAAAACATTTTATATTACATAAGCAAATAGTATTCAGATGATAAGAAATGTGAACTTATGGCATTCACAGTTAAAAGGATGGAGCTAGAAAAAAAAATCCAGAATGCAGTAACTCAGAACCAAGAGGGAAAAGATTGTAAATATTCAAGTTTTTCTGGCTTTAATATGTCATCAAACAATGCAGGCAGGGGATTTAAGAGTTTAGGCAAAAGGAAAAGATCTCTCAAGGTAAGAGAAATAGAATACATTGTTATGGAGGGACAAAGAGTGAATGAGAATTGGAGGATTAAATAGGAAGGGGGATTGATAAGAGAAGGGTAAAAGAGGAACTATGGGTAGGAATAACAATTACTGAAAGGCATTTGAGAAGTTATATGGAAGCTTATTACTGTATACACTTCCTAAAATAGATACATTTATGAACAAAATATGAAGAGAGTAACTAAACAATAGGAAGACAATGCCCCATCTAGACATTTAGTGCCACCAAGTAAAACCGTCAGTGCCAAAATATGAACGAGTTACATCTTGTCTAATCATAGGGGTAAGGAGCCCCACAGAAATCCTCAAACATCACACCCTTGTTTTCTCTCTATCACCTGATGGTAAGGTCATGGTACTGAAGACAACATTTACATTGTCATTGAACACAGAGAAGTTGAACTGGTGCCTAACTAGAAGCTTCACCCCTACTGACTATCGTACATAGTGTAAGCTACTCATCCTGTTACTGGAAGAGAAAAGTTAGTCATCAAGATCCTCAGTTACAAACCCAGAGGCTCACAACAGTGACCTGCCTGCTAGATGTACAGGTATAATATCGACACAAATGTTAGAGGAGTAAGCCAACACTTTCTGATTGGATTTAAGGACCACTCCATGAGACAGAATTCATACCTGACACAGCTAAAGTGGACAAATATCTGAGATTACATAAGTCATGGGCTTATGGGACAGCGTATTGCTGTTATTATGCTATTGAGACATAATAAAATAAAGTCTAATGGCATACTACTATGCCGCTAGATCAGTTCCTCGCTCAGTCCACCTCAGAGAAACTCCTTAATGTAGTATATGAAAACTAACATAGAGAATTGAATCAGGACAATGTGCACACAGTGAGGGACTTGGGAGCACTCAGTCCTAAACAGGATGTCTTTACCAAATTCCTCTCTTTCAGGCTAGGAGTCTATGTAGAAGGGGAGGCAGAATGACTGTAAAATCTAAAAATGTTGGATAGCTCCTTGAAAACTGTCTTCCAGACACAACAAGATCGATGACCATATGAACACACCAAGACTGGGGCAGTGTGAAGAAGGCCTATACAGATTCTAGACAGATGGGATCCCAGCATTGAGAGTGTCAAATGGTCATAGGCTCTCACCTCTAACCAAGAAGTTATTTGCAAATGATACTCTGATAAAGAAAAAGTCAGTTTTCTCCAACGTAATCTCACTAGGCACAACTATGCTTCAGGGATAGGGTTTTAGCCAACACAAAATGAACTCAATTGGATTTTTATAAACTTTTAGTTTTGGCATTATTTTGTTTGATTAGCCTTTGTTTTTTCCTATTTCCATTTTCCTGTCTGTGAGGTTTTGTGTATTTATTTCTTTATTTGGTTGTTTGCTTTAAAGAGAGAGGAAAAGGACATGGAGTTGGGTGGACAGGAAGGTAGGGGGAGATGTGAGATAAATTGAGGACAGAAATATGATTAAAATAAATTTAATGAAAATTTTCAATTAAAAATAATAATTAAAAGAACAAAATGAAAAATTAAACAAATAAATTTATAAATGTGTCAGCCCGCAAAACTATGTAGTATAGACTTAGACTCTAAACTCAGAGTTCTTCGTTTAAAGTCCTCCACATCCCTATTTTACTTATTATTACTTAGATTAATGAACAGGGATCTGCATATATAGCAGTACATACAAGTTTTAATACTGGGAGCAGAAGCATTATTAGTGCTACTTTGGATTTTTCTCTATTATGCTAGGAAGAAAACTTTATAAAATATTTCAATATATTACTTCTACTCTGTATTCAGAACTACCTACAAATATACATTCCTATTATACAATTATGCTAGAGACATTTAAATGCAACGGCATATGCACTGCCACATAGACATTTGTGAAAGAACACAGTCACACATTTTATATTTTATTAAACTCACTCATAAAAAAGTTAATACAATAGTATCTAGTTCCTGGTAAAGTGAATGCTATACTCATATCATTTCTGTTCCAATCTTTCCCACTTCCAACTTCTCCGGGGTCCTCTAATTCTCTCAGAAATGTACTAGCTCTTCTTTCACTATTTTTCTAATGAATTTGAAAGATGCTTTGTGGGCAAAGGGTAAAAAATTTGAATGAATGTTTCATGTTTTATGATAGCCATTGACTTCCAAATTTGTGCTACTTGACTTTGATTTTTGTCACACTGAAAATTATCCAATGGTCTCTATAATTCCTCAGACTATATAGAGAGGAACAAGAATATATAGTAGTTAAGAAAGTAGGCTAGGGCTAGAGAGATTGTCCAATGGTTAAAGCATTGGCTGTTCTACCAGAGGACCTGAGTTCAATTCCCAATAACTGAATGGTGGTACACAACTGTTTACAACTCCAGATCCAGAGGATCCCTTCTTCTGGCTTCCACAGGCACACAAGTAAGGCACAGAAATACACGCAGATAAAACACATATACATTAATTAATTACTTAATTAATTAACCAATCAATTAATTAAAAAGAAGCCAGTTGTTGTGGCTCACAGTGGTAGGATTTGATTGTGAACATAGGTGAGTCATGAGTTTAAGGCCAGCCTGGACAAAGAAAAAAATGAAAGAAAGCAGGTTATATATAATGAGATGCAGTTAATCCTAACTCTTGTTCTTGCCAACAAACAGGCAGAATGGGTATTGGAGGTTTGTGAATGTGATTTATTCATAAATTAATAATTATGTTTTTCATTTTATACTGTAGATCAGCTATAACCATGTTTAAGTATTAAATACATGGGCAAGTTAAGCACCTTTTTTGGTCACCTTGCACCTTTACATACATAAACTTTGCTGATTATAATCCATTAACTTGGTATTTAGTAACTAATTGAAATTGAATTTTCAAAAAAAATAAATAGCATAGAATATTATTTCAACTCTTGTATGTATCAATCATGATGTGATTTGAGATTTTTCCAAGAACTGGAAAATACTTTAATTCAAAGTCAAGTCTGAAACTTCATTATAACACAGCTATAGACTATGAGATCTTTGAATTAGAATCTTACAAAGTCTGGTTGACATCATCTCTTTCCAGAACCTTACCTAAATCATCATTCCAAAGCCTGTGACCTGCGGGAAGCTTTTCTAAGACCCTCTCATTGAGAATCCTTAGTTGTCCTGGGAGACACAGTCTCTCTCAGTGACAAGTCCAACCTGCACCCATGCTAATATGTCCCTAGTGACCTTGGCTGGAGAAGACTTTCCCTAGAAAGAAAGTAAGACTGGTGGGGGAAATTCAAACAGAAAATGTCTAAGTTGTTTGTGTTTATTAAGTAACCAAAATTCTATTTATGATTTGACATCTATTTATAAACCCTTTTGAGGAGGAAGCACTTTCATTATCTATAAACCCACGAAAAATGACCATGCCTTTAGTAAGTTACTATAGCAAAGTATATATATATATATATATATTCAAACCCTTTAAAATAAGAGTTTAACCTGCATGAATGGGTCAACTTGCTACACGGTGCTATAGAAATCTTTCTTTGAAACCAATTAAAAATACCTCTTTATTTGGTTGATTATATTCTCACACATTTCATCTTGGAATTTATTATTTTAGGACTATTTTTTGGGGGGGGTTCTTTTTTTCGGAGCTGGGGACCGAACCCAGGGCCTTGCGCTTCCTAGGTAAGCGCTCTACCACTGAGCTAAATCCCCAGCCCCTTTAGGACTATTTTTAAATAACTTCATATTGTATATTTCTATTGGCTAGTAATGAAAAGTTATTGTGTATAACTAATTAAATAATGTTTTTTTAAAAAATTTAAAGTAGCATTTAGCCCATTTATTCATCAGTACATAATCTATCTTTCTTTAAAATATTTAAGAACAGTACATGCTGGTAGATGAAGATCCCAAAGTGCAACTTGACAAAAGCAGTTACTTCTCTACATATGAAAGAAAGAAAGAAAGAAAGAAAGAAAGAAAGAAAGAAAGAAAGAAAGAAAGAAAGAGAGAAAGAAAGGAAGGAAGGAAGGAAGAGAGAAAGAGGAAAGAAAGGAGAAAGAAAGAAGAAAGAAAGAATAGAAGGAAGGAAGGAAGGAAGAAAGAAAGAAAGAAAGAAAGAGAGAGAGAAAGAAAGAAAGAAAGAAAGAAAAAGAATCCTATGGTTTTAGTAGGGTAATTTAAAAAGAAATCCATTAGAATACAGCATGATCTAATATTACAAATAGTATAAATTCAAGTATGTGTTTACTACTTTCTACATTTTAATCATGTTTATAGTAACATTAAACCTGTCTTTCAGACACTGTAACTGAATAAATCTGTTAACTTCTTTCATGAATTTATCCATGAGAAACCAAAGAGTTAATCCCACCCAAGTCCAGTTTAGTGACCCAGTGAGTTTATTGTAGAGAGGTAAAGAGTTATTCCCAGAGCATGAGAGAATGTTTTAACAATTACAGACTTATACTCACCTCATCCTTATGAATAAGATTTATGATTTATATAGTCAGTTATTAAAAATAAAGCTATATATTTGTTAAATCTACCTCATCACAGGCAGTGGTTCACAAAAGCTGCATAAAGCTCCCTAGCTAGATGCTCTGCAGGCCAGAGTCTTCTACCTGCCAGTTATTATGGTTTACATAACAGTGAGGGGAGTATGTAATCTTGTAAGTTTCAGGATCTTCCTGAGGCTTGTAAATTTTCTTAGCTTCCCTAGTCAAATGCCACCCTCCTCCCTCCAGCAGACAATGGATTCTATGGATGGCTATATAATATTCTTCTTTATGAATTGTACATTTTTTATTCCTTGAATTTTAAATATCCACCATGCATCTGATTTAGAATACTTAATATAATTATCTCTTTTTCTTTCTGTTTTCTTTCCTCTATTCCACTTTTGTCCCAGAACATCTGACTGATTAAAAACTTTATGCTGGTGAAATTTCAGTCTTCTTCTATTTTGTTAGTAGCCCAGAAAAATTAACTTGGCTAGAAATGTCAGAGATCCTTGCTGAATAAATTTGCTATAAGCCAGAGTCCCAAACCTCGGTTGAACTGGCCTGCTTCTTACCAAAGATAGCACATTTCCCTAGTCCATTCATAAGACAATCTGAATTTGTTCAAAATTTCAACATTTGGTCCCTTACCTTCACTCTGATCTGATTATAAATGAGAGGAGACAGAGCCTACACACATAAAGGCAACTCTGCTAGCTTGTGTGCTTGATCGCAGTACTGTATAACAGCTAAAATTGCTTGTTCATCATAGTGTATTCAGAATTTAATGATAGACAAGAGTATCAACCACACACAGATCTTATAACTGGAGTGGCCTGGTGCTAGATTTCATATGTCACAGGAGACACAAGAAAAATCCAGTACAATTGAACCAGGAAGAGTCTAAATGTCTTAGAAGAAAATGGGATCAAATCTAAATGTGGTTGTTTATGAAGCAACCCAGAGTCATTGATAATGATTCCAAACAACACCTCCTGATATAAGAACACTGCGCGAAGGAAACAGACCGGATAAACAGTTCTCTTGTCTGCTGCAAGAAAGCTGCCTGGTGAAATCGGGACACACAGAGGCAGAATTCCTCTAGGACTGGGCACGTCCTGTGTTTACCGGAAGTCCCACAACCGCGGATCCCGGCCCGCAGCAGCTCTCTGCTCCCAGACCCCGTGGGAAAGAGACCTCACCGCCTGGTCAGGTGGGCACTCCTGAGGCTGCAGAGCAGAAGTGACCACCAACACTGCCCACCCCTGCCCACATCCCTGGCCCAAGAGGAAACTGTATAAGGCCTCTGGGCTCCCATGGGGGAGGGCCCAGGAGCGGCAGGACCCCTGCCTGACACACCACCGGAACCTGAAGGAAACAGACCGGATAAACAGTTCTCTGCACCCAAATCCCGTGGGAGGGAGAGCTAAACCTTCAGAGAGGCAGACAAGCCTGGGAAAACAGAAGAGACTGCTCTCTGCACACACATCTCGGACGCCAGAGGAAAACACCGAAGGCCATCTGGAACCCTGGTGCACTGAAGCTCCCGGAAGGGGCGACGCAGATCTTCCTGGTTGCTGCCACTGCCGAGAGCCCGTGGGCAGCACCCCATGAGCGAACTTGAGCCTCGGGACCACAGGTAAGACCAACTTTTCTGCTGCAAGAAAGATGCCTGGGGAACTCAAGACACAGGCCCACAGGAACAGCTGAAGACCTGTAGAGAGGAAAAACTACACGCCCGAAAGCAGAAGACTCTGTCCCCATAACTGACTGAAAGAGAGGAAAACAGGTCTACAACACTCCTGACACACAGTCTTATAGGACAGTCTAGCCACTGTCAGAAATAGCAGAACAAAGTAACACTAGAGATAATCTGATGGCAAGAGGCAAGCGCAGGAACCCAAGCAACAGAAACCAAGACTACATGGCATCATCGGAGCCCAATTCTCCCACCAAAACAAACATGGAATATCAAAACACACCAGAAAAGCAAGATCTAGTTTCAAAATCATATTTGATCATGATGCTGGAGGACTTCAAGAAAGACGTGAAGAACTCCCTTAGGGAAAGACAGGAAAACATTAATAAACAAGTAGAAGCCTACAGAGAGGAATCGCAAAAATCCCTGAAAGAATCGCAAAAATCCCTGAAAGAATTCCAGGAAAACACAATCAAACAGTTGAAGGAATTGAAAATGGAAATAGAAGCAATCAAGAAAGAACACATGGAAACAACCCTGGATATAGAAAACCAAAAGAAGAGACAAGGAGCTGTAGATACAAGCTTCACCAACAGAATACAAGAGATGGAAGAGAGAATCTCAGGAGCAGAAGATTCCATAGAAATCATTGACTCAACTGTCAAAGATAATGTAAAGCAGAAAAAGCTACTGGTCCAAAACATACAGGAAATCCAGGACTCAATGAGAAGATCAAACCTAAGGATAATAAGTATAGAAGAGAGTGAAGACACCCAGCTCAAAGGAACAGTAAATATCTTCAACAAAATCATAGAAGAAAACTTCCCTAACCTAAAGAAAGAGATACCCATAAGCATAGAAGAAGCCTACAGAACTCCAAATAGATTAGACCAGAAAAGAAACACCTCCCGTCACATAATTGTCAAAACACCAAACGCACAAAATAAAGAAAGAATATTAAAAGCAGTAAGGGAAAAAGGTCAAGTAACATATAAAGGCAGACCTATCAGAATCACACCAGACTTCTCGCCAGAAACTATGAAGGCCAGAAGACCCTGGACTGATGTCATACAGACCCTAAGAGAACACAAATGCGAGCCCAGGTTACTGTATCGTGCAAAACTCTCAATTAACATATATGGAGAAACCAAGATATTCCATGACAAAACCAAATTTACACAATATCTTTCTACAAATCCAGCACTACAAAGGATAATAAATGGTAAAGCCCAACATAAGGAGGCAAGCTATACCCTAGAAGAAGCAAGAAACTAATCGTCTTGGCAACAAAACAAAGAGAATGAAAGCACACAAACATAACCTCTCATCCAAATATGAATATAATGGGAAGCAATAATCACTATTCCTTATATCTCTCAACATCAATGGCCTCAACTCCCCAATAAAAGACATAGATTAACAAACTGGATACGCAACGAGGACCCTGCATTCTGCTGCCTACAGGAAACACACCTCAGAGACAAAGACAGACATTACCTCAGAGTGAAAGGCCGGAAAACAATTTTCCAAGCAAATGGTCAGAAGAAGCAAGCTGGAGTAGCCATTCTAATATCAAATAAAATCAATTTTCAATTAAAAGTCATCAAAAAAGATAAGGAAGGACACTTCATATTCATCAAAGGAAAAATCCACCAAGATGAACTCTCAATCTTAAATATCTATGCCCCAAATACAAGGGCACCTACACACGTAAAAGAAACCTTACTAAAGCTCAAAACACACATTGCACCTCACACAATAATAGTGGGAGATTTCAACACCCCACTCTCATCAAAGAACAGATCATGGAAACAGAAATTAAACAGAGATGTAGACAGACTAAGAGAAGTCATGAGCCAAATGGACTTAACGGATATTTATAGAACATTCTATCCTAAAGAAAAAGGATATACCTTCTTCTCAGCTCCTCATGGTACTTTCTCCAAAATTGACCATATAATTGGTCAAAAAACGGGCCTCAACAGGTACAGAAAGATAGAAATAATTCCATGCGTGCTATCGGACCACCGCGGCTTAAAACTGGTCTTCAATAACAATCAAGGAAGAATGCCCACATATACTTGGAAATTGAACAATGCTCTACTCAATGATAACCTGGTCAAGGAAGAAATAAAGAAAGAAATTAAAAACTTTTTAGAATTTAATGAAAATAAAGTTACAACATACCCAAAATTATGGGACACAATGAAAGCTGTGCTAAGAGGAAAACTCATAGCGCTGAGTGCCTGCAGAAAGAAACAGGAAAGAGCATATGTCAGCAGCTTGACAGCACACCTAAAAGCTCTAGAACAAAAAGAAGCAAATACACCCAGGAGGAGTAGAAGGCAGGAAATAATCAAACTCAGAGCTGAAATCAACCAAGTAGAAACAAAAAGGACCATAGAAAGAATCAACAGAACCAAAAGTTGGTTCTTTGAGAAAATCAACAAGATAGATAAACCCTTAGCTAAACTAACAAGAGGACACAGAGAGTGCGTCCAAATTAACAAAATCAGAAAAGAAAAGGGAGACATAACAACAGATTCAGAGGACATTCAAAAAATCATCAGATCTTACTATAAAAACCTATATTCAACAAAACTTGAAAATCTTCAGGAAATGGACAATTTCCTAGACAGATACCAGGTACCGAAGTTAAATCAGGAACAGATAAACCAGTTAAACAACCCCATAACTCCTAAGGAAATAGAAGCAGTCATTAAAGGTCTCCCAACCAAAAAGAGCCCAGGTCCTCCAGATGGGTTTAGTGCAGAATTCTATCAAACTTTCATAGAAGACCTCATACCAATATTATCCAAACTATTCCACAAAATTGAAACAGATGGAGCACTACCGAATACCTTCTACGAAGCCACAATTACTCTTATACCTAAACCACACAAAGACACAACAAAGAAAGAGAACTTCAGACCAATTTCCCTTATGAATATCGACGCAAAAATACTCAACAAAATTCTGGCAAACCGAATCCAAGAGCACATCAAAACAATCATCCACCATGACCAAGTAGGCTTCATCCCAGGCATGCAGGGATGGTTTAATATACGGAAAACCATCAACGTGATCCATTATATAAACAAACTGAAAGAACAAAACCACATGATCATTTCATTAGACGCTGAGAAAGCATTTGACAAAATTCAACACCCCTTCATGATAAAAGTCCTGCAAAGAATAGGAATTCAAGGCCCATACCTGAACATAGTAAAAGCCATATACAGCAAACCAGTTGCTAACATTAAACTAAATCGAGAGAAACTTGAAGCAATCCCACTAAAATCAGGGACTAGACAAGGCTGCCCACTCTCTCCCTACTTATTCAATATAGTTCTTGAAGTTCTAGCCAGAGCAATCAGACAACAAAAGGAGATCAAGGGGATACAGATCGGAAAAGAAGAAGTCAAAATATCACTATTTGCAGATGATATGAGAGTATATTTAAGTGATCCCAAAAGTTCCACCAGAGAACTACTAAAGCTGATAAACAACTTCAGCAAAGTGGCTGGGTATAAAATTAACTCAAATAAATCAGTTGCCTTCCTCTATACAAAAGAGAAACAAGCCGAGAAACAAATTAGGGAAACAACACCCTTCATAATAGACCCAAATAATATAAAGTACCTCGGTGTGACTTTAATAAAGCAAGTAAAAGATCTGTACAATAAGAACTTCAAGACACTGAAGAAGGAAATTGAAGAAGACCTCAGAAGATGGAAAGATCTCCCATGCTCATGGATTGGCAGGATTAATATAGTAAAAATGGCCATTTTACCAAAAGCGATCTACAGATTCAATGCAATCCCCATCAAAATTCCAATCCAATTCTTCAAAGAGTTAGACAGAACAATTTGCAAATTCATCTGGAATAACAAAAAACCCAGGATAGCTAAAGCTATCCTCAACAATAAAAGGACTTCAGGGGGAATCACTATCCCTGTACTCAAGCAGTATTACAGAGCAATAGTGATAAAAACTGCATGGTATTGGTACAGAGACAGACAGATAGACCAATGGAATAGAATTGAAGACCCAGAAATGAACCCACACACCTATGGACACTTGATTTTTGACAAAGGAGCCAAAACCATCCAATGGAAAAAAAGATAGCATTTTCATTAATGGTGCTGGTTCAACTGGAGGTCAACATGTAGAAGAATGCAGATCGATCCATGCTTATCACCCTGTACAAAGCTTAAGTCTAAGTGGATCAAGGACCTCCACATCAAACCAGACACACTCAAACTAATAGAAGAAAAACTAGGGAAGCATCTGGAACACATGGGCACTGGAAAAAATTTCCTAAACAAAACACCAATGGCTTACGCTCTAAGATCCAGAATCGACAAATGGGATCTCATAAAACTGCAAAGCTTCTGTAAGGCAAAGGACACTGTGTTTAGGACAAAACGACAACCAACAGATTGGGAAAAGATCTTTACCAATCCTACAACAGATAGAGGCCTTATATCCAAAATATACAAAGAACTCAAGACGTTAGACCGCAGGGAAACAAATAACCCTATTAAAAAATGGGGATCAGAGCTAAACAAAGAATTCACAGCTGAGGAATGCCGAATGGCTGAGAAACACCTAAAGAAATGTTCAACATCTTTAGTCATATGGGAAATGCAAATCAAACAACCCTGAGATTTCACCTCACACCAGTGAGAATGGCTAAGATCAAAAACTCAGAGGACAACGATGCTGGGGAGGATGTGGAGAAAGAGGAACACTCCTCCATTGTTGGTGGGATTGCAAACTGGTACAACAATTCTGGAAATCAGTCTGGAGGATCCTCAGAAAATTAGACATTGAACTGCCTGAGGATCCAGCTATACCTCTCTTGGGCATATACCCAAAAGATGCCCCAACATATAAAAAAGACACGTGCTCCACTATGTTCATTGCAGCCTTATTTATAATAGCCAGAAGCTGGAAAGAACCCAGATGCCCTTCAACAGAGGAATGGATACAGAAAATGTGGTACATCTACACAATGGAATATTACTCAGCTATCAAAAATAACGACTTTATGAAATTCGTAGGCAAATGGTTGGAACTGGAAAACATCATCCTGAGTGAGCTAACCCAATCACAGAAAGACATACATGGTATGCACTCATTGATAAGTGGCTATTAGCCCAAATGCTTGAATTACCCTAGATGCCTAGAGCAAATGAAACTCAAGACGGATGATCAAAATGTGAATGCTTCACTCCTTCTTTAAAAGGGAACAAGAATACCCTTGGCAGGGAAGAGAGAGGCAAAGATTAAAACAGAGACTGAAGGAACACCCATTCAGAGCCTGCCCCACATGTGGCCCATACATATACAGCCACCCAATTAGACAAGATGGATGAAGCAAAGTAGTGCAGACCGACAGGAGCCGGATGTAGATCGCTCCTGAGAGACACAGCCAGAATACAGCAAATACAGAGGCGAATGCCAGCAGCAAACCACTGAACTGAGAATAGGACCCCCGTTGAAGGAATCAGAGAAAGAACTTGAAGAGCTTGAAGGGGCTCGAGACCCCATATGTACAACAATGCCAAGCCACCAGAGCTTCCAGGGACTAAGCCACTACCTAAAGACTATACATGGACTGACCCTGGACTCTGACCCCATAGGTAGCAATGAATATCCTAGTAAGAGCACCAGTGGAAGGGGAAGTCCTGGGTCCTGCTAAGACTGAACCCCCAGTGAACTAGACTGGTGTGGGGAGGGCGGCAATGGGGGGAGGGTTGGGAGGGGAACACCCATAAGGAAGGGGAGGGGGGAGGGGGATGTTTGCCCGGATACTGGGAAAGAGAATAACACTCGAAATGTATATAAGAAATACTCAAGTTAATTAAAAAAAAAAAGAACACTGTACAAGTCCTCATATCACAGCAGACACCACAATACTAACTAACTAAATAAATTTAAAAAAGAGTAATTAAGAAACTTAAAATGAATTAATCTGAAATTTTATGGTGTTTTTAAATATTATGTTTATATAATTATATTGTACTTCATTGTAAGTCTATTCCCCTGCCAAATAGAATTATTTCTGATGGAATGCCTTATTGCATAAACTTGTGATCTTTGATTTTTATTTGTTTTTTCCTACTTTTGCTTTCTTTTCTTAATGTTTGTTCATTTTACTTCATGTTTATAAGTATTTTTGTTGTACCACACTGTTGCATGTGTGGAGGCCAAAAGAGAGCATAGGATCTCATGCAGTGAGATACAGTGGTGTGTTGAAATATGGGAACCTAATCTGTGTTCTTTCAAAACAATGAGTATTCTTAGCCACCAATCCATCTCAGCAGCCCATGTTTTGTTTTGTAAGAAAGTTTTTAATATAAGAGGCAGAGCAACAGTGATCTATGTTTTCACTGTATAGGAGGACTTAGAGTATATAGAGAAAAGTGATCACTTGGCTGTCTTCTCTCTGTAGATATAAAGAATATTACTTAGAAAAGATGCAGGTAATATAACAATGATGGATGTGTCCTTAAAGAAGTCGATTTATCTTATGGAGTACAGAAGAAAATATGTGGAGTCTACGCTTTTTTTTTTCCAGAGCTGGGGACTGAACCCAGGGCGCTCTACCACTGAGCTAAATCCCCAATCCTGGAGTCTACTCTTTACCTAGCTATTACACCGTGTGTGGCTTGAACTTGTACTCTTATGGGAGCTACAGCAACTTGGGGTAGCTAAGCAAGTGTCTATAGCATCCTTCACCACTCTCAGTGGAACTTTTCTTTCTTTTTCTCTTCTTCTTTTTGCCTACTGTCTTTATGGTGTGGTTTTCCTTGCAGCAATATGCTATCCTCGTCTCTTGACCCAAAGATCATCCTCAGATGCCAAGTCTGTGGAGTCCTTTACATGAAATGCCACAATGTTTACATAAAAGAATACTTGTGCACAGTTGAAGTCATTTTTATATCATATATCATACAATTATAATCTGAAAATATTGTAGAAGCAGTTATGCATTATCTTATTTTGCGAGTAATGACAATATGAATGTATATGCTCAAAGTATGTGTTTGTGTGCCAGCAATTAACTTACATTCTTGTACTTTAAAAGCAGTTTACTAGTGTGACACATAGTCTATGCTATTTCTCCTTTAACTGTTTCCTATTGGTACTTTATTGAACTTGTGTATATGAAAAGTTAATTATGCTTTATTGAAGAGATGAAGACAGTGGTTTCCTGTACTCTCCTACATTCCCTAGATAAGATTGTATAAGTAATTCAAAGAAGTGGGTAGAATTGGAAACTTACACACCTAAATTAGGAAAGGAAAGGAGACAGGGAACGCAAAGGAAAAAGCAAATGACTTTCCGGGAAATTAACAAGGGCAATTGCAATTATAATTGATGGGGAATACTATGGTTTGTGGAAATGTGAGAAATGACATCTCTCCCCATAGGCACGAGGCTTGGTTGCAGAGAGTAAAGATTTGACCACTTAGTTATTTTCTGTGGTTTTAGTCAACTATCATATTTCCTGGCCTCCAGGCAAAATGTCTTGTGCTAATGTTGAGTGTTGTAGAATATTGTGTCCCTTTAGAGGCTTGTCTTTCATCTAAGTAAATGATTCCTCTCAGCTGCTCATATTAAATGTGATCCCAGTGTCATCTATTCATTCTTCTCTCAACTCCTTAGCACATAAATATGCGCTCAGCAGTAAGATTTAGAAACAAGGAAAGCAAGGGCTGTAGCAGTATCTCAGAGGGTAAGAACACTTGCTGCTTTTAAAGAGGATGCAGATCCAGGTCCCAGACTACCTGGTGACTCGCCACTGCCTGCAACTGCACTTGCAGGGGATATAACAGCTTTTTCTTGCTGACCTCTGTGGACTCCTGCAGATGTAACATGTACATACATACACCCAAGCACACATACCCATGAATTAACCAAATAAGAATAAACAAATGAATGAGAACCCTTTCCTGTACTATTTAGACCTATGTCAAGAAAATTAAAAATAAGTCATTCTCTTGTACAAATCATCAGATGAAAAGTATCTCTCAGACCCCTAATGTTCAATAATTTAGCTTGAATCATTTGATAAAGTTAAAGTTAAACAAAAATAATTTTCATATTTTACCCATGACCTTAAAATCATTAAAAGATTTCAACATTTTAGTAGCATTAATGTTATTGGTTTCTAATGAACTACTTTGACATGTTTTCCTGAGATCTATTTAGTTCCTGTATACTATATGTTAATCTGTGTTTGGTAGTAAAGAACAAAGTAAGAAACCTGGGCTTCTTCAAAGGATGAGTCAGTGCTTGCTGCTTGGTTTGAAAAAGTCCTTTGTCCCTTTCCACCCTCAGCTACAAGACCTCGTCCCAGGAAGTATGAAACGCCACCTCACCAGAACTACTACCCAATGTCTATAGCAACAATGGTTTTTCTAGGCACTGCAGAAGCTGTTAAACTCTACTGAACTAATAAAACTTTTATCATTTTTCTTCTGTTAGATGAGTGCAAAATATAACCACCACTACACAATTTTAATTTAAATGTAAAAAAGGTGTCCAAAAAACATAAATATACATAAAACTAACAACACTGCAGAGTTAGTGTATGACACGTGAATAGCCTTCCTGTGCTATTTTAATTAACTAACCCATAACACTTTGAGACAGATGCTAGGGTTATGATTTAAATTTTATAAAAGGGAGTTTAAGAGGCAAAGTTTGTTTCTCCATGGGCAAATTTCAGGAAAATAAAACAGTGGAACCCAGGATTGAATCTAGTTTAATTCTCAGTGTTCACCATCGTAGTCTCTGAGTTCAACTTGTAGATAATTAAAAGCAAGTACTTGTCCCTTATATTCTGTTGCTTGAAGACAAATATAATATCAGTGTTCTCCAAGTTATTTTGATCAAATAGTCTTTGAGTATTCCATTATAGAAAAGTAAAATCTACTCAAGAATGACTTTCCCTTTATTTTCTGCCTGGGGTTTATAGGCAGTGCTTTAAATGCATTGGACACATTAGGTATTCTGTGTTGGCTATGACATCTCTGCACAAGGGAAGCATTTTTTTCAGAAGATAAACTTGGAAGTTTATTGCTTAGAAAGATATTTAGAAAGTAGGTTGAATTGTCTATATAGTTTCTTCTTAGGCTTTGTCTTTGTGTATACTGCAAATAGCATTTTTACTCTTACTTTTATTAGTTTGAAAGTTCCATACAGTGTGTTTCAATGGTGTTTATCCCTTCCTCAAATCTTCCTTGATTCATCCCCCACTTCTACACCTAACCACCTTTATGCCCTTTTTACTTTAAATCCTTCAAAACTAATTTGTGAAGCCCAAATAGTATTCAATATGTGGTCTTCCAGGTGATAACAGCTATAATCATGATTGCTAAGGATCTCTAGATAAAGAAAAGATACAGAAATAGTATAATTAGGAAGAGCTGTCATTATTAAAACTCATGAGAAAATAAAGGTATAATTACGATACTTGGCTTTGGTGCAATCTCAACGTCAAAAAACATAGATCAAAAAAAAAATCAAATCAAATTAGGTTGTTGCCTAAATGGAAAAATGATTTTATGGATGGTTAAAAATCAAAGCTGAGGGAAAAACTTCAGGTACAACTAAACTCTGATCTTCATATATTTCTGAACATGGGATGGTGTCTACTGATGCTGTACTTCATAAAGAAAAAGGAAAGTCAGCTTTGCATGTGTCTTTGAATGAATGTATTACTATGAACATATATGTATACACATGTACACATTCACACACACACACATATATATATACACACATATGACCTTGCTAACATATATATGTATATGTATGTGTTAGCATGATCATATGTGTGGGCTGTGGTGCCTGGGGCTCTCCACAGAGATCTCTGTCCAGGCTAGGTTTGCAGGTTCAGGTGAGAGGAAGAGAACTCAGGCATGGATGGGAGACTGCTTCTGCCACCTCCACTGCTGGTCCTTCTCCTTTCTGCCACTGCTGCTTCAGTTGCTCAGCCAGGCTGAGCCAGCAGGACACTGACTAGCCAGTGAGGAGTGCATGGGAGCTTCTGGTGGCGATTTCCGAAGAGCAGATCTCTTCCCCAAGCAGCGGTGTTACAGCTCTTATGACAGAAGCTCTAGATGATGGAATAATTCCTGCACACTTTTAATCCTCAGCACGATTCTTAAATGCAGTTTTTGGATGGGTCAGTGTCTGACAGCAGGTACTTCCTATTGGTTTGTCCTGAGAGCTTGGGACGACCTTATTATATATTTGGGGGTGTGGTCCTGTTCCTACCTTGATCTTGAGCCTATGTAACCTGTGGTCACCTCCTCACCTGTGGAGGAAGGGTTTGGGGCATTGCGCTCCATGACTGGTCTGTCTCAAACCTCTCTGCAAGGGTCTGTAGAGGGCTGTAGCAAGTATGGTCTTGATCTCCTAGGAGACTAGGAATGCACCTGCCTTCTCTTTTAGGGTCTCTGGGGATTTGACCATCTTTCCCAGGAATCAAGGTACTTTTCCCAGTCAGCTGCCTCACAGATATGTATATGTGTATCTATTACATGTATGATGTTTTAGTATGCTATATACACATGTTAAATATGATCATAATGTCTTTTAGTGCTCATCTTCACAGAATAACCTACTCTGTCTCACTCACAAGAAGAATCAATGAAGATCTAACACAGCTAAGAAAAACCATCCTCTGAAAAATGCCACATTTGCTTCTAATCTGTACAAAGATCTAATCCCCGAACAAAGTGTCTGTATCCTTGACTCAGTAGTTTTACTCTTACAGCAAGTATAGGTGATATCAGTAGTCTACCTACAAGTCTGTCTTGAAAGAGATACTAAGGTGAATGAGCTTCTAAAAGATAGCTCTGCATATCTTTTGTCATCAATAGTTACTATAAGATGCTATAATGAAAGCAATGATGATAGAATAAAGTATAAAATTGAATGGAGCATTATGTGTGCAAAATGACCACATTGTGTTCAAAGGAGTAAAAGTCTGCACAGAAAATACCCACCAAAGTCAAGTTCTTTCATGCTAATATTCTACATAAAATATTAGACTATACATGAAACCTGATATTTGGGATCACTTAAATCATGAAGATTCCCAACTACATACTACTAAGACTGTGCAAGTTAAAACAAATATGTTATATTAAATATATTAAGTTAACAATAATTCCTAATTTATGTAATAATCCCAATCTAAACCATGCTATTTTGTATCTAAATTAAAGGATGTAGTCCAGGTAGCAGTTTATTTATATACTAAGAAACAATGAACTGGGCAGTGTGGCACATGCTCTTAATAACAGCAGATACAAAATAGCAGAGGCTGGTAGTGAATTAGACGGGAGAATGGTCTACAAAGTGAGCTGCAGGGCAGCCAGGACTCCACAGCAAAACTCTGTCTTGAAAAACTAAAGACAGAAGAAGAGGAAGAGGAGGAGGAGGAGGAAGAGGAAGAGGAAGAACAACAACAACAACAACTTCAACAACAACAGCAACAACAAGAAAAACAAGAACAAGAAGAACAGGAAGAACAAGAAGAATCAGTATATTCTGGTGATTACCCTTCCATGACTTCAAAAATCGAGAGAGAGAGAGAGAGAGAGAGAGAGAGAGAGAGAGAGAGAGAGAGAGAGAGCCAAAATCATTTAGAGAATGTTGATCATGTAAAACTCTAAATACCTATTGATCATTGCTAATAAAGTGGCATTAACATTTCAAAAGTATAAAGAACTCAAAGAAAATATTACCAGCACTTCTGTACACAGCAATATTCACACTGTGGAAAAATTCTTTGAACCAGGTGGCTCGGAATTATGACAAATGAATGAATAGGAGTATGCAGAGATTGATAGAGTTGTTAAAATTAACATATAACATGAAGGACTACTTCGATCTCAAGAAGATATTAAAAATATATCATCAAACTTCTGAGAATTTTTTAAATTTGAACACTGATTAGATATTGCATCAGAGATCATTTTACACTTGATTTTTCAGTGAAAAGTAGCATTCTAGTACAAAGACAAGAATCATACTGTTTAAGAGAAACATACTGGGGTTGGGGATTTAGCTCAGTGGTAGAGCGCTTACCTAGGAAGCGCAAGGCCCTGGGTTCGGTCCCCAGCTCCGGAAAAAAGAACCAAAAAAAAAAAAAAAAAGAGAAACATACTGAAATATTTACTAAAGCAATGACATTTCAAATATGTACATTAGTATAATACAGTAGTGACAAGAGGGTTGAGAATGTGGGTAAGGTGTTACTTGAAGATTTAATATATCCTTTTGTCTGGTGCAGTGTATGTTTGGCAAAAAAAAAATCCCATTTATGGGCTGCTTGTTTCTTTGATATTTTTTGCATCATTTTCTTTATAAAAGCTTATTAATTTTATAAAGCCCCATTTGTCAGATCTTTCTCAAATATTCTTACTTATCAGAGTGCTATTTAGAAATATCGATTCAAATATTCTTTACTCCCTTATTTTTTCTAGAAGTATCACATTGTTAGTCACATGTGAGATATTTGATTCATTTGGAGGTGACTCTTGTACATGTGAGAACGAAATGGCACATATATTCTCAGTCTTTTGCATGTAACCATCCAGTTTTGCTAACACAATTTTTTGAAGACACACTGGAGCTTTCTTTTGGCTTCTTTGTAAAAACAACAACAGCAAAAACTCTCATACCCTTCATAAAATACAGGAAGATTAAAAAAATACGAATATGTTCAGCAACCAAATGAATAAGTTAAGATTAGTAGAAAGATTGTTGTATGCTAAAAGCAAGTATTCACAACATCCCTGACTTCTCCTTGACCATAAGCAAAAATATGGTCAATTGTCTTAGTCCATTTTTTCTATTACTATGGCAAAGCCCCTGGTGCAGCAGATAAGAGAGAAAACATTCACTTGGACTCCTAGTTCAAAAGCATAGGTCACCATAGGTCATCCTGGTGAAGAACTCAATTCAGCAGGAATTTGAAAAAGCTGGCCAACTGCATCAGCAGTCAAGAAGAAGAGAGAGGGAGAAAGAGAGAGGGTGTAGAGGGAGAGGGGGAAAGAAAGAGATTATCATATCATATCAACAGTCGAGAAGCAGATTAAGGAATTATTGTTGATATTCATCTAGCTTTATCGTTCTAGTTCAAATTAGTCCCAAACCAAAAGAGGGGGAATATTGCAGCCTACTTTTAGCATGAGTCTTCCAACTCAACTAACCTAATAATCATAGTCCTTCACAGAGAGTAAATGGTCAAAAGCAGATATATACATATGGAGGCTTGTCTACTAGGTGACTCTGGATCCAGTTAAGTTCACAATTTATACTAATGATCACAATTATTATTTTATAAGCTTTCCATCCTTGTGCACAAAACAACAAATATATCACTAAATCAGATGAATGAATCACATATTTGGAAACAGAAGACAGTTTCTCGACATTTTGAATGCTCCATCAGAAGGAAGTTAGATAGATGATTCATGCTTGATGTAAGAAAAAAAATCCATGGTGTAAAATGATCCAAAAAAGGAAAAGAAATATTGGGGAAAAAAGATAAAATTTAAGTCAAGATAGAGTTCATAAAGAAGTAAGTAGGAAAACTCAAATCTTAGATCTTTAATTTAAAAGTGACTTGGGCAGATGCAATTTATTTCTCAATCATGTGCGTGAAGCAAGTAATGAAAAGAGTAGCTACATACAAGATTGGACAGTGAATATCTTCATTTGGTTTACTGTTGATGTGCTAAAACATCATGACCAAACTACTTGTAGAGATTAGGGTTTATTTGGCTAACACTTAGCTTACACTTCCATATTGCTGCTCATCATTGGAAGAAGTCAGGGCAGGAGGGCAGGATCCTGGAGGAAGGAGCTGTTGCAGAAGCCATGGAGGGTTGCTGCTTTTTGTTTGTTTGTTTTATTTATTTGTTTATTTTGTTTATTTATTTTTAAAAATATTTTTCATATTTATTGCTTATTTGTACTTCATCTTTTCTAAACTATCTATTCACTTGTCCATTTATTTCTTTTTCTATTAATATATTTATTCTCTGTGCATCTTGATCACTGCAACTCCTCCTCCCTGTCCTCCCTTCACACAATCTCTTGTCTCTTCTTTTCTCCTCTGAGAAGATGGGGGCCTCTCTGGGTATTTCCCCACACAGTCACAAAAAGTCTCTGCAAAGCTATGTACATCCTCTCCCAAGAAGCCATACAAGGCAGCCCATTTAGAAGAATGTATTCCACAGGCAGGCAACAGCATTACGGACAACCCCAGTTGTTGGGGGACTAATAGGAAGACCAAGTTGCACATCTGCCACATACATAAGAGTCGGAGACCTATGTCCAGCCCATGTATGCTCTTTGGTTTATGGTTAGGTCTCTGAAAACCTCCAAGAGCCCACAGTAGTTGACCCTGTTAGTATTCTTGTAGAGTCCCTATCCCCTCTGGGGCCCTCAATCCTACCCCTACCTCTTCTATAAGACTCCCTGAGCTCCTGCCAATGTGTAGCTGTAGGTTTCTGTATCTGTTTTAGCTAGCTGCTGTACGGAGCCTTTCAGAGGACAGTTATGGTAAGCTCTTGTATACAAGCATAACAAAGTATCATTACTAATGTCATGGATTTGGTGGTTGCCCATAGAATGGGTCTTAAGTTGAGGCCAGTTATTGGTTGGCCATTCCTTCAGTGTCCTCTCATTCTCTGTTCCTGTATTTCTTATAGATAGGCCAAACTTTGGTTGGAAAGTTTTGTGGCTAGATTGGTGCTCTTATCCCTTTATGGGGACATGCCTGGCTATAGGAGATGGTCACTTCATGTTCAATATCCTCACTGCAAGGAGTTTTAGCTACCCCCTCCCCCCAGACTCTGGGAGTCTCCTCCATCCCAGGTCTCTGGCACAGCCTAGAGATACCCCCACCCCACCATAAATGGCCATCGATTACAATTTATTTGCATGGCCCTCTGTCCCATTCTCCTGTTTCTCCCCACACCTCACCCTGAAACCCCCTTCCCCAGTCCCATCCCCATTTGCTTTCTCACCAACTTTCTTCCTTCTTCCCTAATTCCTATACTGTATCCTATGACTATTTTATCCCATTTTCTAAGTAAAATTAAAGCATCCTCACATCTTGTTTAGCTTCTTTGGGTCTTGGAGTGAGAATACTCTCTATAGGACAAAACTGAACCCTACTGATTGGGAAAGGATATTCACTAACCCTACGTCCAACAGAGGGCTAATATCTAAAATACTTAAAGAACTCAAGAACTTAGATGCTAACAAATCAAATAATCTAATTAAAACCAGAGTACAGAGCTAAACGCAAAAGTCTCAAAAGAGAAGTCTTGAATGACTAAAGAAGCACATAAAGAAATGTTATACACACACACACACACACACACATACACACATACACACATCTATTTATCTATAATTAAATATATAGTGGAAATACAAACTTGTACAATCACTCTAGAAATCTATCTGGCAGTTTCTCAGAAAATTGGGAATAGTTCTATATCAAGACCTGGCTATTCCACTCCTGGGCATCCAAAAGATGCTCCAGCATACCACAAAGACACTTGCTCAACTATGTTCATAGTAGCTTTATTTGTAATTTCCCCAAACTGGAAATAACCCAGATGTCCCTCAACCAGAGAATGGATACAGAATATATGGTTCATTTACACAATGGAGTACTATTCAGCTATCAAGTACAGGGCATCATGAATTTGGCAGTCAAATGGATGGAACTAGAAAAATATCATTCCCAGTAAGGTGACACAAACCCAAAAGGATATGCATAGTATATATTCACTTATAAACAGATATTAGCTATAAAGCACAGGATACTCATGCTACTCTCCACAGAGGGGTGCTGCTTAATGTTTGGTTCCCCATGACTTGCTCAGCTGGCTTTCTTTAGGAACCCAGAACCACCAGCCCAGAGATGGCCCAATCCATACTAGGCTACATCCCTCTAGGAAAATGCCAAGTAGATGTGCCTACAACCTTATCTTTTAGATGTATTTTCTTAAGTGAGGTTCTCACATATCAGATGAGCTTAACGTGTGTCAACCTCAACATAAAACCAGCCAGCACAGTGAAGGAGAGAAGAAAAGAAGGCACACTTTCAAGACTTTAAATTTGGTGGTCTAGAAAAGAGAACACACATCCAAAGCAAAAAGATTGGGAGACATTAAGAAGGTCAGAGCTTTTCCTCTGATGACGGAGACAACTTTCAAGTTAAGGAATGAAGCAAGTCAACTGTAAGAAATCTCAAGAGAGGGGAAGGATGAGACATGAATAGGCTGTGTGATATGGAAGTGTTCTGGTTTATCTTCACTGGAAGTTTGAAGGATCTGAAATCAACTATGAGATAAGCCAAAAGAAACACCTGTAAAAGATTTATTTAATCAGGTTGTTAGAAAGAAACAACCTAAATTTTGCCTACACCTTCCATAGCAGCCAAATAAAAGAAGTCCCGAAGGGGGTTGGAGGGTTGGGGAGTTGATCACTTTAATAGAGAAGTGTCCATTTAGAAGATATGTACCAAGGAATTTTGAAAGTGTAATTCAATAACAAAGCTCAGTATGCACAGATTTTTGCATAAAAACAAAACAAAGTCCCATTCTTGGATGGGGTGCAGGGATATCACCTCAAACTTAGCTGATGACATTGCAGTTTAAATTTAATTAATGAATAAAAAAGTATTTTATTATGATCACATCTTCTCCCTCCTCTCCTTCCAGTCCCTCTCTCTAACCTCCCCTCTTTCCAATACCTTTCCCTTTCTCATTAAAGAACAAGAGCCATGCCATGGGCATCCACCCTTCTTGGCATATTAAGTTGCTATAGGACAAGGTGCATCTTCTCCTATTATGGCTAGACAAGGCAGCTCAGTTAAGGGAAAGGGGTTAAAGGGTGGAAAAAAAGAATCAGAGATTCCCCGCTTCAGCTGTTAGGGGGTTACATGCATGCCCTTTGGTGGGTATCTCAGTCTCGGTGAACCTCTAAGGATCATCCCCCAATGTCTTCCATGAGATTCTAAGTTCTTCCTAATATTTAGCTCTCTGTCTGTGCATCTGTTTCCACTAGTTGCTGGTTGATGCCTTTCAGATGACATTCATGCTAGGCTACTGTCCTGCAAATAGAGCAGAATGTTGTTAACAGTGTCAGGGATGGGTCCATCTCATGGCATGTGTCTCAAGATGGGACAGTCATTGGAAGACTATTTCTTAATATCAGCTCCATCGTTATCACAGCATATTATGTAAGCAGGACAGATTTTGGGTCAAACAATTTGTGCCTGGTTTGGTGTTCTTATCTCTCTATTGGAAGCCTTGCCTGGTTACAGGAGGTAGCCATTTCAGGTTGTATATGCCCTTTTGCTAGAAGTCTTAGAATGACCGTCAGATTCCTATAAATTTACCTTGTCCTAGGTTTCTGGCTTGTCCTGGAGCTGTCCCCCCAACCAACTTCTGTTCACCACTTTTCCAGTTCTCTCTTCCTGAGCCCTCCTCATATTTGATTCATCCTCTTCCTCTCCCTACCCTTTCCTCTTCTCCCCTAGTCAGTTCCCTCCCTTCATCCATCTCCAATGTCTATTTTATTTTCCCTTCTGAGCATCCTCCCTTGGGCCCTCCAAAATACTCAGCTTCTTTGGGTCTGTGGACTATACTGTTGTTATCATGTTTTTTATGCCAATTATTTGACCTAGAAGTTGCCTTATTACTTCCTCTGCCTTGAGTAATTCAAACAACTAGCATTATTACAATAATATTTTCAACTTTTATTCTAGTCATTATTTTATCCCTTGGGTTAATCTATCAATGATTACAAAAAGGACTAGAATGGACAGAATAATTGGTAATTAGTTTAAATAAAATTAATGATTTTGACTCATTAGATTATTATTATATTCATAATAACCAATAATGACATCTGTCTTTCTTACCCTAACCCTAGACTATTCTATCATTATTGGGTACCCTTATAATTTGCTCCCATCTTATAGCTACCCACCTTTGTCTAGAAGGTATAATGCTTTCCTTATTTATTATAACTTCAATATCCACTTTAAATTCTAATTCCATAATTTCAATACAAGTCTCCATTATTATGTTAGTGTTTCCAGCATGTGAAGCAGCAGTCGGACTAGCTCTATTAGTCAAAGTTTCTAATACATACGGAACTGACTACATAAAAGATCTAAGTCTTCTACAATGATAAAAATCATTTTCTATCAATTATACTTCTTCCATTAACCTGACTGTTAAAAAAACTGAACTAATGTCACCTCTTATAGCTTCTTAGTAAGCTTTATTAGTCTATCACTATTATAGCAAAATGATGAAAATAACTTAAATTTCTTAATTATATTTTCTTTAGCCCCCTTATCTACCCCACTAATTATTTTAACAACTTAACTTCTACCACTAATACTATTAGCCAACCAAAAATCATATAAAAAAGAAAAAACTACACACCAAAAGCTTTATATCTCTATATAAATTAGCCTATAAATTTAATAATATCTACTTATAAGTTAGTACATACTGTATGTGTCTTTCTAGGTCTGCGTTACCTTACTCAGGATGATATTTTCTAGTCCTATGCATTTTCCTGAAAATTTTACAATATCCTTGTCTTTAATAATTGAGAAGTATTGTGTAAATGAACCATATTTTCTTTATCCATCCTTCCACTAAGGGACATCTAGGTTGTTTCCAGTTTCCTGCTACAAATTAAGCTGCTGTGAACATAGTGGAGCAAGTGTCCTTTAAGCATGGTTGAACATCTTTTGGGTATATGCCCAGGGTAGTATCGTTGAGTCTGGGGGTGTAACTATTCCCAACTTTCTAGAAAACTGCCAAATCACTTTCCAAATTGGTTATACAAGTTTGCACTCCCACAGGCAATGAAGGAGTGTTCCCTTTGCTCCACACCATCGCCAGCATTTGCAGTACAACTTAATTTTAAGAATTATACATTTTTTACACAGAATACTGAGCTTAATTTTTCTACGCTGGTCTTCAGAATAGAATCTCTATTCTACTCTGAAAATTTCATCCTTGAAAGTAATTTAAAAGCCAGACAGGATTTATATCTAAAACATTTATTTAATATCTATTCAGCATAGATAAAACTACAAAGAATAAGAGACCGTAAGAATGCTTAGACCTAAAGGGAAAAATGTATATTTCCTTTCTCAAAGCTAAGTGATCATTGCAGAAGAAGAGGCTTAAAGAGCATAAGAGGCAGAAGCAATAGATAACTACAAGAAACCATTATCTTCTGGACACAGCAGGACAGCTGTATATGAACTCATTATGATAGCCTTGACAAAAACCTTTGCAAGCACAGGCCAGGCCAAATCCCACCCTGGAGCAACTGAAGGCACATTCTCATTCCAAGCCATGAAGCTCTCTATATCTGCCTTGGTTTTTAAGGTTGGAAGCAATATCCTCTCTCAGAATCCAGCCCTGGATGCCAAGCATGATGATGGCACACTCCTATAATGAAAGGATTTTCAACTCAAAAAAGGAAGACCACTGCTAGTTTAAAATCATTCTGCTGGCTTATAAAGTAAGTTCTAGACCAGTTCGAACTACATATCAAGACCGTATCTCAAGACTGGGGTGTACTCTGAGCCTGAGATTTATAAAGTTTATAACATCTGAATCTTGGAAATTTTTCATGCATCCTGCAAAATCCCTGAAGCTGAGGGAATTTGAAATTTTTCATATGAATAAAATAAATTACATAAATATATAGGTACAACATGATACATATATTAAATTCTCAGTAAATTGTAACTGAAACTAAAAATATGTTATGTTCAGATGACTGTAGCTTTTCCGTGGAATAATGCTGAAGTCAGATTACTAAGTGAATAGGCATGCTCCATAGCTTCTCGTCATCTCACAGTTGGGGATAGGTGAATGATGTATGAGGAACATTCATTCCATAACCAAAGAACCCTGTGATTTCCCTATCGTTGCTCATGGTACATGCATTAAAAAGGACCATTTGGTAGATGTTCCTAATTGAAGAGGAGCTATATTTCCATTTCATTGTTTATCCTTGTCTGTACATGTTTTGATTCAAGTTTCATGTTACCATCACCTTTTCAAATGTTCCCTGCCTAGAGACTCTGTGCCATCAGTAGCTGTAAGCTTGGGCCTTGGATTTGTTAATTGAAATATAAATTTACCTGGATATGCGCTAGAAAGCGAGAGGTCATTTGGTGTTTCGGTTCAGCATTCATGCACAAAGATTGTCTCTCCAACTCAGAAACTGATGTTAGTCAGGAGTGTAAATAATTAAAAGCCCTAAGTGGTTAAATGTTTCGACAAGCAGTTCACAAACTAAATCAGTATTTTAAAAGACAGGTGAAGAGCTAGACAAAGCAGGCTAGAACAGAACTGTGTAATGTGCGGACTGATCTGGAACTTAGAAAACACAATGCTGACACCGTCCCTCCCTAAGACAGATGACTGAATTTAGTCTGGTAGACATCCACAAACGGTAAGTTGTGAAAATGCTCAATATTACTGTCCTCGATGGCATGCACTTTATGAGGGGAAAAAATCAATATAAACATTAAATTTGCAAACCAAAGCCAGGGTTATTGTTGAATTTGTAAAGGTTTTAGGACACAAAAGAGAATCGTTGAAATGAGCCATTTAAATCTAGCTAACCTCTTTGAGATTGTCTGTTTATCCAAAGCATTAAATGTAATGGATGCTTTAAGACAGATTACTTTTTCTTGTCTCAAACTCACCACTGCTTTCTTACTCCTTCTTTTTATTTGGCTACTTAAGTTGTACAATTGAAGTGAATGTAGATTTCCACAACCGTGGCTAGCTAGGTTCTTTAATTATGTCACCTCTCAGTCCTAACCAATGTTCCAAAAAGGGGTTAGAGAATACACACTCAAAAATATAATCGTATTTATTTTCAAGAAAAATCCATTCTAAAGTATTCATTCTCTTTAGAAAATAGTTTGAGGTATTTATCATTATCTGGTCTCAACCATTATGGTGTTGGGTGTTGTTTTTGTTTCTCTTGAGCCTTACAAATTACTGTTTACAATGCAAATGCAAATGAGATGATCATTTGCAATTAAGTCAATTAGTTTTCCCTCTTTCAACCACCCTTCCCTCAACTCCCTTGATGTAAGGACCAAAGCTTAGTAGAAGCCTTGGCTTTTCAGCCTGCAAAAAAAGAGGAAAACAGCAGCCCTACAGCAGCCTGGCCTAGCTCTCCCTGGTGACTGGAGGTTCTTTGAAGTTTCCCTTTTTCCATTTAATTCACTGATCTTCCTAATGTGGAGCCAACTCTGCTCCACTGCTTTCTAATTATTCCTCCCAGTGGTTTTATGCTGCTCTATTTTACAGGTGAGAACACTGACTGCGGAAGTTTGCCACTATTTATTTTATCAAGATTCACAGCCACTAGGTGTCAGAATGGGAGCTTCTCATCACATGTCTACCTTTGGATTTTAACAGACTCTGCCTCCCAGTACTGATGATTACAGGGACTTAACCTTTTTATAATTGACATTTCGTAAGAGATTATTTTAATTCATGGGTACATCTCTAAATTGAAGGAATAGGAATTTCTGGAATAACTCAAACTGATGCCTCTCATTTCGGTTTTACATGATTACCTACACTGGAATTATTGGAATGCTTATTGAAAGGAAAACCCTGTCCATTTTTCTAGACAAATTAAGTAGGTATTCCAAAGCCAGAGCCTAGAGATCTCAATTTTGAATAATATCCCTGACATGAGTTTCCAATACATTGAATTTTGAGAGGTGTCTTATTACCATGTCTTGTTTATTTACATAATTAGAATGTGACTACATAAGAAGTAAGTGATTAGAATATATAATAATCATAGAACTGATTAAAATAAAAATTTACAGATGTTTAGTGACTTATTATTTGGATTTCTATGACTCTGTAAGTCAAACACTTCGAATTTGTCACATATAATCAATATCCTTACTCTTCATTCACCCTTAATATTTTCATATCTAATCTTTGCTCTAACAGTGGTATATGGAGTAAAGAGCATCATAGCCCAAATGGTGCCATGTTCACAAGTTAATCAATATTCTGTATTAATAGGAAAGACATAAGATTATGTCAGGAACCTCTGTTTATATTCTTCTTGTGGCCAATTAAAGCTAATTGCAATACAGTGTTCTCAAAGGTTCCACAGCAAATGAAACAAAAATCAATCTAAAACCTGAAGACCTAGGTCATAGGAAAAGACCTACATGTCATGGAGCTGCTCATTATTGAAAGCTCAAACAGTGCAGCACCAGGCTAGAGTGGAGAGGAACACTTAAGTCCACACTCAAGGGTATCATTTAGCTTCCATCAATGTCCAAACAAACTTGATACAGAAGTAGACACGCATTATGTACTGAACCTCTCCTCCCTTAACCGATTTCTTATTCACCTCTCTTTGCCTGCTCGCCTGTCCTCTCTGCATGCATTACGTTAAACTACCAATTAATAAATGATGAAATTGATTATGCATAGCTCCATCTATTTAAATCAGAAACGTATGCATTCATAAATCCATTTAGGCATCTTCCCTTCCTTTTGCCGTGATATTTTACATGTCTGTAAGTCTGTCACTTTCTGCTGACGCAGTCTCTGTAATTAAATTCAAATACTCCCGAAGCACACACTGCTTTTGATAAAGACTGTGAGAAACATTATTCATTGTGTTTTCAGGCTGATAGAGTAATTGCCATACAATTAGTTCATGTACGAGCTTCTAAAGGTAGTCAAATTAAGTCTGAGTCTCTGGTGCAAATGCCAATGTGTCAATGATAGCATCAATGAAAACATGGGTTTCAATGTAAGCTTGTGCTTCACTTTCCGAAGTTTATATTAGAATAATGACTTGTGCCTCGTATTCATATAGCCCATGAAAAGCAAAGCTGGGTGTGCCACTTATATTATATCACAACAGTGCTGAACATATACTCAATTTTTATGAATTTTCTGTAAAGTGTTAGAGGAATGTGGCACAGTAGTCTATGGCTTGCCTCAGAAACTCCTGGCGTATGACACTTTTCTTTCTATTCTAGTGGTTGTCAGTTCATGAGTTGCAACCCATCTAAGGGTCACACATCAGATACCCTGCATATCAGATATTTACTTTACAATTCATAACAATAGCAAAGTTACAGTTATGAAATAGCAATGAAATAATGTCAAAGTTGGAGGAACACTATGATATTAGGATCTGAATTAAAGGGCTGCAGCATTAGGAAGGTTGAGAAGAACCATTGATCTACCCTTACTGTCTATCCCGGGGATGTCACTGCTTCCTTCTATTGGACAAAATCTTAAACTGGGTGTGTTACCACTTCAGGTAGCAAACTAGTCTTGAAGAGGCTACATGTCCCTTATTCAAAGAAAAATATGCAAGCCTAAGCATATAGAGATTCTCAGTGAAGAAAGAAAAATATGTCTATAACCAATTTGGCATATGAGAAAACTAACCTCCTGAATACAGGAAGCCTTATTGAGTTAGAAAAACATATTTTATATTCCAAAGCTATAAATACAGTTCTCAGTCATTGACTTCAATGCAAAAGGGTAAGATATATATAGAGAGAATTCTCATGGTCTGGGAGTGGGAAGGCTCTAGATTTAGTTAGCCGAAGGAGAAAATAATTAACAAGAAAGTTGGATCAGTGTTGTTTCTCATCCAGAGTGTTGACCAGTGAGTGTTACTATCAGCAGTGGATTCTTCTGTCCCAGACAGGTGGCACCTGATCTCATCATAGCCACTAAGTCAGTGTAAGGGCAGATAATATCTGCTGGAACACCTTTTACCTAGTGACCACAAATCTGCCATCTTCTGCAGACTATAGTCCCATTGATAGCAGAAAGTGGAGGAAGAATTTAGCAATTGCTAATTGAATGTGACATTAATTTAAAAAGTCTAGTAAACAAAGGAATACTGTAATTAAAAAAGTATTTTCTTATAACTTCATGTTGAAAACACATGTTAGTCACCAAAGCCAGAATACTCAACATCAGAGTGGATTTTTTTTTCTGGTTACATTTTACTATACTCATGCTTGCCTTAATAAATACTTGTTTAGATATAAATATTTCCAAAATGAAATAAAACACATAAACTACAGTATTAATAGGAACCAATTTCTAGTCAAAATCAATGATTCTCAACATTCCTAATGCTGTGACTCTTTAATATAGCTTCTCATGCTGTGGTAATCCCCAACCATAAAATTATTTTTGCTACTGGTTCATAACTGTAATTTTTCCACTGCTATGAATCATAATATAAATGTATGTATTTCTGATGGTCTTAAGTAATCTTTATAAAAAGATCATTCAACTCCACCAATTGGGTCCCAACACACAGGTTGAGAACCAATGGACTAAATGTATAAGCTGATTTATAATTTTTTAGATTTAAATTAACCAAAGTGAAATTTATATTCAATTATAAAAATTTGCCTATATTATTATGCTAATTATTTTAATAGTCTTATAAGATAATATTTTGTTTCTATTTCCTGGTGAGGAATTGTAGCCCAGAAAGGGAGATACTCTTTCATTTTCTAACATTTATTCAATTATATTTATTTTCTTTTCTATATATGGAGACCATCCTATTCAATGTAATTGAAGGGTTGATGCTCATTCCCAAGAGCTGCTCACATCTACAATTCAAACATGCCTATTGTTCAGTATGGCTACTACCATCTATCTGCCTATGTGCTTATTTATATCAGGGTTTGTTCCCCTGTGTTTATAAACTACTTAAAACCATGCTCTGATGAATGCTTTCTGCTCACAGGCACACATTTCACATCTACATACCTTACTGAGATGTAATTTTTCATAACATACGTAGGGGTTAATCTATGCATCATTGGATTCCAATGTAGCTAAAGGTATCTTGAATATAGAATGTGTTTAATGCAAATTGAATGGGTGCTTAGAACGAAGGAAGAAATCTGAGATACTCAGTATAATATTAGCTCTCTGATTCTATTTTCTTATCTCAAAATGGATAGGAAAAATAATACAACTACACAGCATGATCAGCATTGAGATTGAATACATTTAAAAATATGCAACATACTTAGAAAATATGTTATTTGTGTGTGTGGGGTTATACATATACAGGAATAGATTTATATATGTGAATTATATGAATTGTTACTAGTAAAATTATTTCTCCTAATTTCTCTAATTTTATGATTTCTCTCCCCAAAACTATCTGTACAATTTTAGCCCTTTCATAGTTTATATCTAATCACAGCAATAGCGATGTATATTTGGCTAAAACATACAAAGTCAAGTATTAACTCTAACTTTTTCAGCAGTAAACTTGGTCATTGAGTAAATGGTGAACCAACTTGGTTTACATAGCAGGACAGACCACAAACCAGCTTAATATGTCATACAGTTAAATGATTTTTATCACTTTTTGTCTATCCCAACAGCCAAGATCATTTATGGTAGTTTCAAAATACATATTATCAATCATTATTTTTACATATGTAAAACTGTTTCTCACAATCCTAAGTGCAACAAAAGGCTACAAAATGAACAGGGTAAACTAAGCTTCCCAAAATTATATAATCTATGTTGGGCAAACATAGAGTCATTAATGTGGTTCTCCTGTGTTCTACTCACTTTAGGTTATCACAGTAATTTTTCTTCTGTAGGTTCTCTGTGTATCAGCAAACGCCTCTTGATTCTTACAAATAACCTTCAAAAACCTATCTGCACTCTAACAGTTTTGTTGCTTTGTCTCGGAACTCATATAAATCATCTCCACTGTCTGCTCCCTCTAAACATTGAGATCAACTTTGATAGGTGACATATGCGAAGCATTTCCACTTCAGATCTGAATGCATTGAGCTCGGCATTTGGCATTCCCATTTCCCAGTTGTCATCCTTGCTAAGAGTCATGCAGTGGTCTCAACACTTGCCATCAGCAGGTTCTTCAAAGCAGAACACACTGATCTAACATTTGTATACTCTGTCAACGTCCTTTAAAGTCTATATGTTCCTCCTCTCATCTCTTACAATTGAGATTATACTGATTATTTTAGTTAGCTGCTTCTGTATTAAGTATTCAGGCATTTCATGCTCTCATAGAAATGAAGAGAATGTATAAGTTAATTAAAGATGGGAAAATGGATACATTCATTACAATTGTTTTAATTCTATCTTTTCTGGCTTCATGTTGCCTGTTTGGCCTCTTATTTATGTTCCTTCCTTCTTTCATTTGCCCTTTTTCTTGCTTTACTTCCTTTCTTTTATCTCTCCTTTCTGTGCTGAGTACTGAAGACCTTGTACTTTCCTGGTAAGCACTCTGTTCTACACTTTTCCGCTCTATTCTCTTAGAAAATATTTGTATGGGGGGGTTATACATATACAGGAATAGATTTATATATATATATATGTATGTATTATATGAATTGTTACTAGTAAAATTATTTCTCCTAATTTCTCTAATTTTATGATTTCTCTCCCCAAAACTCGGATCTTCTTAACTCAGTCCTATTCTACTTTCATCTAAGAAAGCTATTTTGTTCCTGAACCAAATTTCCAGGTTCTTTTGACATGTCCTTGGAATTCTGAGATTGGAAATCTTATCTGCTTAGAATGGTTAGGCTACAGTGAGACCTTATCTTTGTGTTTAAAAAAATCACATCCATTGAATAGAAAATGTCATGCTAGGACCTTAGAGATATAAGCATGTTCGTGGCATGCTCTCCCTTCTTGAATACTGAGAACTCATGAAAGTACAAATAGTCTGAAATGTAAAGCCCAATCTTCTCTGAGTTATTCTTCCATTTGATCATACCCACTTGATAAGGTTTTCATCCCACAGAGTATAGTGAGTAATACATCATCTGTTCAATGTCACATTCTCAGTAGGACATTTTTCTACAGAGTCCTAGCAGCCAATTCTGGGTGTACAACCATAGTATGCCCTATAATTCACCTCTCCTCTTTTCTACAGTATTGATTACCTTATAATATACAACATTTCTTTGTCTATTTTTTATCTTTTGTGTGTGCATGAACATGAAAATGTGTGTTTGGAATTGTGAGATCACATGTAGGATAAAACATGTGAAGGACAGAGGTCAATGTATGGTCCTGTTCCTTGTCTGCTACATAATTTTAAACCAGTGTCTTATTGTTTTCCTCTGAGTATTCCAGGTTTGCAGGATACATGTGTCCTGCTAGCTGCTCCACAAATTACCAGGGATTCATGTGTGTCTACCTAGCATATTTCTGTAGGAGCACTGAAATTAGATGCTTTTACTACATACAAATATATATATATATATATATATATATATATATATATATATATATATATATATATATATATATGTAGGTCCTTAAAATTCAAACTCAAGTTCTCACTCTTACATGGAAAACGTTTTACCTCTACAGTCATTTCTCCAACCCTGTTTTGTTGGTTGTTTTCATGTCTTCTTCTACTAAAATGGGCATTTCTTAAAGGCATGGATCGTTTGTGGTTCTTTTTTTTATAGCTTGCTGTAGCTCTAATAGGTTTAGGACAAGCCAGCTCTTAAAGAGACTCACCCATATTTGAATGAACAACTGAATGATGTTCCAAAAATGAATAAGTATGTAAAATCATGGAGAGCCCCCTTTCTACTTAAGAAAATCAGGTCTCTGTCCACAGAGAGTATTCCATTTCAAACATACATAATTATGCCTAAAATATTCCAAGAAAGGAATACTACATTATCAGAAATGCATACTCCTATTACCATAACAGACTCCCTCACTATATAGGCATTGAACGCAGTGAGCAACAATTCAACTCACAGATTGTATAAGGAGAATTCATAGAAAGAATGATCTAGTGATCAGAAAAGTGCAAACAGAGAAATCATGTTGAAGTCATGGTGATGAATATAAAGAATTCCATCCCTCCAGAGACAGGAGTAAGTGGATCTCTCTGAGTTCCAATTGTCTGATTATATGGAGAGTTCTGGACCTGACAGAGTCCTCACAAGATCTTCCTCACACCACAAAACCAAAGAGAAATAAAGAAAGCAAAGCAAAGCACAAACAGCGGACCTTACAAGCCATAAGGGATCACTGGTGTTGCTGAGAAGAAATGTTATATGAATTGAAATTATTCCTAGAACAGTTTTTTTTTGGTTCTTTTTTTCGGAGCTGGGGACCGAACCCAGGGCCTTGCGCTTCCTAGGCAAGCGCTCTACCACTGAGCTAAATCCCCAACCCCCCTAGAACAGTTTTAAACAGAATTCTAAACTCTTTACTGCCCTGCTGAAAGCTTCCACAGGACTTCTCATATTCCCATATTAGGGTCTTCTGGGACAAAAAGCCTCCATCATAGGGTCTGAATCAGAATCTCCATGATGAATGCTGAAACTGTGACATTTGAGCCTCTAGAAATTCACATTAGTAATGAAAAGACATTAGCATTTCAGTAGATCAGATGGGGTTTCCACTTCATAGTAATGGTAAAAGACATGATCTTTGCAGTCAACAAGTAATCCAGTAAACTTCTGGCAAAATCATAGAGTAAATAATTTTTAAATAGTCTATTATCCTCTGTGAATATTCCTAAAATAAGTGGTATTCCTAAAATAATAGGGAGTATGAAAAGTTTAGTTATGTCAAACAAAAAAATGCTGCTAGAGTCAACATATTTAGGAGCAATTCAGTTGAGCTTTTTCAATTACTCCCCAGAAGACTGATTCTGAATGGAATGACACCTGAAATCATTTCAAATGAAGGAGTACGGCATGAAAAGTCCAAACCACCTTCAGCATTATCTACTTCTCTCCCTACAAAGAATGGATGTATAATAATGAGTATGATCCAAAATACATAGTATCGGTTATTAGCTATTAACAGAAGAAAGCTAAAAATTGAGACATTAATAAGGGCTACTCACATTCAAATGAAAATTTAATTGTTCCTCAACTATCAGAAACTGTCTTTAATATCTGAACAGGAAATATAAAATATTCAGTGTATCATTAAAATTGTTGATGGATACCTTTGGCTGATAGTTTCCTTACTCCAATAGACTTTCAGACAGGTAACTGGAGAGATCCACTGCCACCTTGCTCTGAGCATAGCCTCTTGAGACAAAATTTCCAGGATGGACTAAAACTCCTTTAAAAAAATAATCATGTCTTTAATCAAAACACAGGAAGGGAGATAGAGAGGTGTCTCTGGGGTTAAGAGCGCTAGTTGCTCTTCTACATTGTGATCCTGCCAGAATTTGATTCTCAGAACCAGCATGGCAGCTCAGGATTGTCCGTAATTCCAATTCTGAGGAACCCAATTCTGGCTCCTGAGGCACCTGGCACAAAAGCAGTAGACAGACTTAGGAGCAGATAAAATACCCACACTCATAAAATGAACATTAAAAAGAATCTACAAAACATGTTTTAAATCACAGGAAGAATGCATCCACACCCTCATTATACTGCTGATTATTGATGTTGTGAAATGACATCTTTTCAGTTAGTCACAGTGCATCTTCCTTTTCTGTTCTACATCGGAAGGTACAAAACAAAACAAACAAAACAAAAACCTTTGTTCTTGGAATTTCATTCCCAGTTTCCAACATCCATTCTTAACATTTTCAAGCTGCTCTCTCATGTTCAAAGAGTAACAAATACCAACTCAGTTTATGTATTATAGACAGGAATTCTATAGACGATACTGAGAGTCTCATTTTACAATTACCACAGACATGACAGAACCTGATAGAGTTGTTATTTACAAACGAAAACGTTTACCCACTTACTCACAACCTTGTGGCTCATACATTGAAGCATGTATTAGAAATGAGCTATTTTTAATCCTAGATAACTCAGCATATGTTCATTAACTCAAACTTGTTTATTTCTTTTCAGAAATTGTATTCTACAGGCCTCTTATAATTTTGACCCTTGAACCATGAAGAAGAATCTTTGGAAAGTTACACACTAAATTATCTTTTGTAATCAATGAAACAAAGAAACGGTGCTTCTCTGGGAGTAAGGATGTGGGGAGTCACTACTAGGGTAAAACAGGAAGTACTGAGTACAGACTCATTTCGATGACAAACACAAGGATGGATTTTATGAAACCCAGAAATTGTCTCCTTTGTCTAATGCATTATGCATATCAACTCTAAAAAGAACAAAATTGCTTTTCTCTGTACTAATGCTTAGCCATGTATGATGATTTCCTGATACAGGAAATGAAGAACAGGATGTCCAGTGATTCAATTACTTTGGTTTTTGTTGTTTTTGTTTGTTTTGTCTTGTTTTGTTTTGTTATACTAAGAAAATATGAATGTTTTCCATCAGAAGTCTTTAATTGCCTAAAATTCATAATGAAGAGCAGATAATATGGAACTTGAGCTAATGGCTAAGTTCTTTATATTTTTCTCCAGTTCATAGCACTTTTTAAACAACATAAACATTTACTTGCAGAAAACTGTATGAGCCTCCCTGTTTGAATTCCCCTTATATATTCATCTTCCATTTATCTGTGCAATGGTGAATAATCGCTGCCACCTATGGACAGATACTAGAGAAACAGTCAGCAACCAAGAAGTGAGCATTTCATAATGTGAATTAAAAATATTATGTTGAACACTATCATAGCAAAGATAAAGAGTATCTTATAAAAAAATCTCAGTGGTATGCTTTTGGTATGTTGCCTAATCAAGTAATTTATCCAAAAAAATCATGAATGCTACTTGTGAGATGAAAGAGGTATGTTTGTTTACTGGGGATACACGGAAATTGTAAAATACTAGTTTTCCACACGCTTGGAAACATGTTGTGATATTATATATTATTTCCCACCATGTACTTTAGAAGGAGACAGCTAAAGTATTAAAGTAACAGACTGTAACATAAATATACATTCTTCCCTCTTCTAATATAAGCAGAGAGAATGAGCAAAGTTCTTGTGTTTAAAAAACACAATGCACAAAGAAATAATCTAATACTAATGCTTCCTTGAAGTGTTTCCTTATTCACCCAAAAGAAATATTACCCTTATACTTCCTTCAGATGTTTATTTTCAGGAAACTAGACAGATGTTCAAACCATAACTATCTTGTCCAAGAATGGCATTTTTGGCATTCTCATGACCAAGAATGGTCCTAGCCTGGTTTCTTTCTTAAATTCTACAGTCATTTCCTGATAAGAGATATTATGTTACATACATGAATGGTATAAACGCCTAGATTTCACTACACCAATTCATACTTCACTAACTTCAACATTCTCCAGTCTTAGCCTGAGTATTCAAAACTACATTCTTGCCTTTGGACCCTTTTGATCTGGGAGAAGTTGACCTTGAATCAAAAATAACATTTAGTAATAAGAACTGGGTGCTTTTAAGACCTGAGACTTTCATTAACTCTCGAAAAATGGAAACTTCTTGAAGAGATTTTGCTAGAGCAAAGTTGCATGCCCATACCTGCTTCCCCAGAAGGTGTTGATGATAGTCAGCCGGAGGTTGATCATAACTAACCTTATGAAACACATCCTACTCCATTATATACACAATATATATTGTTCTTTCCTTTATGACACAACTCACTGAGTTAAAAGATGTTGCTAACTCAAATGCAGACTTCCTAAATGGTAAATTATATGACAGACCAACAAAGAAAGTAAGCTCAGTAAACATGAATTAATCTTGAACAAAACAATATTGGTTTTATTATCTAGGTTATTCCATAGATAAATTTCTGGGTTACTTAGCATCAAACACAGAAGGCAAGTAACCTACCCACAGCACTACATTTCCAGCCTGCCAATGTTTCAACACATAACTGCCATTGTAACATTAAGGTTAATTATGACATCTAATGCCATATAGATTTTGAGTAGAGCCCAAGATAAGGATAAAAAATGGTTGCTGTTAATCCTAATTGATAAGTTTCTATAAAAAGATATGGTTGGGAAGGTCAAGCTACTATGAGGTAATCTCATACCTATTGGTTATTAACTACATTTAAAGAATATGTCTAGTTTCATTTTGCTTTGAAGTCCCTAAATTCTGAAGCAGTTGACCATATCTTATTCTTTCAAAGTCAGTCTCGGTTCACTATATGCAGCTACCACAGGATATAAGATATAAGAACTCCTTGATGAAAGGGACTGTGAATTATTCTTTTCCTTATTTTCTTATTCCTCTTTAAGTAAAAATGTCACAGCCATTGCTTAAGATACCGATTTAGACAGATTGATAAATTGTATCAATTTAGAGGTAAGATATGGGGCATAAAAGTATGAAAAAATTGATCTCTTATCTATAGATACCATATAAGAATTATTTAATGATGGTGAATATATAATTTAAGCTCAATGGAGTAGTTTAGATCACATGTCAGCTCTGTTTAAACCAAAGTTTTGAAGGAATCTTTCCCTATACCAGTATAATTCACTTATAAATGAAGGAAAGAGCAAAGTTGAACTACTATAACTCTAAAATTAGAAAATTCACTGGTTTCATCAACCACAAGCCTCTGTCCCACCATCATCTAGAATTTCTTTTGACAATTTATAAATCTGTTTACACCTATAAACAGAAAAAGTATGTATAAAATGTATTTTACTGTTTTTAGATAAATGATATAATTCTACTACCTACCTAAATTTATAGAAAAAACTTATTTTCAATGATTTCAAATCATAGTAATGAATCAAAGATACTGCCAGTAAAAATTAGGCTTATTATGCTGAGAATTCATTTCAGCATACATTCTATAATGCATAAATTAACAATAGTAAAGGTATAATTATATCGTGAAATATTTAAAGTCAAATTACTGAATATAATCACACATAAACACCATTAAACAAGTCAAATTGCTTCATATTTAATCAACAAACAAAGATGATGTGAGATAACAATATCATGGAGCTATCTTCAACTGCTGGTAAATTCAATATTTTTCAAAAAAAACAATGAAACATAGAGACCTGCTTACCCTTGCTAATGCATAATAAGAGTTCAAATTTCAACGTCATCTTTGGCTTGTATTGGAATGATCTTAAACTATAATATGAGATAATAGAAAATTTGATACATGCAAAGCATTTCAAACAATCCCGAGTCATAAAAGCAAATCAGAACCCCAACTTCTGTGAAATGTTGACCCACAGCAATTGCTTCAAATTTACAGGTGAAAGAGAGAAATCAATCAAGCCATATATTTTTTCTTTACTAATAAATTATATATATATATATATATATATATATATATATATATATATATATATATATAAGACTAGTATACCAAAGTTGATTTCACTATAAGAAATAAACAAAAGAAAGCCACATTTTTCATAAAGTATAATTATCATTCTCATGATTTTCATGACGGCACCAATTTGATGACATTGGAGATAACATGCAAAGAAATTGATGGTGAGCAGTTGCCTTAGTTCATCTGGCAACATAACCATACAGCAAATGTTTCACGATGCCACAGAAATGACGTGATTGCCATTCTTTGAAATGAAAACATGTTTTCAGCAACCCAAATACCTGTCCTAATGGGAAACTGCAATGGTTTGAATAACAAACTTGCAGGGTATTTTCGATATACAGGAGAGCCTCAATATGTAGCGGTATCTATAGGGAGGTCACTAAGCAAGTATTGAATCAATGAATTGAAAGCAGTTCTTCAGAGAACGTACACTATGCCAGTAAGATGTGGAGGAGAATCCCAAACACTGACTTTTTTTTTTATAGTGCATCAGAGGAAATCTACAAAGAAGCAATTGATGCTTAAATCATATTTCCTCATCAATTTGATCAGCCATATTTCCAAGTAACATGCAATTTAAGTCCTGTCATGCCTCAGAATTAATAGCCTAGGTTCTTAATTCTTACCGAGGTTGACAAATTATTGTGTCTTATGGCACCAGTCACACTTGATCACAAGTAGCATCTCTGGATGCAACTCTCTTTCCATCAAATTGAGCCTGAGTTTATTTGTCTAGCACAAAATGCCGAAAGGGCTATGCCGTGCAATGAATCAAATGCTCTTCATTAATGAGTAAAATGCTTCATGTGTGGAATATGATTCTTGAGCTCCCAGCTAGCTTTATACATTCAAATAGGTGTGGTAGCTACATTATTAATTTATTTCCAGGGCAAGTGTACATTTTTTTCTGCAAGCAACACTAGGCTGTTTCTAAGTTTAAATGGAACATTGCAGCATGTGTTTAAATATTTTTCAGAAGTCATCAAACACATATTTTTCCCAATTTTCTTGAAGCTAGCTGTTGAATTATGTCATTGAATTTATAAACATTTTTAACAGAAAATTTTGGGTTTTTTTTTGTTTTTTTTGTTTTTTTTTTTTGTTTTTTTGGAGCTGGGGACCAAACCCAGGGCCTTGTGCTTGCTAGGCAAGCACTCTACCACTGAGCTAAATCCCCAACCCCTTAACAGAAAATTTTAATACTCTTTAAATCATTTTTATTTTTATTAGCGCGCGCTCTCTCTCTCTTTCTCTCTCTCTCTCTCTCTCTCTCTCTCTCTCTCTCTCTCTCTCTCTGTGTGCATGTGTGTGTGTGTGTGTGTGTGTGTGTGTGTGTGTGTGTGTGTGTGTTCATGCTGGTGCCAGAAAAGGGTGTGGGGTTCCTTAAAGTTACATGTACCTATGAAATGCCCAAATGTAGGTGCTGGCCTCTACATCTCTGACCTCATCAAATGGCAGCAAGCACTCTTAAGCATAGGAATATTTCTGGAGCCCAGGTTTAAAGTTTTCTATAGCTTCAGGTTCTGGTGCATATTCTAAACAATGTAAATTAATGTCTACTCCATTAAATAAAATGGCAGAAATTAGAGTTTGAGGCTAATTACAAAAAAAATTGAAAACATTTCAATTAAGGTACAGAGTTTGGCATTAAGATCATTAAGTAAATCATTAAGATCACAAGGCATTTCTGAAGAACATGGTATCATTGTTTATAAGACGTTGGTTTTCCAAATCTTTTATTGAAAGGACTAGTATGAGCAGTTGCATTTACATACATATTTATAAAAGGTAAGCTTTAATGTGACCAGCTACTCTTTGATCTTTTATTGTTGATATCAAATCTAAAGGTTCACAGGTGTTAATCAGGTGCTCTGCTCCTGAGTTACAGCTCCAGCCATATGAAACCAGCATAAGTTTCATAGCCCTCAATAGTGTCCAAAAAGTTACAGTATACATTCATGTCTTGAGAGAATCTCTTTGAATGTGTTTGGCTTGTTATAAATTAAATATACTTCGTTGTCATCTGCTGCCCTCCTCCACTTTAGGCTCACCTACTCACAAACTGAATAATACATGGGTATGAACATATGATGAACCCCATTACTTTACAAGCTAATCTAAGAAGTTAATTAAAACCTAGAGGTCCTTTGGTTGGTGGCTCATTCTCTGAGAGCTGGGGTCTGGATTAGATGACAATGTTGGTCTTCCTATTGGGTTGTGATCCCTGTCAGTTCCTTCAATCCTTCCTGCTAACTCTTTCATAGGGGTCCCTGATCCTAGTCCAAGCTTGACCGTATCTGCATCTGTCTCAGTCAGCTTTTTGTAGAACCTCTCAGAGGATAGCCATGTCAGGCTCCCGTCTGCAAGCAAACACACAGCATTCAGGGATTGGTGCCTTCCTATGTGGTGGATTCCAAGTTGGATCAGCTACTGATTGTCCATTTCTTCAGTCCCTGCTCCAGTTTTGTCACTCCATTTCTTTTAAACAGGAGCAATTTGGGGCATAATATTTTCTAGTTAGATTAATGTCCTTATCCGTCCAATGGATGCCCTGTCTGAGTATTGGAGGTGATCTCTTCAGGTTACATATTCCCACTGTTGGGCATTTTGGCTAAGGTCACCCTGGGACTCTCCCCGATCCCAGGTCTCTGGGACTTTCTAGAGATTCTTCCTACCCCTTCCCCCAATGCCCGGCAGCTGCAATATTCATTCTTCTAGCCTCTGGTCCTCTCTCCTGTCTCCCCTCCCGTACCTCATTTTGCCCCCTTTTCCCCTCTGCTCTCCTACCTAGGTCCCTCCTTCCTTCTGTTTCCGATGATTATTTTTATCCTCCTTCTAACTGGAATTTAAGCATCCTCACTTGGGCCTTCCTTTTGTTTAACTTCTTAGGGTCTGTGGGGCGTATCATGGCTATTCCTACTTTTCTGGCTAACATCAACTTATCAGTAAGTATATATAATGCATGTCATTTGGGGTCCGGGTTACGTCAGAGTGATATTTTCTAGTTCTGTCAATTTGCCTGCAAAGTTCATGAGCAGAGACTGAACCACCAATCAAAAAGCATACACGGACAGGTCTGAGGTCCCCACACATATGCAGCAGAGGACTGCCTTGTCTGTCCTCAGTGGGAAAGGATGTACCTAAATCTGTAGAGACTTGATGCCCCAGGGAGAGGAGATACGGGGGAGGCCCTCTCAGAGGTGAAGGGGGAGACATTTATGATGTGAATAAACAAAATAATTGATAAAATAATAAGGTAATAAAAATGATCTTGGTGAAAAAAATTGTTCCTGTTTTTATATTGAGATATCATTATTGGTTCAGAATTTACATAAATATAAAATTCTAACACACATTTGGACTACAAATATATTTTATTTGCTGGGAGTGCTGATGACTTTTGTACATTTGGTAAATACACTTAAATATTTGGTTTATCTTCAAAAAGTGTGATATCTTATGGAGCAAAGATAGCACTAATCAGAGTGGCACTTAGTGATTGTGCTGAAGATGTGAAAGGGGACATTATCAAAGAAGACAAAGATGTTCAGCCCCTATAATCTGTCTAACACACTACACTGGAGAAATCTACTTATCTCTTCCCCTGTGGTTCTCCGCCCACACAGGACCTGAGATGGGAGGGTTATTCTTTAAACAATGAGGCAATCTCTCCACATACAGTGAACAGAGCCCTGCGTGTTTGTTCACATAGATTTTTCATTTCAATATAAAAATATGAAATGAAAAAGCTAACTACTGACTCTTAAAAATAAAGTGTCTTTAAAGACCATGGTAAAGACTGGAATTGGTCTGAGAATCCTCTCAGCCTCCAGGGTCAGGTGCTTACATAAGTGTCTCTGCTCTGACTTGGAGTGAAGTGGACTCACTCAAATAACAAGTTAGGCCCAGTCCACTAAATTTACTAACATTAAAAGTAAGTTAAGTAAGAATTGCTTGTACTGAATATAAATATTTGTGGCTGGAGAGATGCCTTGTCTAAAAACGCTGCCTGCTCCTTAATCTTGGCAGCCTGAGTTTGAGTTCAAAATGCATGTACATAATTGAGAGGGTACAAATTCCAAAAAGTTGTCCTTCACATATGTGATGTAGCATGTGCCCCCTCATCTGTGCATGCACACACATATAAACACACACAATAAGTAAATAAAAGCTTTCATACAAGAGACAAGATCAATAGAAACTATAACTTTTAAAATAATACCACTAAGAAAAATAATATATGATTTGAAATCTTATAGATCAGAATTATATAATACATTTAGTGGGACTGATTTTGTGCTAGTGATGATAATGCATGGATTCTTGATTATTTCTCTCCAAAGTGTTAACAGAGGAAACACTGCTTTTAATTCTATTATCACATAGCTTACAGTGAAAAGGAGCTGAGATCTCTACTCTAAAAGTCGAACTTACAAGTGTATTCCAAAAACGGGTACATTTTTTCTCTAATTTGACAGTTTTCTGAGTAACTAATCAAAATATTTTACAGTCAAACTGTTATGTAACAATAGGGGAAAATATACAGAGGCAATAAAATAATACTGTACTTTTAAAACACACTAATATTAAAAGCTTGGCTTCAGTCTCACTGTGTTTTTAATTGATGCCTATTCATTGTACAGAGTAATGGCTTGTGTAGGACGTTTTCATACAACTGTACAACATACTTTGCTATTTATTGTTTTTTTCTGCTTTGTTTTGTTACATTAGGTGTTGAATTCAAGATCCAAGCTCATTCCTATAATTACTCGTAGCATTTGAAGGGCTGAGGACACACGATTACGATGAGTTCAAGGCCAACATGGACTTTTAGTGAGATGCTATGTCAAAATTAATTAATTAATTAACTCATTACTTCCTTTTACTTTACAAATTTATGGCATAAAGTATAATTAGTCAATGTGCATGCAATGGATAATGCCAAAAATAGAGCAATTATCATTTCCCTTTCCTTTAATATTACTATTTTTATTAACTCAGAAAAATTGTACTTTGCCATACAGCACAATATAATTTATATCATATTACATATTATATTAGTGCCAGTGCTATCAGAATCATTCATTTATGTCTCTTCATTTTTGGACTCTTCAAATTCCATTGTTCCTGTGCTAATGAAATAATATATAGATTATTAATATGATCTACAGTTTTCGATCTACATTATAAGCCAGTGTAACTATTTCTCACTGTTTTGGGATCCATTATAGTGTTCCTCTATCCTCTCACCTTCTCTTTACCCTTTTCAGTCTTCTGCAATTGCTGTGACATATTCTGATCAATTTGGAGTTGTTTATGCTTTGGATCACTGAACTCAGACAAGCACCAAGCTATTCAGTCTATAGGCCAGTGAACAGGACATAACATGTTTTGGTTTTAGCATTCAAGTGCAAAACAGAAACCTCACCAATGACCTATAATTAAAAGAACTCTAGACAGTGTTCTAAATATCTCCTCACTCCATACAAACATTACAGTCAATATTTAATGAAAACCTCTGTTACTGCCTCTAGCTTAATCCCAAAACATTTTCAAAGGGGCAGAGCAAACTATTCTATTTAATGCAATATTACATCAAAAGAATGTTACACTTAGTAGCTATCTCAATGCACATATATACAAATGTGCATATACATGTTCAATAATTCAACAGCAGAAGGGAACATCAACAATTCAGGAGAAAGACTAATTTTCACTGAACTGGTCCTTGAAACGCACATGAGAGATCAACAGTGCCCTCCCAAAATCTGTCCTAAGCTTTATCAGCATCTTCTCAGTAGCAGTAAAACAAGGGTAATTAAGCCCATCACACAGTTTTATAGGTTTTAATCATTCTCCTAGGAAAACTTTGAAATTATATATTCAATAGATATGCAAGTCTATGTATTATAAAGTAAAATGTTCACCTTATTCTCTTTCTGTATTCTGCTCAATAATAAGATGAATAAATTTCTGTAGCAAATAATTTTGAAGACAAATGGGCATTTATGTCTTAAAAGTAAAATCCTCAACACTGAAAATTCTGAGTTCGAGCTACTCCACATTTACACTGCCATGGCTACAGACCTTCACTCCCTGTAAGATGTTCTGTTACACAAAGAAGTTTTAGTTTGAAGTTACGAGGAGAGTTCCTTGCCATGGTTTCCTTTCTTGCAGTGAACTGTGACTTGAAAACATTAACCAGAAAACGCTAGAAAAAAGTAATTTTTGCACTTGAAAGTAGCTTTATTAAAGTATATTATTATTTTGTTATATCATTAGAAAATATTGCTCACCTCTCCCTGTACCCAATTTATCAATGAAATTTTATAAGTATGGCTGGAATATGCTGCACATATACTAGGTACCCCCTTTAGTTTCAGGCATGCACTTCAGAGTCCTAAAGAATACTGTGCTCTTTTGAACTTCCTATAGGTTCATGGCATAAACATGGATTTCTGTCTTTATCTAAAACTGAGAGTAGTTGGGCTTTGTTTTGTTTTGGTTTATTTTGTTTTGTCTTGTTTTTTGTTTTTTGTCTTTTGATTTTTGGTTGCTATATTTTTGTTTTTGTTTTCTTGTTTGTTTGTTTTTTTAACCTTCATTCAATACCCAGAAATAGTGGTATAGCTTCAAACTCTGTCTTCTAGCTCCTTTTATCCCCCAGTTCCTTCTTTTCATTAACTCATACACCACTCCTTGTCTTCTGGTTTGTTGAACCAGTAAGTCGGACAACACTTGCCATAGTAATGCCTGTCAAAGTGGCTACCCATGACAACATTCATCAGAAGGACATTCCCAACAAAGTCAATTGATTTTGCCATTTTTATCCACCTCATAGTATTTCAGCACAGCCAACTTAACCTTCTCATGCTTATTCTTCTTGGGGGTGGTGTAAGACTTCATCTTCCTTTTCCTAGCACCACCAAGAAGTCTCAGCACGAGATGGAGAGTGGACTCCTTTTGAATGTTGTAGTCAGACAAAGTACGGCCATCTTCCAGCTGCTTACCAACAAAGACCAGCCTCTGCTGGTCAGGAGGAATTCCTTCCTCATCCTGGATGTTGGCTTTTACATTTTCCCCACTGGAAACCCCCTATTCCATCCTCCCTCCCCTGTTTCTTTGAGGGTGTTTCCCACCCATCCACCTCCTCTGCCACATCGCCCTAGCATTTCCCTACACTGGGGCTTCAAACCTTCCTGGGATCAAGGACTTCTCATCCCATTGATGTCCAACAAGGCCATCTTCTGTTGTATATGCAGCTGGAGCTGTGGGTCCCTCCATGTGCAGTCTGTCGTTAGTAGTTTAGTCCCTGGGAGCTCTGGGGGGAAGGGTTCCAGTTGGTTGATATTGTTGTTTTTCCTATAGTTGTAAACCCCTTCAGTTGCTTCAGTTCTTTCTCTAACTCCTCCATTGGGAACCCCATACTCAGTACAATGTTTGGCTGCAAGCATCCGCATCTATATTGGTCAGGCTCTGGCTAAGCTTCTCAGGAGACAGGCTCCTGTCAGCATGCACTTCTTGGCATCCACAATAGTGTCTGGGTTTGGTGTCTGTATGTGAGACAGATCTCCAGGTAGGGCAGTCTCTGGACAACATTTCCTTCAGTCTCTGCTCCACACTTTGTCTTCGTATTTCCTCCCCTGAGTATGTTGTTCCCCCTTCTAAGAAGGACTGAAGTACCCATGCTTTGGTCTTCCTTCTTGAGCTTCACGTGGTCTATGTATTGAATCTTGGGTATTCCGAGCTTTTGGGCTAATATCACACTTATTTGAGTACATTTTCTATTACAGCAGCCTATGTCTTATCTTTTGCTTGTATGTCTTAAATTTTTGACTAAAATAAAAAAACATAGAGAAAATGTATTGATTAATTCAAAATATTATAGAGTCCAGAAGTAATCTGTTTATTGTTATGACTGGATTTTAAGGTTCAGACAAAAAAAATCAAATTGCTGTCTCCCTTTCCCAATCCTTCTTATGGTATTATTAACATTTTTGTGTTATATTTAACTAGAGCATCCATGTTTGGTAGGCAAGTTGGCAAATGATAAAAATTAATTCTTGGGAAGCCAAACAAAACACCATCCTCTGTTATTTGACATTTAAGGTGACATCTTTGAAATGTCTACTGCATTCAGGCCATTAGTCCCTGTCTAACTAACCACCAAAGTCAGAAATGAGGCTCAAGGAAGGGAATTTTCTAAACTAAGCCTGAGTTATATGTCCACTTTTAAGTGTTTAGGAAGAGATGGCATGGTACCTTCCCCAAACTGGAATTTTTCACTCTTTTCTAACCACTTTATAGTGCTGTTATATAAACCATTATACTCATATCATGAATTGAAATAATTACAGAAAAATGTAGGACAATCCCTAATCCATTAAATACCATTCTTTCATATATTAATGCATACGGATTCATTTCAAAACCCTTTTACCTGCGCCCCACCCTGTTTGTCTCAGTTTTACTGCATCTTCTCTATTTTCTGTTTACCTGATCAGGTGAGTGATACTATTGTTATGAGTAGACTCATGTTTGGTTGAATAAATTACTAAATTTTTCCTCAAAACTGGTATCTCATTCACAAACTGAATTTGTTTTCATTATTCACACATATTTTGATCTGAGCTTACAAGGATGCTGGGTTAGACAACAGCTTCCAGAAGTAGCTGTAGGTGGAAGGATCATGTCACTAGGCCCAGATAGACTGGCAGGGTGAAACAAAGCTTCTGCATCCCCTGAAATGTTGCATGAAAATGACCGGTCCAATCCTTGTTGGTAAGAATCATCCCTCCCATTTAATGAAGCTGAGCACACTTCCTTTGCAGAAATTCTAACATGGTTTCTGAATTAACTGCTGGGTTTTCATTCTATATAATAAAAAGTACCCCTCACATATCTTTTCTTTTCATTTCTTTCTTTCTTTCTTTATTGCTATTTATTTTTACACTCCAGATTTTATTCTCCTCCCAGTTCACTCCCTGACTGTTCCACATCCCATCCCTTCTCCTTCACCCTAGTCTCCACAAGAATGCACCCACTTCACCCACCCCACCAGACCTCTAAACGTCCTGGGGCCTCCAGTCTCTTGAGGGTTAGGTGCATCTTCTCTGACTGAACTCAGACCCGGGAGTCTTCTGCTGTATATGTGTTGTGGGAATCATCTCAGTTGGTGTATGCTGCCTGGTTGGTGATCCAGTGTCTGAGAAATCTCAGAAGGTCCAGGTTAATTGAGACTGCTGGTCCTTCTACAGGGTGTCCTCCTCCTCAGCTTCCTCTAGCTCTTCCCTAATTCAACCACAGGGGTCAGAAGCTTCTGTTCATTGGTTGGGTGCACATATCTGCATCTGACTCTTTCAGCTGCTTATTCTGTCTTTTGGAAGGCAGTCATGATAGGTCCCTTTTTGTGAATGTCCCAAGGCCTCAGAAATGGTGTCAGGTCTTAGGGCCTCCCTTGAACTGGATCCCATTTTGGGACTGTGGCTGGACCTTCTTTGCCTCAGGCTCTTCTCCATTTCTATCCCTGCATTTCTTTCAGATGGGAAGAACTATGGGTCAGAGCATTGGCTGTGAGATAGCAACCCCATCCCTCACTTGATGCCCTGTCTTTCTGCTGGAGGTAAGTTCAATAAGTTCCCTCTCTTCATTGTCGTGCATTTTATCTAGGCTCCACCCCCTTTGAGTCCAGAGAGTCTCTCACTTCCCATCTCTCTCATACATTCTAGAGGGTCCTCCCAACCTCCTCCCTCCCAAGGTCGCCTGTTTCCATTCTTTCTGCTTCAGTCTTTTTCCACAAACCAATACCAGATCATGTTCCCCTCCCTCACCCCATCACCTTTCCCTCCCTTGTCCCTCTTTCCCACCTTGTAGTTGCTTTCTTCTCCCTCCCACGTGGGACTGAGGTGTCCTCAATTGGGACCTTCAGCTTGTTGACCTTTGTGAGTTCTGTGGACTGTATCTTTGGTATTCTGTACTTTATTTTTTTTCTTAATTTTTTGGCTAATATCCACTTATTAGTGAGAACATACCATGCATGTCCTTTTGGGTCTAAGTTACCTCACTCAAGATGACATTTTCTAGTTCCATCCATTTGACTGCAAAACTCAGGATGTCCTCGTTCTTAATAGCTGAGTAGTATTCCATTGTGTAATTGAACTACATTTTCTGTATCCATTCTTCTGTTGTGAGACATCTGGGTTGTTTCTAGCTTCTGGCATCACAAGTAAAGCTGTTATGAACATAGTACAATACATGCCCCGTGGCATGTTGGGGTATCTTTTGGATATATTCCCAAGACTGGTATTTCTTGGTCTTTGGGTAAGTGTATTTCCAATTTTCTGAGGAACCTCCAAATTGATTTCTAGAGTGGTTGTTATCACCTTTCCCCCTTCTCTCATAATCCCTTTTCCTTCCCCCTGCTCTCTTGAGAATGCTACCACTCCCACCCACTCTCTCCCACTTCAACACCCTGGTGTTCTCCTACATTGGGCTAAACTAGCCTTCACAGGACCAAGGGCTTTTCCTCCGATTGATGCTGGACAATGCCATTCTCTGCTACATATGTGGCTGGAGTCACTCATCAGTTGGTGGTTTATTCCATGGGAGCTGTCATGGGGCCTGGTTGGTTAATATTGTTATTCTTCCTATGGGTTGCAAACACCTTTACTTTGTTCACTCCTTTCTCTAACTCCTCCATTGGTGACCCTGTTCTCAGTTCAATGGTTGGCTGTAAGAATCTGCCTGTGTATTTGTAAATCTCTGGCAGAGCCCCTCAGGAGACAACAATATCAGGCTTCTGTCAGCAAGCACTTCTTGACATCTGCAATAGTGTATGGATTTGGTGTCTGTACATGGGATGGATCCCCCCAGAATTTTATCTCATTTTTAATAGTATTGAATTAGTGAAAAGTGACATAGCACTTAGCATAATAACATTATCCATATTCAAGGTGTGTCATATTTTTGTGTTGTTTATTTTTCAGGAAACAAAAATACATTATTATTTTAAGATAACTGGAAAATGTATAAACATAATTTTTCATACATTTCAACTAAGAATTCAAAAATGCAAGTTATAATTAATTATTATCAATCTATATGTATAACAATTTGTAAAAGCATAGCTCTCACACCTCATCAAGAAGCTCATTCAATATTCAGTAAGTTAATTTTATGTATCTTCTTTTAATTTTTACTCTGTTTAAGGGCCTGTGTTTTAAATATTTCAAAACACTCTCAAGGAATAACAGGAAAGAGTGGCAGAGCTAGTATCTAGCTTGAGCATCCAACTGTACAGCAGTGGTTCTCAATCTGCGGGTATCAACCCTCAAAGTGGTCACATATATCATAATATATCATATATATGTATATATATATCAGGTATTTACATTATGTTTACGATAGTCTCAAAATAACAGTTATGAAATAACTGTGAAAAATTTACGGGGATTGCCACAACATGAAAAATCTGGGTTTCCATCCCATGTAGTAAAAAGTAGCTCTCACATATTAAAGGACTGTAGCATGAGGAAAGTTGAGAACCACTCTTCTTCAGTCTTAATACCAGGCAGCAGTGCAGCAGTTTGGTACCAGATTCTTGGGAAAGGGGAAGGTTTAAAGTATATCAAATGTGTGTGAGTGTGGTGTGTGTGTGTGTGTGTTTGTGTGTGTGTATGCACATGCGTATATGTGTGTGTGTATCTGTGTGTCTGTGTGTGTGTGCGTGTATGTGTCTGTGTGTGTACGTGTGTGTGTGTGTATCTGTGTATGTGCATGTGTGTGTGTATGTGTGTGTGCGTGCATGTATGTATGTGTGTGTCTCTCGGTGTGTGTGTGTGTCTGTGTGTGTGTGTGTGTGTGTGTGTGTGTGTGTGTGTTCTACTCATAGCAGTAAATAAGAAGGAGAAAGCCACCAGGTGTTCCTTATCTGCCTGCCTTGAAATATGAAGGAAATATCAAATAGGTCAATATTTCACAGTTCTAAACCTTTCCATAGACACCTGGTGTTGGTGGTGGTAGCAGAGAAATAAACTGGCAAGAATTATGAGACTTAGCCACATTCTAAGATAAACATGCCTTAAACTCTAAAATTTATACGAAACAGGTCATCCATACAGGAGGTTTTTCTTTTTGATCTTTGGAATATTTTTAGGATACATTTATTTAAATAAAGATAGAAACTAAAATGTCATGTAAAAATATTTCAGAAAACGATGTTGTCGGTCGTAAGTTCAGAAACTTAAATTTAAAAAGGCAGTCAGCATTATCACAGATGGGGTGTAGGCAGGGATAAGGCATGGAGTGATGAACAGGGAAATTCAACAATGGTCGTCGCAGTATATTGCCATAAATGTTTAAGGACAAAATAGCATAAGTAATTATGTAATATTCTTGATAATCAACTACCAAAAAGATATAATTGTTTTCAAGGTATCATGCTGTATTAACTTTTTGTTCCTATATAAAAATACTGGAATTCTCTGTTACTGAAGCCTATAAAAATGTATTTGTATATTCACGTTTTCATGAACTACCTGTCAAAAGGATGCAATGCAAAAGTCTGATGGTTGAGATGGGGAGCTAATCAATCTGTTTTCATGTTGTAGTTTGGCACCAGGCCTTGGGTTGTTATTTAGCCTGCATGAAATTGTATGCCAAGCAATGAACAATTTGGGGGCATCTATTATCTTGTCATTAAGAAAATTCCAATTACTACACTTGGCACTCTTTTCTTTGTCGGCTTCCAGTTCCTGGTACCAAAATAGCTTGAATTTCTCACATGCCCTTAGGAGACTAAGAATGAGAAGCATTATGATCTGGTTTCCGTGGCAGCAGCTAGATACACAATTTCCTACATGTACAAAATTCAGATTAATGACTTTATAATTTGATAGCATTTTTCTTACTGTGCATGTGAAATGTAGGTGTATGGAGTTTTTTACTTTGGGATGAATCCCAAGTTTTCTATAATAGATTTTCATGATTTCTTACTCTGTTACCATTTCACTCTTTACACCTCAAAGTTATTATTTTTTTTTCTTTTATTTTTATCATTTAGGACTTTTATCATTTAGGTGTCCCTGCCTGATCCTGATAAGACCCAAATGGACAACATCTTAAGCACCATTTCTAATATATATGCTGGCACAAAAATCTTAGGTTTGTTTGTGTTCTGTGTTCCTCTTTCACTAGCACCCTGGTACTACCAAGTATTTATGATCATATATCAAGCACAAACAACACCACAGTGCTGAGTCTCAGCAGAGAGACTGGTACCAACATTTATTTTCTGCGCACAGATAATAACATTCTGTGATGAATTTATCACCAATTTCACAGCCATGATCCCCATCTCCACTGTTCTCTTACTCCTCTCCAGAGATATACGTTTGAGTTACATCTCTCATACACCATTATAACTCTCTTCCATGTATTTATTGTACTTACTGTGCATTCAAAGATTATTGTGATTATTGGACTCCTATACCCTAACATAACTATGTTTAGTAGCAGTCATGATTTCTGTTGTGGTTGGTTCTATCATCCTTTCAGCTACTATATGTATTGGACCAATCCCAAAATTTGACATGAGAGCTATAGAATTATTCTATACCCTCCTCTGCCTCTCTTCCTTCTTCTTTATTTTACACACACACACACACACACACACACACACACACACACACACACACACAGAGAGAGAGAGAGAGAGAGAGAGAGAGAGAGAGAGAGAGAGAGAGAGAGAGGTGGGAACAGGAGAAAGTAGGGGAGAGGGAATTAAAGAATGGACATATCTTGCTTCAGTATTCACCATCAAAGCTCTGAGATCCCTGGAACATTCTTGTTATCTTCTTGCCTCCATATTCGATAAAGAAATTATTAGCTTCCTTTTCTAATATAGTTCATCACTATATATCCAATGCTATTTCTCAGAATAGTATGAAATAACACCTCTAATAAGTTACTCCAAGTGAGATAAAGCTTACATTGTGCCTTCTAAAACCCCCACAACCTAGCAATGATTACAAATATAGTCCTTGCCATCAAAGAGTGTAAGGATCAAGATAAAGGAATAGCATGTTTAAAAAAAAGACAGAAAAAGAGTAACTTTCCACCCAATGATGGGGATTTCTTCTAATCTGATACCACATATAAAAAAATTGCAGGTTCTATAAAACTATTGGAAAAGTTTAGGTAATCTTTTATATGTATCTTTTTATTTATTTATTTTTTCTTTTTTTCTTTTTCTTTTTTTTTTTTTCGGAGCTGGGGACCGAACCCAGGGCCTTGCGCGTGCTAGGCAAGCGCTCTACCACTGAGCTAAATCCCCAACCCTATATGTATCTTTTTAAATTAATAACAAGGACATCTATCAATTATAAAGCACCTGTTTTTTTCTGGAACTATAAATAACAAATTTTTTTCCATGGACATTGGCATGTGGGTAAGTGAATACATTATAGTTAATTGTTTTAAAATTATATTATTTTGTTAATACTTTTTTCTATGATTTTTATTGTTTTTATAATATTGAGTCTCCAAACTCTTGGTTTTTATTTATACCTGAAATATCATCACTTTAGACATACTAAGTATAAAGAAAAACTTTCTGACTAGCAAAGTGTTTATTAGAATAAGTAGACAAGTTTATGTTCAACTTTCTTTTATGTACCAGTAGAGTAGGAAGACTAAAGCAGAAAAGGAAGAAAGGCAAGACCATGGTATGCATAAAAGTGAATAATCCTACCTATTCTGATATCCTGGGGGAATCTCCAAAGCAAAATGCATTATATTATTATGCTTAAGACATAAAAGAATGAAATCATTTATTCAATACTTTGTTTCCTATTAGACAATAGCTTCTACAAATGTTTATTTTTTATTAACCCCTATGATTATGTATGCATCACAATGTCTGAAAGAATCCCTATGATAGTCCCACAGTTTTGCATTATACAGTAAAACAATGTGTGATATAGACAAGAAGCAGTGACATTTAAAGTATCTGAACAGTTGCTACAGCAAAGCTGTGACAAAACTACAGGAAAATGTAGTCTCTTGCTTCATTATAGTACATAAAAATATATTACACTTCCTCATAGAACATTCAAAAAGATAATCAGCTCCTTTTAGGTTCAATATCCCTTCTTGCTGGGAGTCTTAGCAAAGGTCATCCTCATAGATTCTTGGGAGTTTTCATTGTTCTATGATTCTAGCTAATCCCAGTGATGCCCATGCACATCAGTTTCAGTTCTCTCTCCCTCCATCCTTTCCAAATTTGATCTCTCCTATTCTCCTCCAACTCCTCTCCCCTTCCAGGTTTATTCATTCTATCAATCCTAGATGTTTATTATGTTATTTGCCCTTCTGAGTGAGATCCAAGCATCCTCCCTTGGGCTGTAACTAAGACTTCCAATGGAGTAGCAAGTCCTGCCATTGCAAAGAGATGTAACACATTTTTTACACCTGGAGCAGAGCTAGCATGGTGTGGCCCTCCATGAGTGTTGACAGTTAGTAGGTAAAAGGCTTGTTTGTATAATAATTACATGTTTTTTTTTAATGTTCCTCCTTTGGGGAATGCTCTCCCTGCCAATATTAATGACTCCATAATAATTAGAAACAGCAAGTGTCTGGGAGGCAAGGGTGTGTATGATGTTCCTCAACAAAAATGATAAATGCTGAGACCTTTGTGACAGCCCATAAGGCTGTGGGAAAGAACTCTGAAAACATGAGTTCAAAATATATAAGCAGGAATTCTTAACTATGTAAAATATAAGGATGCAATATGAATTATATGAAGGGCTTCACGGACCTATAAGAAGAGATACAGCTGCACTGTAAGTCAGCTTATTAGAAAGACTTTAAGGAAGGAGATAAAGAAATTTAGGGAGTGGTGATCACTGGGTTAGATCTTACCCAGCTAAACTTATAGCTTATGCTTCAAAATGTAGGTAGATACTTGAGTTCAAGTTCAGTCTGGAACAGAGCTACTTTAGGACCAGGTGTGGTGGGAATGGTAATTCCAGAGCCAGATCCCATCCAGCTATTTTTATGTCTGTGCTTACAAAGACAGAGCAGACCTCTGAATTCATTTGCCATGGTTTTGTTGTTGTTGTTGTTGTTGTTGTTTGTTTGTTTGTTTTTGTTTTTTATGTACTTGCTGTCTTTTTTTCTAAGAATCATGGGACTAAGGTCATAAAATGCTGATTCATGGGATAATCAAAAGGGAACATGGGTTGAACAGTTGAATAGATAATGCAAATAAAAGATTGGGCTTTGGTCTGTAAGAACTGAGCTGTCTAGAGATCTCTGGAAAGCTGTCTTGAGCAGAACAAGAGGTCGGCTTGTACTCATGATTGACTTCAAGCCATATTTTTGCAGCTTCCAAATACCTCATCTTCTGGATCCCTTCTCCAAGCTGAGGATAGTCCTTGGCAATGGAGGGATGAGGACACCAACAAAGTCATAAAACCTTCATTCACATTTTTTCCTACTTACAAGATGTAAACAGATAAGGAGGGAGCAGAAATTGAGGTAATGGCCAACCTGTGACTGGTTCAACCTGGAACGCATCCCATAAGAGAGAACTCACCCTTGACACTATTGATGATATCCTGCTAGCCTTTCAGACAGAAGCCTAGCATAACTATCATTTTTGAGGCTTTACCCAAGAGCTGATAGAAACAGATAGAGAGACCAAAACATTAGAAAGAGCTCCAGGAATCTTGTGGATAATGGAGAGGACAGATTGAAGAAGCCAAAAGTAAAATATACCACAAGAAAACCTAAAGAATCAACTAACTGGGCCCATAGGGACTCAGTGAGACTGAATCACCAACTAGAGAGCCTATACATAGTATAGGAGCCAGAGAAAGACCTAGAGACCCTATACATAGTAATTGAGGTACAGGTTGGTCTACAGGTAGGATTCCCAACATCAGGAGCAGGAACTTTATGGCTGTTACCTGTTTTTCTATCCTTTTCCCTTAACTAGGCTCCCTTGTCTAGCCTCAAAAGGAAAAGATCCACCGTGTCTTATTGCAACTTGATATGACAAGGCAGATTGATATCCATGGGAGGTCTCCCCTCCTCTAAGGAGAAATGGAGGGTGGGAATGGGCTAGTTGAGATGAGAAGGAGGAACTAGAAGGGGAGAAAAGAAGGGAAGCTGTGACCTGGATATAAAGTAAATAAATAAATAGGAAAACAACAGCTACCACAATTTGGCAGCTGTAACAACTAAAGGTATCACTGAGAATGGAGTATTTAAAAAAAAAGATAATCAGCTCAACACTCTACAACTCTTTCAAATTCAAGAGACTTAAAATACAGAAGTATCTATGACTTTGATGGGTCTCAGGTCAAAAGAGCCTGATGCTCAATCTCTTCCTCTAACATACAGGTTCCCACTTGGCAGGCTCTGCAGTGCTTTTAAGCTGAGCTGGTTTGATGGCATTGACCTTTATCCTTAAAGCAGAAAAATTCTAATTTGCTTATCTCTGCCAGGCTAGGGTTATTGCAGTTGTCCGTCTGTGTTATATGGGGCATAAAAGTTCCCTGAAAGAGTCCAGAAAAATCTTCATGATTCAGGCCACTCTTCGTAGTCTCTAATGTAATATCAATATTTGTCATGGTACCCGGAGTATTGTTAGTGTTTCTGCAATAGTAATTCATTTCTTCTCCTACTAATTAGGAACACTAGAAAAAAGACACACAGAAAGACAAGATGGCTTTTGGACTTCCAGAGAAGCAAAGTTTTACCGTGAATCCTGATGTGAGAGGCACTTCCCTAAGAATGAAAAGTTTTATCCTAGAATCCTGTTTTAATGAAAGGATGGATGAATGAATGAATGAATGAATGAATGAATGAATGAATGAATGAATGTACAAATCCTGTAAGTGAATTTTATTAAGGATGATATTTAGTGCCAGGTCTTTCTAACACAGCTAGTTCAAATAATTTACTCAGAGACCTATTGATTTATTCAATAAGCTTTAAGCAAAATTATTGAGCAGATGTTCTTGACTCTCCATGCTATCTAGCTTCTTCTGAGCTCCATGCTCAGAGTTATCCACATTTAGTCTCCACTCAGATCACTCTGCTGTAGCTCTGTGTACTCACTAGTTCCTTGATGACTCATGCTCAACCTCATGGCCCTTCTCATGGACACTCTCCTGCCTCATGGCAAAGTTCTCCTACCTGCCTCTTCTCCTTAAGACCCCCAGCTAGAATCAGAAGCCCAGACTTCCTATTTATTCTGCCCAGTCATTGGCTTTTCAGCTTTGTATTAACCAATCAGAGATAAGTGGTGAGTATCCTTTACACCACATTGATACAAGAGATTCTTCAATATTCATGACAGTGCTGGTGTATGGACTATGATTAAATGTCAGGATGCATAAAAATCAGCATCTGAATAAACAATGAACAAGATCCTCTCCAACAATTTTTGTAGTGACATCTGAGACAAAATTGTTTCAATTTTTTTCAGTGGAGCACTCTGTCTTAGTTAATTTTACTGCTGTAAACAGACACCAAGACTTGACCAAGGCAAGTCTTATAAAAGACAACATTTCATTGGGGCTGGCTTACAAGTTCAGAGGTTCAGTCCATTATCATCAAGGCAAGAGCATGGCAGCATGCAGGCAGGCAGGGTACAGGAAGAGGTGAGAGTTCGATGTCTTAATTTGAAGGCTAGCTTCCAGGAAGCTCGGGTAAGGATCTTAAAGCCCACACCCACAATGAAACACATACTCCAACAAGTCACACCTCCATATAATGCCGCTCTCTAAGCCAAGCATATATAAACCACCATGCACCCTTTTCCAGATAATGAATATCAGTTGATTTCTTTCAATTAATTTTGAAAGCATTTACCCCACTCCAGAAAGTATTGTCCTCAAACTGTAAGCATGAATGAGAAGGAACCAGTCACTTTTGTTCAAGTTCTCTTAGAATGGCTATACAGGGTGACAGGTGAAATGGAAGACAAGTAGATTTCATGCTCATGTCACATCTGAGCAATTATAAAATGATGTCTTTCTATATATTAATGCTGTAGGATTTCATATCAAATAATCTTCCAGTAAGCCTGTAGAGAATAGTACTGGTACAGCAGCTAGAAAGATTCAGAGTGCCAGTACCACATAGTTGGGTTATATCATGACTAGCTGAAAGATTAAAAGTATCCTAAGGTTATCATCTACCTATATGCCTGGTCTGTAACCCCCCCCCAAAACTATAGGTTTTGTTCACATCATCCTTCACTAAACTGGATCGATAATAGAAACAATTTGCTTTCTCTAGACCATTTGAGTCAACATACTTTTAGTTAAAGATATCATGACATCAAATTGATTTCTGTTCTGTAGTATAACTGCATTTATATATGGCTTCACTTGACCTCTTAAACTCAGTCATATATTCCCCTAACACCCATCCAATCTATCCACTACTCTCCAGTAATAGATACAATCTCAGGCCTTTCTACACATGGTTAATAATGGATCAGCTTGCCTAACATCATGGAGAGGATTTGTACCCACCATTTACTGTCAAACTTCCTTAAGGAGTTTTAGTACACAGATGTCTATTTGTGGCCAACATCAATCTTTTAGATTTATGTATAAATGAAGCTCAAGTTTCTTCCCTATTAAATGAACAGAAGATTCATCCTACAATATAGATATCCCCTTAGTGGGATGGATCAGTACAAAAAGTTGCATAACAGCAAAAAAGATATAATAAGGAAATTTGAGAACCCAGCTTTTGTTCCATTTAGAAAAACATAGCTGTCTATTGAAATGTTTTTAACTGCAGTCTTATGTCAAACATGCCATAAAATCTACAATGATACATTAGCATGGACTCGTTTTTAAATAAACCTTAATTGGTGAGAAAAGTATAAAAATATCTGGGGTCAATTAGAGTAACAAATATGGACTAGATATTAGATAACAAAAGAGTGTTCAATACTAGCACATGAAAAAACTTGAAACAGTCGTATAACTCCATTTATATATTGTGCCTGCTCTTTGGAGTTATGTGACAATCAGAAGGCAGCATCTCATGGGCTCTGAAAATTTCAAAGGCTATACAAAACAAAGTCAAAGTGTGTAGTGTGTGGTGTACATGTGGGTGCGTGCAGAAGGGGGTATGTGTAAGTGTCAGTGTGTGTATGTGTGTGAGAGAAACAGACAGAAACAGAGAAATACAGAGAAAGACCAAGGGACACAAAAATATTTAAATGTTTAAAAAAGAGTATATATTCATGGTACTATTATTTCTACTTCTCTATTTGTTTATAGTTACTATTTTAGAGATTACAAAATAATTACATTTCTCCCTTCTTTTACCCTCTCACATCCTCCTTCAAGTTTATGATTTCTTCTTTATTATTATATCCATATATATGTGGATATATATCACATGCATGTATGTTTCTAAATATAACCATCTCAGTCCATACAATATTACATGTGTGAATGTTTGGCACTCAAAGGCAATTGCTGTATTCTTCCCTATAGAAGACTCTTGTGCTCCCAGCTTTTCTTAGTTGCCTATAGTTCTTAGCGTTAAGCCTTCATAGGATGTTTACAGTCCATTTTGGCATACTTACTGGTGTCCTTGTTCAGCTCGTGTTTTGGCAGTCATATTGATGGGACTTTGTGTGTTTGTGTGACACTACTAGGAAGCACAATCTCACAGTAAACTTTTTGATTCTTTGATCCTTAAATTTTTTTCCAACCCCTGTTCGACATTGTTTCGTGGGCCTTGGGTGCAGAAGTATTTTGAATAGCCATTGAGACTAAGCTCCACAAATCTGCATTTCGATTGATTGTGGGTTTCTGTGAGTGTGTATGCATGTTTATGTTTATGTATTTTCAAAGAAACAAAATAGAATATATGGGGTGACCAAACAGAGACAAATTAATCAGTGAGTTTGTTAGAGATCACTTTTAACATTTTTACTCCAGAAAAAGATAAATGCCAATTGCATTAAACCAGTTTAGTCAATGTAAAACTGAATAAAATAAAAACATTAAAAGATACAATTGAAGAATATATCCAAAATATTCTTCTGATAAGATATACAAACAAAAATATTTTGGTATATTTCTAGTACTTCTCTTAGCTTTTATTATCTTATATTTTATTGCTAAACATCAAATATATTAATAAATATTTGTTTTATATGCAAGAGAGGAATGTAACATTTTCAAGCATTTAGGATTGTCTTCTTTATATTATCTGTATGTTATATATAACTCTAAAATAATTACGACATTAGAAAATATATATGAGGACAGTATTTTATACAATTCCTTACAAACTGAGTCATCCTTAGATGTTTCCAAGTACTCAACACTTCAGTTTAGGATCAGTGTTCTTTGGCCTCCTGCTAACACTCTTAAACATTATGCCCTCAAGGACTCATTCGGAGCTGGGACTCTACCTTTCTCAGTGTCCACCACCCAATAGTCCTTTCAGTTACAAATCTACTGAAGATAAAGAACTCTTTATTAAATGATTGTCTTTACGAGCTGGAGATCAGTTATTCAATATATAAGCATTCAAGGGACATTTCTCATTAAGTACATAATAATAAGAAAAATCTAGGTACCACAATTATTCAACCATACAGATTTTTAACAATTTCTGTTCATACAGCAAATAGTTCTCCACTATAATTCACACAGTGTTTAAGATTCATTAAATTACTTTCCATTTATTTTGCCATGTTTTCTTCCTTGATTTGCTATTACAGACATTAACATGTAATGCACATTTCCATTACACTGCTGAGATCCATTCCCTGGAGGAAACCAAATCACATAATTAAGACATGGTGAGATTTTTAAATAAAAGCTTCAGAAAATGTTTAGTATGAATTCATCTCTTAAAATTGGAAGGTTCGTATCTCATTGATTCTTCTTTGTACACAAGGTTGTTTAGCCATCATCACTGAGTCTACAATATTTGCATAAACACAAATGTAACACAGTGATGGTTACTTTGTCAACCTGACACAAGCTAGAGTCATCTGGGAAGAGGGAATCTTCAGTGAGGGATGCCTCTATCAGATCATGCTGCAAGCAAATCTGTGGGGACATTTTCTTAAGAGGTAATTGATGTGAGAGGACCCAGCCTACTGTAGGTGCTACCATTTTGTTGCTATGCTCTTTTTATGGTTTTCCTCTAGGTCCCTGGACTATCTAGACTCAGGCCATTCATGCAGTGTCAGTCATGCATTCCACCTCATAGAATAGCCTTAAGTCACATGAGAGATCGGTTGGTTACTTCTGCAAGCTTTGTGCCACCGTTGTACTAGACTATCTGGCAGGCAGGACAGCACTGCAGATCAGAGTGTTTATAGCTGGGTTAGTGTAAAAAGTGCTACTTTTTTCTTTATATTAGAGTAGAGAAGAAACATATGAGCAAAATTAAATATATACCAAATATTGCCTTTATCCAGTGACTTTCACTGGTACTCTTTGTTCCTATTAGGGTTCTTTTTAGCATTTAGGGAGGTGGCTTAGATCTCTTCCTTATCTTGTACTTCCGGCTTATGTAAATGAAGTTCAGCAAAGGTTGAGATTAAGCCTGCACTAGGCTTTAATAGATGTGCAAGTAGTAAACTCTGAGGATATGTAGAACCCCACATGAAACTACATCTCTGGGAGCTTTCTAGGTCATCCTAGTACTGTGCATGGGCATCAAGGACCTTGACGTTCGTTACACCATTATCCAATACTATAAATAGTCACAATGTTGAACAATTGCTTTTATTCTTGACAAATACTAAGGAAGAGGTTTCTTCGCCCCGAGTGTTTCAAAGGCAAGTCAAGTCAAAACAGTCTTGCCCATATAATCTTCAAGGATCCAAAGCACACAAAATAACAGCTATTATCTAAGTAAGACTGTGGCATTGAAGGAGCTCCAACCCTGATTTGTCCCTTTGGTGGTTGCCAGACTGCTGGTTTTCATGTGATTTTGGACTTTGGGTTTATAAGCCTCAGCTGAGCTGGACTGAGCAAACAAGACTGGAGCCTGTTAAATCCACAAAGCACTTTACAGCACCAACTGGACTCGAGCCACTTTCTGATGCACTGGGTTTCTTCTTTGCTGCAGTCTTTGTCCAACCTTTAGAAATGTAAAGAAGGTTTCTGCCGATGTTCTGGAATTTTGCTTCAAGGGAAACTTTGGAGAGCCTCCCCCTGTCATGTTCTCCATTGTCATTTCTGCAGTGAGGCTTTGTTTAAATTAATTTCCAGTTAGTACAAAACCAAAAAAAAAAAAAAAAAAAACCAACGTATTTCTGCTTTGCAAATGATCTCAGGTCTGTGGCAATAGCTCATCAGTATAATGCGTCCTTTGTAATCGTGGTAGAGTGAGCTGGATCTCTAAACCAATGTAAAATAAAAGGCCTGGCATGGGAGCAGGCATTTGTATCCCCAGTGCAGGCAGAGAAATAGATCCTGAGGGATTCCTGGTCAGCCAGCATGACTTACCTGGTGACTTCCAGCCCAGTGACAGACTGTTCTCAATATATAACAATAACAAAAAAGACAGATGGATGCTGAATAATGAAACTCCAAAATGTTCTCTTATATGCTCACACATACGTGTACTCATACAAATGTGCACACATCAACACATGAACATACACATTATATGCAACATCTTTAATCTCTTCTTTCTTCAGAATTTGCTGGAAGCCTGTCAATTAATCCAGACTATTGAACAGGTAGTCATCCAATTAATGAGACCCTTTGTTGGCCTAAATTTATATCTGCAAGAGAGAAACTCACTTAGCAATTAAGTTGAGAAAGATGCTATGCTTTTTGTTTTGGTTTGGTTTTTATTTTTCTATTGGTTATTTTTTATTTACATTTCAAATTTTATTCCCCTTTCCTGGTTTCCATAAGCTTCCTATCCCATCACCTTCCCCTTCTTCTATAAGGGTGTTTCCCATTCCCAACCACCCCCCCTCACCTCCCTGAACTGACATTTCCCTACACTGAGGGTCCAGCGTTGGCAGGACCAAGGACTTCTTCTCCCATTGGTGCTCAACAAGGCCATCCTCTGCTACATATGCAGTTGGAAAGATGCTCCTTTAATCATAAACGTAATACTTTTTTCCCATTAAAAGGGTTGTCTTTAAAGTTGGGAATGTCGAGGAGGAAAGAGTTTGGGTGAAAACGTGAGGGATGACTAGGATTTTGAAATATGTTTTATTCATGCCTGAAATTCTCAAAATTAACTAAATATTTTAATTTTAAAATTATTCCAGCCTGTCTGCTTTACATATGTTCCTTTCACCAGACCCTCTATATCTTGTGATTCACAAATTCTAAATAGCAATGCAGAAAGGATAAATTACAATTATTTCATAATTTCTGTAACCTATTTCTCATAGGGCATGGACAGCTGTAATGTGTACACTAAGGTTTAATAAATCGCATGTAATTGAAAATATTTACTTCTACTTTTGTGTGAAGTGGGTAGGATTTAGAAATTTAGGATGTTATTTAAAGCCCATTCAAACACACTTCCATTTTTGAGAATCATATCCTAAATTCTATTGAAAACAAAGGCTGTCCCCAAGTGGGAACAGGGTTAGAGTCTGTTCTTCTCACTTGGAATAGCCTAGACTAACAGAACATTAAGCATGTACTATTTGTATTATAATTTCCTGGGTCATACAATATAAAAACCCTCAAAAAGAAAATTAAGTCTCAATTACAAGAATTAAAAAAACTTAAGATTTTTTTTTTGAATTTTGTACCCTGTCCTAAATTTTTCTGGTAGAATACATAACTAATCCTCATCTTTTTAGGTTGCAAGCAAACCCAGGAAATGTGCTCAGTTAAGTGCCATAACTAGCACACAGTCAGACTTAGTACCTTCAGGAGTAAGGTATTTCTTGGAGAAAATTTGAAATTATGGTTATTGATCAGTACATTCTGGTAGGGAATCTAGTAGCTTCTTTCTAATTACTAAAAGGATATTGCTTGGACGAATGACCTATAATTCAATGTACGAACTAGACTGAGAAGATCTTTCATTATTAATTGAACTCAGACATAAAATAATATGAATATAGTGAGAAGTAGTAAAGAAAGAAATGATTCTTCATGAGTTAGCAAATATTTAAATCAGTCAGGAAAACAAAAATAAAAATACAAAAATAGAGATTTCAAAAACAGATTATGAAGAAGACCAGATGAACAGACAGTCTCATTCTATTATTTTATGATTATATCTAATAAAATGACTTCCCATGTACTCTGGACTCTTACTACAGAACGCTCAGAATATATGTAATGAGTATTACAGTTACTACCATGTTATTTCACCAAGGTAACTAACAGAAGCAGCATAAGGGGGAAATACTTATCTGACACAAATTCAGACGGTTTCACTTTATCATGGTAGGGAAGCCCTGGCAGAGAGTTCATGACATATGTGACTGAAGCCTCTCACATCAGAGCAGCCCAGGAAAAGAGGCAAACTCTATGCAGTAGCTAACTATAAGCATCTTTTTGTTTTGAGATGTTAACATGATTGTCTTAATACCAATAATATTTTGAAACAATTTATGCTTCTATGGGACATTCACAGAGATCCACTTCCTCCAACCCTCTCATCTCTCTGACTTCTCAAGACAGTGGCCTTAGACTAAAACTGGGACTAGCAACAAGAGTGTGTATGGGTTTTCCAGAGTTAGATCATAACAGTGGTCCATGAACTGTAATTATTACGTGGTTCCCCGCAGAAAAGAAGACATACCTAATCTTCTATGTTTCTCACAGTCTCTCAGATTTTGAAAGATGTTGCCATTTAATTATTTTTGTAAATGTAAAGTAACCTAGGACAAAACAAAAGCTTTTCTCCTATAAATGCTTTGGTTAGAAAATTTACATTTTGTGATTAAGAGCTCTCAGCTTTTTTAAAAATTTTTATGAAATTATCATAATGGAGTCTCTGGAAATGGGCATGAACAACTGCAAAAATAATCGACCCAGGAGTCCATAGGTGTTGAACTCCCTTGAAGGTGATTTTTAAGACAGTCTTGGGTGACTGGACTGAGGGTATTAGGAACTGAACTGGAGTCCTCTACAGGATCAGTGAGTCCTATTCCTCACTGAGCTCTCTCCCCAGCTCTTCATCACTTCTCTCCTTTATTGAGTATATACGCTAATGGTTACATAAGGTCTGAAAGAATAATTAGGTGTAGTGGCTTTAATGCTAGGATGGTGTAGTAAAAGATTTTACTGTATAAATTGCTTGGAAGTTTGTGTCTTTATTAGACGGGAAGCAAGAAAAAGCAGGACAAAGTAACACTTCACATAGACTTTACGATCCTGGTGAATGTTACAGACTACACAGTCAAATCCAAGCTTACATCCCGACCCTTTCTGAGGAAATGCTTTTAACAACCACAGTTTTGGCAGGACATCTCTCTGTTCTGGGGATCAGGAGTAAAACAAATGTTTATTGTTAGCTCTGTCTGGCCAGGAAAATTATCATACAGAGAAATACTCACTTTCCATAAACATTTTATCCATGGATTAAAAGAAAATAAACCATTTCACACTATTTCCAGAAAAGATGGTATGACCAAGTGGGGCAGAGACAACAATGTGGTCAGAGATGGAAAACTATAAAGAAAATTCAAACCCAAAGGGGACCCATAATAAAGCAACCCACCCACAAGTGTCTGAGATTCTCCAGCGCTTACATCATGGTTCTGACTCCCTGCAGATTCTCATCGACAGCATTCTTCTAAACAACAAATATCTCTGAACCAGAATTTTAGTAAATTAAATAAAAATGTATTGGGCTTCACAATACTATGACATTCACAGTGCCATGAGGTTACGAAAAACCTTGGGTGTGCTACATTTGTTCAGTTTCTATTTTTATTTTAGAATATATCTGTCTATGTATGTGGTTAAAATTGATGAAAAATGTAAGTAGCTACTTTTAAAGAATAGTGATAAGACATTAGCAAAAATGTTACTAATTTGCAGGTATAGTTTTGCTCATTAGAAATTTTTAAAAATGTAAATTTTCCTTTCAAGTTACTTATTTATTTCCTTTTAAAACCTTGCAATTTTCTAATGCTGGTTTTTTAGATATTGTGAATAAAAGCTGTATCCTGAATCTCGCAGTATTGTGATGTCCAAGAGTTTCAAATACTTTTGTTCATTTATGAGGTTGTGTGATAACTTGTGATCCTATAGTCCAGAAAATCATGAATCCTGAGAACATAAGGAGAAATACATTTATAACTGTAACCAGCAAGCAAACTAAAGTGCTAGCCAGATGGTAAAGCCGTATGGCAATTACACTTCCTCCTGACCTACCAGACTATTTTTACCATCAGCAAACAATCTATATAGTGAACTCAGAACCAAACTTTGGGAAATTGAAACTTCGCTAATGTTTTTTTTTGACAAGATTACAAATAATTCCTTATGAATTTATTCCTCTTTTGCAACTAGTTTGAATTTAGGCTAGACTGAAAAGAAAAGGTGTTTTCTTTCTTAGGATAAGGTATTTTCTTTAACATTAAAGATTTATTTGTTTATGTTACTGCAAGTTTGTTCTGTTCCCTTTCTACAGTCTAAGTGGACTTTCCTTAGAAAAAGTGTGTCTAAATCTTGCCTGAGATAACTAAATGTCTTTAATTACCTTGTTGTATCTGAAAAATAAAGGAGTTTTTTCTGCTTTAAAATATGGCAATTTCAAGTTGTTTAACAATGTTGAACATTGTACCCAAAAATTGATTGGTTCCCCGGTGGTCAGGCCTAAATATATGTATATACAAGCAATATTAAATAAACTCAGTAGGTTCATATGTGTGTGTTATGTTTATAAATTATTGTGCATAATACAAAATATATAAAAGTTATATATTTATATTAATATATATGTATATTGTATGTAAGAGGAGTTGGAGAAGTTAAGGGAGTGGTAGAAGAGATTTAAGCATAGTACACATGCGATAAATTCTCAAAAAGAAAAATGAAGAAGTAGAAATTGACCATTATCACTATTGAAGAATCATGGTGGAGTGAGGAATGGAATGATCCTTTTACTTGTACATAATTGAAGTGTTTCTTATTTAACCGAGTTGAAGCCATATGTGTTTGTCTTGATTTGTCTGTGCTGAATTTTAATGTACAGCATGCTAAAACTTTGTATTTATTTTGGTGGAAATTTGAAAGAAAACTCTTATCCACGTGACAATTATAAATAAATCTAAAAGCCAGTGACATATGGGTCCCAGGCACAAACCTCCTCAGCAGCACCAGCTTTGCCTTGGATCTCATATTTGCATGGCTCTCCAAATTGATTTCACTCTCCACAGTTTGAGAGAATTGTTTTCAATACACTGTTCATTGCTGTTCCTATGCAGATTTGCAACATTGGGAAAGAGCTGCATGATTTACTGTTGCTCTTCTGGAATCCTTTTAGGAGAACAGCACTGCCATGTATCTTAATAGGGAAATGCTTACAGAAAATTTAGCCTGCAGTGTATAACAAAGATTTCTTAAATTGCTTCAATCTTGAAGCAGGAAATACATAGGAATTTGCTTGTGTATCAATGCATGTCTTTTATAATACATAAAAAAATTCACTGTCAAAAGGCATTTTTTTTTTAACAAAGCAACTGATTTCTCCTTAGATGAAGCTTTCTTCTGTTTGATTTACTAAGCAAAATGGAACAATAAAACTACAAAATGTCAATTTAGTGACAAGGTAGGGGATAAAAAGCTAACAAGATTATGTCAAAACTACTGCATCTGAGTTTGCTGACCATTAGATTTCTTCTAAAAATGTATGTGAGTGTTTTTCATGTGACTTCTACTCAGACAAGGTAACACATTGCTTCAATGTAATCAAACAAGAAATAAGTATAATGATATATAAATATAATAGTAAAAATGAAGTACCTGTTTTTCTCATGCTAAGGAGATTTCTTTTTGAATTAGTAGTGATGAATTGGCCATATTTTAAGAACCATGTCTGGGCATCTCTTATCCTTTGTTAGATCTAACATATGCTCTTTCCAATGACTTAATCTTGGTAAATGTGGAGAAACAGGAACATGTGTCAAATGATTAACTCCAGAATACTGCATAATGATTATGGGAAAGCTGACATCAAAATGAGCTGGTCATTTAATAATAAAATGCTAAGTTGATGTTTTTGTCCAGTCTCATTTGGACATCATACTACAACTTTGGAATATAAATAAGATTTCATTCATACAGAGAAAAACAAGTGTGTTTGAAGTAGATAAGTTATAAAGATTTTCAAAAGAAAGAAGAGGAAAAAAACTGTGGAAGTGATCATGTTTGTGATATGAAACAAAGGAATCTGAATATCCACACCAAATATAAATCTTCAGAGATTAATCAACACTAAAATGGACTTTTCAAACAGTTGAGTAAGATTTAAAGTGTGGAATTGGGAAGATAAATAAATAACACTTCTTTTCCTTTCCTAATATGACCAGCTTACAAGTTTTTGTTGATTTCATTGACTTAGATTTTGTTTTAGCCACTAACAAAATTGGTGACTATTAAACGGGTGATTATTTTCTAGTCCTTAAAAAATAATTTGAAGAAGATGTTTCATTGAGAAATAGTTGTTATCCAAATATGAAGACCTAAAATCAAATCCTGGGAACTTATTTAAGTATAATCCCAGCTATTCCTCTCTTGGGCATATACCCAAAAGACGCTCCAACATATAACAATGACACATGCTCCACTATGTTTATACCAGTCATATTTATAATAGCCAGAAGCTGGAAAGAACCCAGATGCCCTTCAACAGAGAAATGGATACAGAAAATGTGGTACATCTACACAATGGAATACTATGCAGCTATCAAAAACAATGACTTTATGAAATTCATAGGCAAATGAATGGGACTGGAAAATATCATCCTGAGTGAGGTAACCCAATCACAGAAAAACAGATATGGTATGCACTCATTGATAAGTGGCTATTAGCCCAAATGCTCAAATTACCCTAGATGCATAGAACACATGAAACTCAAGAAGGATGACCAAAATGCGAATGCTTCATTCCTTCTTTAAAAGGGGAACAAGAATACCCTTAGGAAGGGATAGGGAAGCAAAGTTCAAAACAGAGACTGAAGGAACACCCATTCAGAGACTGCCCCACATGTGGCCCATACATAGACAGCCACCAAACTAGATAAGATGGATGAAGCAAAGAAGTGCAGGCCGACAGGAACCAGATGTAGATCTCTCCTGAGAGACACAGCCAAATTATGGCAAATACGTAGGCGAATGCCAGCAGCAAACCACTGAACTGAGAATGGGATCCCCGGTGAAGGATTCAGAGAAAGGACTGAAAGAGCTGAAGGGGCTTGAGACACCATATGAACAACAATGCCAACCAACCAGAGCTTCCAGGGACTAAGCCACTACCCAGAGACTATACATGGACTGACCCTGGGCTCCCACCTCATAGGTAGCAATGAATAGCCTAGTAAGGGCACCAGTGGAAGGGGAAGCCCTTGGTCCTGCCAAGGCTGGACCCCCAGTGAATGGGATTATTGGAGGGAGGGTGGTAATGGGGGGAGGGTGGGGAAGGGAACACCGATATAGAAGGGGAGGGGTTAGGGGGATGTTGGCCTGGAAACCGGGAAAGGGAATAACAATTGAAATGTAAATAAGAAATACCCAATTTAATAAAGATGGTGGGAAAAAAAGAAATGTAAATAAGAAATACCCAATCTAATAGAGATGGAAAAATAAAAAAGACGAGTTCTCTATTTGTTGCTTGTGGATGCTCCTGTATTTCCCACTGTAAATACAAATTGCAATTTAATGTAAATAAGACACTTAGAAGTGGTAGCTAGCTCCGATCCCGGCCCGCAGCAGCTCTCTGCTCCCAGACCCGGTGAGAGAGAGACCCAACCGCCTGGTCAGGTGGGCACTCCTGAGGCTGCAGAGCGGAAGAGACCACCAACACTGCTCACCCCTGCCCACATCCCTGGCCCAAGAGGAATCTGTATAAGGCCTCTGGGCTCCCGTGGGGGAGGGCCCAGGAGCGGCAGGACACCTGCCTGAGACACCGCCGGAACCTGAAAGAAACAGACCGGATAAACAGTTCTCTGCACCCAAATCCCGTGGGAGGGAGAGCTAAACCTTCAGAGAGGCAGACAAGCCTGGGAAACCAGAAGAGACTGCTCCCTGCACACACATCTCGGACGCCAGAGGAAAAAGCCAAAGACCATCTGGAACCCTGGTGCACTGAAGCTCCCGGAAGGGGCGGCACAGGTCTTCCTGGTTGCTGCCACTGCAGAGAGCCCCTGGGCAGCCCCCACGAGCGAACTTGAGCCTCGGGACCACAGGTAAGACCAAATTTTCTGCTGCAAGAAAGCTGCCTGGTGAACTCAAGACACAGGCCCACAGGAACAGCTGAAGACCTGTAGAGAGGAAAAACTACACGCCCGAAAGCAGAACACTCTGTCCCCATAACTGACTGAAAGAGAGGAAAACAGGTCTACAGCACTCCTGACACACAGGCTTATAGGACAGTCTAGCCACTGTCAGAAATAGCAGAACAAAGTAACACTAGAGATAATCTGATGGCGAGAGGCAGGCGCAGGAACCCAAGCAACAGAAACCAAGACTACATGCCATCATCGGAGCCCAATTCTCCCACCAAAACAAACATGGAATATCCAAACACACCAGAAAAGCAAGATCTAGTTTCAAAATCATATTTGATCATGATGCTGGAGGACTTCAAGAAAGACATGAACACACTTAGGGAAACACAGGAAAACATTAATAAACAAGTAGAAGCCTACAGAGAGGAATCGCAAAAATCCCTGAAAGAATTCCAGGAAAACACAATCAAACAGTTGAAGGAATTAAAAATGGAAATAGAAGCAATCAAGAAAGAACACATGGAAACAACCCTGGATATAGAAAACCAAAAGAAGAGACAAGGAGCTGTAGATACAAGCTTCACCAACAGAATACAAGAGATGGAAGAGAGAATCTCAGGAGCAGAAGATTCCATAGAAATCATTGACTCAACTGTCAAAGATAATGTAAAGCAGAAAAAGCTACTGGTCCAAAACATACAGGAAATCCAGGACTCAATGAGAAGATCAAACCTAAGGATAATAGGTATAGAAGAGAGTGAAGACTCCCAGCTCAAAGGACCAGTAAATATCTTCAACAAAATCATAGAAGAAAACTTCCCTAACCTAAAAAAAGAGATACCCATAAACATACAAGAAGCCTACAGAACTCCAAATAGATTGGACCAGAAAAGAAACACCTCCCGTCACATAATTGTCAAAACACCAAACGCACAAAATAAAGAAAGAATATTAAAAGCAGTAAGGGAAAAAGGTCAAGTAACATATAAAGGGAGACCTATCAGAATCACACCAGACTTCTCGCCAGAAACTATGAAGGCCAGAAGATCCTGGACTGATGTCATACAGACCCTAAGAGAACACAAATGCCAGCCCAGGTTACTGTATCCAGCAAAACTCTCAATTAACATTGATGGAGAAACCAAGATATTCCATGACAAAACCAAATTTACACAATATCTTTCTACAAATCCAGCACTACAAAGGATAATAAATGGTAAAGCCCAACATAAGGAGGCAAGCTATACCCTAGAAGAAGCAAGAAACTAATCGTCTTGGCAACAAAACAAAGAGAATGAAAGCACACAAACATAACCTCACATCCAAATATGAATATAAAGGGAAACAATAATCACTATTCCTTAATATCTCTCAATATCAATGGCCTCAACTCCCCAATAAAAAGACATAGATTAACAAACTGGATACGCAATGAGGACCCTGCATTCTGCTGCCTACAGGAAACACACCTCAGAGACAAAGACAGACACTACCTCAGAGTGAAAGGCTGGAAAACAACTTTCCAAGCAAATGGTCAGAAGAAGCAAGCTGGAGTAGCCATTCTAATATCAAATAAAATCAATTTCCAACTAAAAGTCATCAAAAAAGATAAGGAAGGACACTTCATATTCATCAAAGGAAAAATCCACCAAGATGAACTCTCAATCCTAAATGTCTATGCCCCAAATACAAGGGCACCTACATACGTAAAAGAAACCTTACTAAAGCTCAAAACACACATTGCACCTCACACAATAATAGTGGGAGACTTCAACACCCCACTCTCATCAATGGACAGATCATGGAAACAGAAATTAAACAGTGATGTCGACAGACTAAGAGAAGTCATGAGCCAAATGGACTTAACGGATATTTATAGAACATTCTATCCTAAAGCAAAAGGATATACCTTCTTCTTAGCTCCTCATGGTACTTTCTCCAAAATTGACCATATAATTGGTCAAAAAACAGGCCTCAACAGGTACAGAAAGATAGAAATAATCCCATGCGTGCTATCGGACCACCACGGCCTAAAACTGGTCTTCAATAACAATAAGGGAAGAATGCCCACATATACGTGGAAATTGAACAATGCTCTACTCAATGATAACCTGGTCAAGGAAGAAATAAAGAAAGAAATTAAAAACTTTTTAGAATTTAATGAAAATGAAGATACAACATACTCAAACTTATGGGACACAATGAAAGCTGTGCTAAGAGGAAAACTCCTAGCGCTGAGTGCCTGCAGAAAGAAACAGGAAAGAGCATATGTCAGCAGCTTGACAGCACACCTAAAAGCTCTAGAACAAAAAGAAGCAAATACACCCAGGAGGAGTAGAAGGCAGGAAATAATCAAACTCAGAGCTGAAATCAACCAAGTAGAAACAAAAAGGACCATAGAAAGAATCAACAGAACCAAAAGTTGGTTCTTTGAGAAAATCAACAAGATAGATAAACCCTTAGCCAGACTAACGAGAGGACACAGAGAGTGCGTCCAAATTAACAAAATCAGAAATGAAAAGGGAGACATAACTACAGATTCAGAGGAAATTCAAAAAATCATCAGATCTTACTATAAAAACCTATATTCAACAAAATTTGAAAATCTTCAGGAAATGGACAATTTCCTAGACAGATACCAGGTATCGAAGTTAAATCAGGAACAGATAAACCAGTTAAACAACCCCATAACTCCTAAGGAAATAGAAGCAGTCATTAAAGGTCTCCCAACCAAAAAGAGCCCAGGTCCAGACGGGTTTAGTGCAGAATTCTATCAAACCTTCATAGAAGACCTCATACCAATATTATCCAAACTATTCCACAAAATTGAAACAGATGGAGCCCTACCGAATTCCTTCTACGAAGCCACAATTACTCTTATACCTAAACCACACAAAGACACAACAAAGAAAGAGAACTTCAGACCAATTTCCCTTATGAATATCGACGCAAAAATACTCAATAAAATTCTGGCAAACCGAATTCAAGAGCACATCAAAACAATCATCCACCATGATCAAGTAGGCTTCATCCCAGGCATGCAGGGATGGTTTAATATACAGAAAACCATCAACGTGATCCATTATATAAACAAACTGAAAGAACAGAACCACATGATCATTTCTTTAGATGCTGAGAAAGCATTTGACAAAATTCAACACCCCTTCATGATAAAAGTCCTGGAAAGAATAGGAATTCAAGGCCCATACCTAAACATAGTAAAAGCCATATACAGCAAACCAGTTGCTAACATTAAACTAAATGGAGAGAAACTTGAAGCAATCCCACTAAAATCAGGGACTAGACAAGGCTGCCCACTCTCTCCCTACTTATTCAATATAGTTCTTGAAGTTCTAGCCAGAGCAATCAGACAACAAAAGGAGATCAAAGGGATACAGATCGGAAAAGAAGAGGTCAAAATATCACTATTTGCAGATGACATGATAGTATATTTAAGTGATCCCAAAAGTTCCACCAGAGAACTACTAAAGCTGATAAACAACTTCAGCAAAGTGGCTGGGTATAAAATTAACTCAAATAAATCAGTTGCCTTCCTCTATACAAAAGAGAAACAAGCCGAGAAAGAAATTAGGGAAACGACACCCTTCATAATAGACCCAAATAATATAAAGTACCTCGGAGTGACTTTAACCAAGCAAGTAAAAGATCTGTACAATAAGAACTTCAAGACACTGAGGAAAGAAATTGAAGAAGACCTCAGAAGATGGAAAGATCTCCCATGCTCATGGATTGGCAGGATTAATATAGTAAAAATGGCCATTTTACCAAAAGCAATCTACAGATTCAATGCAATCCCCATCAAAATACCAATCCAAATCTTCAAAGAGTTAGACAGAACAATTTGCAAATTCATCTGGAATAACAAAAAACCCAGGATAGCTAAAGCTATCCTCAACAAAAAAAGGACTTCAGGGGGAATCACTATCCCTGAACTCAAGCAGTATTACAGAGCAATAGTGATAAAAACTGCATGGTATGGGTACAGAGACAGACAGATAGACCAATGGAATAGAATTGAAGACCCAGAAATGAACCCACACACCTATGGTCACTTGATTTTTGACAAAGGAGCCAAAACCATCCAATGGAAAAAAGATAGCATTTTCAGCAAATGGTGCTGGTTCAACTGGAGGGCAACATGTAGAAGAATGCAGATCGATCCATGCTTATCACCCTGTACAAAGCTTAAGTCCAAGTGGATCAAGGACCTCCACATCAAACCAGACACACTCAAACTAATAGAAGAAAAACTAGGGAAACATCTGGAACACATGGGCACTGGAAAAAATTTCCTGAACAAAACACCAATGGCTTATGCTCTAAGATCAATAATCGACAAATGGGATCTCATAAAACTGCAAAGCTTCTGTAAGGCAAAGGACACTGTGGTTAGGACAAAACGGCAACCAATTGGGAAAAGATCTTTACCAATCCTACAACAGATAGAGGCCTTATATCCAAAATATACAAAGAACTCAAGAAGTTAGACCGCAGGGAAACAAATAACCCTATTAAAAAATGGGGTTCAGAGCTAAACAAAGAATTCACAGCTGAGGAATGCCGAATGGCTGAGAAACACCTAAAGAAATGTTCAACATCTTTAGTCATAAGGGAAATGCAAATCAAAACAACCCTGAGATTTCACCTCACACCAGTGCGATTGGCTAAGATCAAAAACTTAGGTGACAGCAGATGCTGGCGAGGATGTGGAGAAAGAGGAACACTCCTCCATTGTTGGTGGGATTGCAGACTGGTACAACCATTCTGGAAATCAGTCTGGAGGTTCCTCAGAAAATTGGACATTGAACTGCCTGAGGATGCAGCTATACCTCTCTTGGGCATATACCCAAAAGATGCCTCAACATATAAAAAGAGACACGTGCTCCACTATGTTCATCGCAGCCTTATTTATAATAGCCAGAAACGGGGTTGGGGATTTAGCTCAGTGGTAGAGCACTTGCCTAGCAAGCACAAGGTCCTGGGTTCGGTCCCCAGCTCTGAAAAAAAGAAAAAAAAAAGACATTGATATAATAGCCAGAAACTGGAAAGAACCCAGATGCCCTTCAACAGAGGAATGGATACAGAAAATGTGGTACATCTACACAATGGAATATTACTCAGCTATCAAAAACAACGAGTTTATGAAATTCGTAGGCAAATAGTTGGAACTGGAAAATATCATCCTGAGTGAGCTAACCCAATCACAGAAAGACATACATGGTATGCACTCATTGATAAGTGGCTATTAGCCCAAATGCTTGAATTACCCTAGATCCCTAGAACAAACGAAACTCAAGACGGATGATCAAAATGTGAATGCTTCACTCCTTCTTTAAATGAGGAAAAAGAATACCCTTGGCAGGGAAGGGAGAGGCAAAGATTAAAACAGAGACTGAAGGAACACCCATTCAGAGCCTGCCCCACATGTGGCCCATACATATACAGCCACCCAATTAGACAAGATGGATGAAGCAAAGAAGTGCAGACCGACAGGAGCCGGATGTAGATCGCTCCTGAGAGACACAGCCAGAATACAGCAAATACAGAGGCGAATGCTAGCAGCAAACCACTGAACTGAGAATAGGTCCCCTGTTGAAGGAATCAGAGAAAGAACTGGAAGAGCTTGAAGGGGCTCGAGACCCCAAAAGTACAACAATGCCAAGCAACCAGAGCTTCCAGGGACTAAGCCACTACCTAAAGACTATACATGGACTGACCCTGGACTCTGACCCCATAGGTAGCAATGACTATCCTAGTAAGAGCACCAGTGGAAGGGGAAGCCCTGGGTCCTGCTAAGACTGAACCCCCAGTGAACTAGTCTATGGGGGGAGGGCGGCAATGGGGGGAGGGTTGGGAGGGGAACACCCATAAGGAAGGGGAGGGGGGAGGGGGATGTTTGCCCGGAAACCGGGAAAGGGAATAACACTCAAAATGTATATAAGAAATACTCAAGTTAATAAAAAAAAATGAAAAAAAAAAGAAGTGGTAGCTAATAGGAATTTCTTTAAGAAATCATAATCAAAGTTCTTCAAGATAAAAGAAAGTAAGTTAATGTTAAAATATAGGGGATGTTAGAAGAGCATATATATATGTATGTATATAAGATATATATATATTCAACAGATGTAAATATCTTATTCCATCTCTTAATTTTTAAAACAACATAATTCCCCAAAGCATAACACACAGTTCTCTACTTTTTATTCTATACCTTGTGTATACATGACTATTTGAAAATAGTCACATAAATGAGGACAAATGAAACAAATTACAATATTTTATGAGAATTAAGTTTGTGTCAATTTAACGTGATCTGTTTGTTAGGGAATAGACACCATGACCAAGGCAACTCTTATAAGAACATTTAATTGGGGCTGGCTTACAAGTTCAGAGGTTCAGTCATCAAGTTGGGAACATGGCAGAATCCAGGCAGGAATGGTACAAGAGGAGCTATATCTTCATATGAAAGCCACTAGGTGAAGACTGGTTTCCAAGCAGCTAGGAGGAGGGTACTAAAGCCCATGCCCACAGTGACACACCAATATAACAAGGCCACACCTCCTAATAGTACCACTCCCTGGACCAAGCATATACAAACTATCACAAAAGCATACTTTGGAAATCAAAACCATACTGGCACCACTAGGTTTTGGGAAAATATATTGAATACATAAATCTAAAAACCTACTTATAAAATTTGAAAGTCTATTCCAAATATTGATATGTAAAAGCAGCAAGTGAAAAAAACCAAGAAGCTGAATATGCTTGTGAGAGATTTTTCTTGATTTCATCATAACTGGAAAACTTATCTTCAATCTAGATCATTTGATATCAGAAGACCCACCATAAATCTAGACCACATCTTCTGCTAACAATCTATATAAAAAATATGGAAGAAGGACGCTTTTGTTCTTTGCCTGCTTATCCTCACTCTGCCTGACAAATTCATGCTTCATTATCAACAGAGCCTATTTCTTAAGGATTTTGAAAATCACTGTGGGCAAAACAAGTTTGGATTTTTGGTAGACAGCCATTGTTGGATACCTAGACAAAAGACTGTAAACCACTCTAATAAAAATCACAGACATATACAACCATACACATACCACATATGTGTAATGGATATGTAATATATATGTATATATTTTATGTATACATATAATCTATACATAAAAAATTCTATAGAGAATTTTTACTGGTACAAATATGTAAAATATTATAATGATGCATTAGAATTTCATGTTAGAAAAAAGTTCAGAATCAATTATCTAACTATCCACATATTAAATTATAAGGACAGGTGTGAAATACTTCAATAGAAAGATAGTTCAGGACAAGAATCAAAATAATGGAAACAAAAAAAATCACTAAGACAGACATCTTATTTAAAAAATCAATACACTTAGTAAGTTCCAAATTGATTTATCAAGAGGAGAAAAACATTATTGTGAATAAGATTAAGAAGAAATACTCATTAGAGACATGGCAGACATTTAAAACTTAATAAAAATTTTGTGGAGAGCAACTCTTCCAATTTATTTTTAACATGAATTGATTGGAGAATTTCATGTAACTGAAAACTATTAGAAAATCTGAACATACCTACATGAAGGCATGAAATTGATTTATCCAGCTAATTCTTATTCCAGATACAAAGGTTAAGTAAAGATTGCTTCTTTCAGTGATTTCTTAAACATTTATGGAAGAACAGACATTTCACATAAACTATTAAATGAAGTATACAAGTGCAGATCCTTCTCATTTTATAAGGCTGTGATACCGAAACAACAGGAACAAGTGTATCATTTTAAAAATGTAGGAGCAAACTTTTCACAAACAAAAATGAAAGATCTTTACTAAAATGTAAACAAATAGACCTATCAAAATGAAGAGGGATTAATACATTATGGACAAGTAAACATTATCCTAAGAATACAAAAACACTTTTCAGTTTAGGAGAACACAATAAATTTCATGTACAAATTATATATGGACACCATGAAACTTAATGGTTGAAGACAGAATGCTCTTAACATACAGTAGTATTGTATATTACTAAGCCCTCAGGTTTTTAGGAATTTTCAACCAATGAAATTTGGGAAGTAATAGGGCTAAGTCTATACTATGTAATGCACAAATTGGAAAATTCACATCTTTAATTAAAGAGGGTATATCAAACATCTTAAAGACTTCACACTTCTGTTTCTATTTTGTGAAATATTTGGACAGTATTAGTATTAGGTCTTGTATGAAGGTCTGATAGAATGCTCAACTAAACCCATCTCCTCCTGGTCACTTTTTGGTTGGAAGACTTTTAATAACTGCTTCTATTTCTTTAGGAGTTATGGGACTGTTTACATGGTTTATCTGATCCTGATTAACTTTGGTGCATGTTATCTGTCTAGAAAATTGTCCATTTCATCCAGATTTTCCAGGTTTGTTGAATATAAGCTTTTGTAGTAGGATCTGATTTTTTTTTAATTTCCTCGGATTCTGTTGTTATTTCTTCCTTTTCATTTCTGATTTTGTGAATTTGGGTACTCTCTCTGAGACCTCTGGTTAGTCTGGCTAAGGGTTTATCTCTGGTATTGATTTTCTCAAAGAACCAGCTCCTGGTTTTGTTGATTCTTTGTATAGTTCTTTTTGTTTCTATTTGGTTCATTGCAGGCCTGAGTTTGATTATTTCCTGCTGTTCACTCCTCTTGGGTTTATTTGCTATTTTTTTGTTCCAGAGCTTTAGGTGTGCAGTCAAACTGCTAGTGTATGTGCTCTCTAGAGCTGTCTTTATGGAGGCACTCAGCTACGAGTTTTTCTCTTAGCACTGTTTTCATTGTGTCCCATGAGATTGGGTATATTGTTACCTCATTTTCATTAAATACTCAAAAGTCTTTAATTTCTTTATTTCTTCCTTGACCAAGTTATTGAGTAGATCATTGTTCAGCTTCAATGTGTATGCAGACTTTCTGTCATTTTTTTGCTATTGAAGACCAGCTTTAGTCTGTGGTGATCCTGCTTATACCTAAATCATAGAAAGATCCAACAAACAAAGAGAACTTCAGACCAATTTTTTCCTTCTCCCAATGTTCTTATGTAAATCTCCAGCAGAAGGTATGGCCTGCATTAAAGGTGTGTACCACCATGCCTGGGTCCTGGATTTGACTTGAACTCGGAGATCTCCTTGATTTAAGCTCCTGGGATACATAGCCACTTTGCCTCAAGATCTCCTACCAAGATCCATGTCAGAATCTTGTATCTCTCAGCTTCAAGATCAGAATCAAAGGTGAGCCTTCTAATTGTGGATTGTAGTTCATTTCAGATATAGTCAAGTTGACAACCAGGAATAGCCACTATATCAGATGACAACAGATGCTGGCTAGGATATGGAGAAAAACAAAGACTCCCCCATTGTTGTTGGGACTGCAAGCTTGTACAACCACTCTGGAAATCAGTCTGGGGGTTCCTCAGAAAAATGGACATTGCCCTACCTGAGGACACAGCTATACCACTCCTGGCATATACCCAAAAGATGCTCCAACATATAAGAAAGACACGTGCTCCACTATGTTCATAGCAGCCTTATTTATATTATCCAGAAGCTGGAAAGAACCCAGATGCCCTTCAACAGAGAAATGGATACAGAAAATGTGGTACATCTACACAATGGAATACTATGCAGCTATCAAAAACAATGACTTTATGAAATTCATAGGCAAATGAATGGGACTGGAAAATATCATCCTGAGTGAGGTAACCCAATCACAGAAAAACACACATGGTATGCACTCACTGATAAGTGGATATTAGCCCAAATGCTCGAATTACCCAAGATACAATCCACCGAAGACATGAAGAACAACCGAAGTGCAGATGCTTCAGTTCTTCCTAAAAGGGGAATCAAAAATATTCATAGGAGGAGATATGGTAACAAAGCTTAGAGCAGAGACTGAAGGAATGGCCATTCAGGGCCTGTACTACCTGGGGATCTAGCCCATATACACATACAGACATCAAACCCAGACAATATTGCTGATGTCAAGAAGTGCTTGCTGACAGGAGCCTGATATAGCTGTCTCCTGAGAGGCTCTGCCAATGCATGACAAATACAAAGGCAAATGCTAGCAGCAAACCATTGAATTGAGAACAGGGCCCCCATTCTAGGAAATAGAGAAAGGATTGAAGGAGCTGAAGGGGCTTGCAACCCCATAAGAACAATACCAACCAACCAGAGCTCCCAGGGACTAAACCACCACCCTAAGAGTACAAATGGACAAATCCATGGCTCCATCTGTGTGTGTAGCAGAGGATGGCCTTGTTGGACACCAAAGGGAGGAGAAGCCCTTGATTCTGATGAGGCTGAACGCCGCCCCCCCCCCCCCAGTGTAGGGGAATGTCATGGTAGGGAGGTGGGAAGGGTTGGGTGGTGGGTGGGTAAAGGGGATAACATTTGAAATGTAAATTTAAAAATCCATTTAAAAAATCACCAGAAAAAAACTATCAATCTTAAGTGAAATTACAAAGATTATAAAGCATCAATATGGATATTTAACTAGATATATCCATTTAAATAAGAAAAATTTGAAAATAAAATCTAAAATTTATCCTTATTTACTCAGATTTGATGTTCAATTCTGAGCTTTCTTTTCTTAATTTTTTAATGATTTTCTATTCCAAAATAAATACACTCTCTTTTTTGGTTGTTGTTCATTTATTATCATTTCTTTATATTTTAAGATTCTAATATGATTACATAACTCCCCCTTCCCTTTACTTCCTGCAAACCCTATCATATATCCTTCCTTGCTCTCTTTCATATTCTTGGTGTGTGTTTTTTATTAAGTATTCTTACAGGCATTGTACGATTGTATGTGTAATTATATGTGGTTTTGTATCTGTATGTGTATCTATCTCTGTATTTAAGTATATGCATGTATACATTTCTAAACATAACTTGCCAAGTTTCTATAATGTTACTGATCAATATATTTTCAGGGCTGCTGACCATACGGTATTGGATAACCAATTGTGCTCTTCCATGGAGAAGACTCTCCTACACTAAGCACTGCTTTGTTACTGGTGTGACTTTGTACAAATTTGAGGTTTTATAGTCTCTTCATGTCTACTTTAATATGTCTATTGTTATCCGTGTTAAGTTCATATTTAGGAATTCATATTGTGAGACATTATAGATATAGCTTCTGACATTTCTAGAAGACATACAGAAAAGCTCATATGATCTATCTGACCCCTCTTTTGCAAAGAAGCTGTGTGAGTTGGCTTATAGATGTAACCATTGGAACTGACACCACATTTCTGCATTTTGATTTCTTGTGTTTTTCTGGTCTCTGTTGTAAGAGAAATTTTCATGGTGGAGTGTGAAGTCTTCATTTATCTATGGGTATAAGGACAAATATTTAGAATGCAATTAGGAATTACTCTCATTTAGTATATAATCTTGTAGGTTAGCCTCCAAGAGTCATGACTTTAATCTTCCTGGTTAGTTGGCTAGGTTTCCAGTACCAGCAATGATTTTCCTTGTTGAGTAGGACTTATGTCTAATTAGAGAGCTGTTGGTTGAGATTACTACTGAGTTCTTAAAGTTATCGTATCATTCTGGTCATTTGGTTCACAGGCATAGAGTTGAGTGGGAATGTTGGTTGCCTTGCTTCTTTGAAAGCTCCCTTAATACATTCTTATACTATAAAATCTAATTCTCAGGGAGGAGGACTTTAGGTCACTTGTAGTTTAGGGTTCTCTGTATTCATATTCAACTCTTGAATGGAGCATGGAAATTCCCTATGGATTAAAAAGAATATTGTACTGTCAATGAAGAAAATGTATAATGACCAAAGAGATGACCGCACTTCATGGAAGGCTGGAAGAAGCAAGTGAAAGTACACACAAGAAAACATGATTATACTTGATAAGAAAAATGCATGAGATACTCACAAGATAAAAAGAATGTGTGTCCATGAAAACAGGAAAAATAGAATAAATAAAAGCTCAGTAATTTTACAGAATTTCTCTTTGAAACCCTAACTGCCCTGCAACTCTCCCTGTAGACCAGGTTGGCCTCCAACTCAGATTCATCTTTAACTGTCTCCTCCAAGGTGCTGGGATTAAAGGCAAGGGTCATCAACTCCAGAAACTCAGTAATCTTTCAATTAGTCTTACATTTCTAAGGGTACACTATAACAAAATACTATGTTTTATGACGTATAGTTCTAAAATCCAGAACTCCAAGATCAGCTTGTCAGAAAAGATGGATTCTCCTGAAGTCTTCATTCTCTGCCCTCTGAGAGCTGCCTTCCTCTTCCAATCTCATATGGCATTCCCCTGCCGGCTTACATCTCTAGAATCACTCCCTTCTTTGAAAGACGCCAGTTATGTCGGATTAGGACCCCAATCTTATGACAATAACCTTTAATATGCATTGTAGAGTCTCTAAATACAAATTAAGTTAAGCCTGTGGCATACATATTTTTTAGGAAAATATTTAGGTTCATAATGTATAAAATATATATTTGAATATTTGTGGGAACAACAAAATTATATTTATCTAGAATATCAATCAGAGTGAAGTTCTGAAAACTAAATTGAATGTTGCATTTAGGATTTATTTGTGAATTGCAATGAATAGGAGAGCCTTTATATTTGTATCTAGAAGGCCATGGATAACTTTGCCAAAGCCTTTTCTTCATAAAATAATTTCTTCATAAAATACAACAGTCCAAGTTATGAGGTAAAATTAAATGAGAGGGTAAGTAGATATTCCCAGGAGATTGAAGATGAGGCTAGTGAACAAAATGATAGTGTTTATCTCAATGCTGCTCTTCTGGTAGAGAAAAGAGGAGCAATGCACTCATTTCAATTTGGCCCCACAGGAAGAGAAAGGACACATAAAAACACCCAGACAAAGAGTGAGACTTTTAAGAGGGTTGTTTGGAGTAGGAGGTCTTCTTCGTAACAGAAAAATATTCAATATTCAATAATCTACAAGTTTTGTGCCCCCTTCTTTTCCTTAATATTTTTAATATTTACTATAGAAGCTCTGCTTGTTTGCTTTTCTAAGGTTTAGTTCCTAAACATATCCACCCCATTCTCTGCCTTCTCAGCCAGGCCTCCCCAGAAAGCCTCAAAAAAAAAATAATACATGTAGCTATGATCATTTGCTCTGGGTTCCCCTACACATAGTTTGGATATTAAATACTGAGTATAATTTATTTTTTATTAAAAGAATGAGAAGCTAGAGAAGCCCATTTCTCAAATCTCAGTAGTCATTTTTGTGTCAAAAATAATCTACTGGAAAAGAAAAAGGGAAGATGATATGAAATAGGAGAAGAAAGAAGTACTGACATCCAAGGTAACATTGGTGTCACAGCGCTGTCATCCTGCCATATGAAAGAAGGAATGAGGCTTCTGCTATCAAACACATCAAGGAAAGACAGTGGAATGTCAAGGACAGGAAGGGAGAAGTGAGATGAGTGGGAGTAAGCGAGCATGGGGAGGATGGGGAAATGGAGAAAGGGAGGGAGCATGGAAAGGAGATGAAGAGAGACAAAGAGGGAGACAAAGAGAACTATCTGACTGTAGAATTTAGAACAAGCATGTTTTTGTTCTAGCCATGGAAGGTTAACTAAGATGAAACCTTCTCTTGAATCAGGAAGAGCGAAACTATACAAGACCAGGCTGACGGCTGTCCACAAGGGAGCTACAAGTTAGCAAGGAAGATAGAAGCAGAAAGAAAGAAAACTGATAGAGATGTGTGGTCAACAACAGTATGAAGGGAGCTGGTACAAAATGCTAAGAAATGTAAAGATACCTAACATGGAAGCAATTCATGTCTTCACTATTATAGTTCTGATATTAATCAAGTGGAGATTGCCAAAGGGTAGTGCCTCTTAACATGAGAGGTTGATTTTACTATAGAAAATGAGTTTATATTCAGGGCTGGAGAAATAACTTAGGGGTAAAGAACCACTGTTTCAGTTCCCAGAATCAAGTACAACAACAGTTTCAGGAGACTCTGCTGCAACTGCCCTTTATGGGCACCTGCATTCATGTACACATTCCTACACACACACACACACACACACACACACACACACACACACACACACATTAGAGAAAAGAGAAAGTATGCCACCTTGCCATCTTGGATACATATCATGCAAACTAAGACCTAAAAGCCAAAAACGTCTCGCCTTTTTCAAAGAGACTGGCAACATCTAGGTGCCAAGATATGCACAGCATTACCTATACCATACAGGGTTCTGTCCTAACTTTGCAGTCCTGTGAAATGAACAGCAGGCTGCCATCCTCCAAAGCGTTGCTCTTTGGTTGAACCTGCACTGATTTGCTTGGCCTTTTATTGCTTGGGAGAGTAAGGGGAGTGGAGCTCCTGAATTATTATAACAGGAATCTTTGCCCTGGAAATATCTGTAGCCACTGACCCACCTGAAAGGTTATAGCCTCTCACTCGGTATTTTCTTTTTATAGGGATTATCTTTTGTGCATAGCAATAATAAATAAAACATCTCAACACATCGCCTATAGCCCTGAAATTCAAAAGCCCTTTAATATCAAACTCTCCCTCTGGAACGGTAAGTATGCAGTTGCTGGTTGAAATGGCTGCATCCCTAATCTTCAGAGATAATACATGGGAGCGTAACACACTGATGCACACTGGTGTTTTGCTATAAAGCAAAGAAAATATAGCAATGTACAGCCAGCATAACTCAAGTAGGATATCTTTCTCAAGCAATAAAATTCCATCCCCAACCCATTAAAATGACGAATAATATTGTCTGCTATTTATATAGAGTCTTTCTACAAAGAGCTTAAAATGTTTTACTAACATTTTCTCATTAAGTGAGCTTTCATCTCCATGAAATACACAGTGAGAGTTATCTTTGCTTTTTTTTCTTGCTTCACCTGTGATTATTATGATGTTGGACATGATGAGTCCATAAAGTCAAGGGCACTCTGAAGACTGGTGATGATAAAAATTTCCTTGTATTTATCCCTCCTTTCCTCTATGCTCAGTGATAATACACAATTCAGGTTCTTAATTCTTGAGGGAGACATTGGGCCTAATATATGTCTTGGGCTTAGTGAGGTTATATATATGAAATTGATGATAATGTTTGCAAAATAATATTTACCTAAGTTGTTTTTAATTAGGTATCTTTACAATAATTTTGGTCATCTTCAAGGCAGGTACAGAGAATGAGATTATTGTGAAGAGTAAAAAAAAATCTGATTAGTTCTATATTTTCATGCATTTGACAACCAATCAGTACTCAGGAGAAACAAAGGTGCTCAAATGAGTTCTATTTTTTTTTTTTTTTTTTTTTTTAGTTTCTTACCATGTATCTCCAATCTCCTGCGAGGAGAGCAATATTTCTAGTAAAATACACAATAAATTGGAGATTTTAATAATGACCACAATATTTACATAAAACATGCTAAACTTATATAACTCAGTTGATTTGGTTATCTTGATAGATTTCTTATCCTTATGCCTGACTTTCATTTTTATAGGATTTCCCAGTTGTAACAAGTATATTTTATATTTCTTTGCCTTCATTATGTTGCCTTACTCTAAATGGACAGCCATAGTTACATCTTCTCAAGAGAAGTCTTGAGTCCATAAAATATATGTCTCTTATCATACCAGACTTCCTCTGTGCTGTGTACACCTGCCTTCAGAGCAACTCTCACCTCATTTCATCAACTATTTGTGTGTGTGCCAGTCTTCGATCTGTGTGAAGGGAGGAAAACAAAGCTTATCTATCACAGCTCCAGGGCCCAGCTTATGATACACTGTGAAGAATGTGTGATATAATCAATCCTTGCTGATTTCCCTTAATCTTGCTGAGCTGCTCCATTTATTTTCTGAGAGAGTCTCCAGCTAGATAAATGAGAAATGAACGAAGCAAAGGATGAAGGCATCGCTTTGATCGATACATGTATAATGATAAACCTTAGTCTTTTAGGAGGAGAGCGCTGTGCTTCTGCAGAAACTCAGTTCTGGGCCTCTGTGAGTCACTCTATCATGTGCCAACTCAGTTTCCCCTGGTCTCAAAGTGAGTGCCTTGGTCTGCAGTTTAATTCACAATCAAGAAAGGTATAAGTATGACTGTATTTTTCTGTTCTTGGTGATCATGATGTACAGGCTTGTAGATGGATATTGTTCAAAATTACACTGGTTATTGTCATGAAGATCTCCCACTAATCAAGTTACTAGGATAGGATCTATTTCCTTTACTGTGATTGTTCATCTGCCCATAGACATCAGGCTGACCACATCAACCCTAAACACTTAAATATTATTGAACCTGGTTTCCTACTCACATTAGGTAAATTCCATGTTCTGCCAGACATGAGGTTTCACAAGCTTTTCTTTATGCATCAACACTCCTTTTAATCATTCTGTTAGTTTTATATCAATAGACATGTCTTCCTTTGTCTCATATATTATGCACAGACAGGTAAACACATACAGGCACACACACACACAGAGGCAGGTGTGCATAGGTGTGTGCATGTGAGAGTATGTATTGTAATAATACTGTAATAGCTTGTAATGCACAAATAAGACAGCCAACACCTTTTGAGAAGCATATTTAAAATAGTGTATTCAAGAGAAAAAATAATCACCAAAATTCTTAAGACTCTAAGTGAGTTGTTCTGCTATTAACTCTTGTTCACTTCATGGATAGCACTTTTAACCATGAAGCCCATGAGGCTTCAACCCGACAAAGAGAGTTACAAGGTACTAACTTCTTAGTTCTTAGTACTGAGAGTGGGAGAGATAGGCTTCTCCAATGAAGAGCACACCTATTGTTGATCTAATACAAAATGGCAACACAGAAAACATATGTATAATTAAAATTATGCACTCTGAACAGGCTACATTGAGGAATATATGTATTTATATATGCATATATTATATAACAACAATGAATGAAGAAAGAATCCATGGAGTTGAAAGTAAGCCATGTGTGGTATATAGGAAGGTTTGGAGGAAGAAAATGGAAGGGAGAAATATTGTAATTATATTATAATCTCCAAAATTAAAAAATTAAGCTAAAGAAAATATGAATATATATGTATATATTCACAATAGTATTTTTATATCATAAATATACTAAATTATTCTGTTTAAATATCTTATTAAATAATGACATCATCAATAATACAGCATTTGATATTGAAGTGTAATTACCATTGTATTATATTTGCTATGGCAAGGCACTGCAGTAGGACACTTGCGAGATTATTTATTAATTTAACTACCAGTCCTCATTACCAAGCACCACACAAAGACCATACGCTGATATACTAAGTAGGTATGTTTTCTGGTGTTTGTAAAACGTCCTCTACTGCAGCATCTCACTCAGTCCAGTAGTTGTGACTATGAATAAGTCTTATGGACACCATTGTCATAGTCATGTTTATTCTGATTGAGAAGCATTTTTCACAAGTGACTGGAGAGTAACACCCATTAGTAGTTCTGAAGTATATGGCAATAGAAGACAAAACATCTAGCCATTTCAATATATATGCAATTTCACCATCACCATATAGGAACTTCCCATACTGCCTCTGTGCAGGGATGATGTTGCTTCTGGGTTTATGTACTTCGAATTTGGAGAATTTCAAAATTTCCATCTCTTTAAAAGTAACTAAAATAATTTCACAGCAACCACATTAACTCAGAAAGGGAATAGTTTCTTACCTATTAAATTTAGAAGTATTACAGGTAAAGAGATATAGCAATCTAGAGGAATCTAGTGGGAACTCTTCCAAGGAGGTGCTTTTTAAAAGTCATTCTTTTTAAACATTGAGATTAGAGTATAATTATATAATTTCTGGTTTCCCTTTCCTCCCTCTAAACAAATCCTTCTCAAACTAATGCTGTGACCCTTTAATACAGTTCTTCAAGTTGTTGTGACCTCTGGCAATACAGTTTTTCTTGCTACATCATAACTGCAATTTTGCAAGTTTATCAATCATTACATAAATATCTGTGTTTTCTGATGGTTTTTGGTGACCCTTGCGAAAATGTTTTTCAACTTCAAAGGGGTCATGATATGCAGGTTGAGAACCATTGTTCTAAACCATCCCATATACTGTCCATAATTTTTTATATTAATATTGCATCCATTTTATTAATTTTCTTACATACATATATGTATATGCATATATTTTATTCCTGGAAACATAAGTACAACCTGCTTAGTCTGTACTATGTGACTTGTATACATGTTTTCATGGCCAATCATCTCTATTGGATACAAATTAGTGTGCTTTCCCCCAACGAAGACCATTTCTTTCTCCATCAGCATTCTTTAGATGCCTTGTAGTGTGTGTGTGTGTGTGTGTGTGTGTGTGTGTGTGTGTGTGTGTGTACCTAAGGCATCATGGGTTATACATCAGCATGTCTGTTGTTCTTGTTCAGCTCATGTTTTGGCAGTTGGGATGGTAAGACTTCATGGGTGTGGCTTCTGACATTACTGGGAGATTCCACCTCACACCAAACTCTCCCCTCCTCTAGTGATAACAGTCTTTCTGCTCCCTCTTCTACAATATCCCCTGAGCCTTAGGAGTGGTTTAAGCAAAGATGTATACACTATAAAGAAACAAGTCACTAGAGGAAGGACAAATTTTAGACAAGAAAGACCCAGATCTAAAGATACACTTGATGAAGGAGGTCTGTTGTATGTCAGAATAACTGAGAGAGAGACAGAGAAACACACACACACACACACACACACACACACACACACACACACACACAGAGAGAGAGAGAGAGAGAGAGAGAGAGAGAGAGAGAGAGAAAGAGAGAGGGAAATGTAAGAGCAGAGCATGACTGAGGTCCTGAGAAGTGAGCTGTGCAGAACATTATGATGATCTGAAATTTTATTGACTGAGGCCATGAGTTCTGTATGCCATACTACTACCTCATTCAACTTGGTCTGCAGTTATATGTAGAGGGCCGCTTTAACATTCACCACCATAAGATGGCGCTGGCTTCCACTGCGCCCCACATGGAAGGCCAGGATAGCTTCCGCCATTACAAGATGGCACTGGCCTCCGCCACGCCAGCCGACTTCCTTTCAGGAAGTTAACTGTGTGCGCATGTGCAAGAGTGCCTTCGTGCCAGGTCTTTGCCCACTCCGGGGCGTGCCTAATGAGATCATGGGTAAGCGACCAATCAGGTGTGGATGCACCGTGCTAGGGTGTATATAAGCCGCACCATGCGGGTGCGCAGGGCTCTCCTTAAGATTTTAATAAAAGTTTGGCTGTCACAAGGATTCATATGTCCCCGCGTGTTTTCTTGCTGGCTAGGTCGCGCGTGGGACAGTTATACATATACATAAACTTATTTCTCTCAACTAACAAGGGGATACTATCTCCTGATGCAAATGTGATACAATTGCACTTCCCAGTGACTGACAGACAGTTAGGTTTGTCACTCTTTTGCATAGCTGAATTGTTATTCAGACTCAAATCTGTCTTAAAATCAGAAGATTTCCTTTGTTTACTGAGTGATAATGTAAAATAGTTCCTATAAGCTAGAGCATTTTTCAATTTTCTTGTTTTGCAATTTTCATAAGCTCTTGGAGAATTTCAATTTTGATCATATTTACCCCATCTCCTCCCATATCTGAAACCACTTCACTCCTTACTCAACTCTATGGCCTCTCTACCTTACACATTTTATTTTACTAATCAGAGTTATTTTTTATTTACTACAATTGGCAATGACAATGTATTGCTCTAATTTTGTATATAGTATCCAGACTGTTGTAGTTTTGTTTTATTTTTATTTTTTCCCTGTCCCTGCAAGCTGTTGAACGTAGCACTTTCCCTCATACCCTAGACTGTTCCTTTTCTGATGTGGAATTACCATGCACATCCCATCACTTGTACTTTGGAAATTGAATATGTAATAATCACCTTGTAAAATTCTTCATTAAAGTTATCAATATGTTTCTTTCTGCCTATTGTCAGCAGCTATACATATAGCAAAACTTCATGCAGTTTCTACCAATTTCCTTTTGTACACTTATTTTCTAAGTAATCCCTTGCATTCTTTTTCTCTCATTTCCTTTATTGCAAAATGTCTTTTGAGGAAGTTCTCTGTTAACCTTGTGCAAAGGAAACCCAGGCTTTTATGCCTGAATTTTACTTTGTTTTTCCTCATTTTTTTTTGCAGTATTGTCTGACATTTACCAATACTAAGAAAAAAATCCCATCCCATTCCTTTGCAAGCACTTTGCAGTATCATTTTGTCTTTAATGCTTGGCCTCTGTACCACAGTGTGCATGAGTGGGAATTTGCTTTTAGTGGTATTGCTTTTTAGTACAAACTGTTAGCAGGAGCACTGGATGCTTTAATTCCAGAGAATAACCAATCAATCATTTTCAACTACAGCATGTTTGCTTCTGCAAATTTCTGTGAAATAGAGAAGGGCCTTGAGTTCACTCCTTCACTTTTCCAATCTTCCTCACATTCTTTGTATCTTTTTACAAAAATCTGTATCCTTCAATCTCACATCTATGATGCAGTTGTACACTAATGTCTCATTCACATTTAAAATGTTTAATAATATTTTAATCTAGAAATCCTACTTATTAAAATTTTTATCTAATTATTTTTCCTTTCATCATTTTTAGTAACTTTCTAAGTTTATAGTATAAATGGCCTACTTTTACCAATTCTCATGTGCAATCACAATTTAATCACTGGTGATTATTTTATGGGCTCTATGTGTGTGGTTGTCCCTTTGAACCAGAAGGTTCTAGCCTGTAGTACTTGTTTCTGCTAAAATTATACTTTTCTGAAGGAGCATGATGAAATATATGTTTTTTTTCATTTACCTATTTATTTACTTTATATTCAAATCGGCCCCCCAATCCCTTTGCCCCCCCAATTTCACTGCTACAAATCCCTTGCTCCATTACTCCTTCCCTTCTCCCAGAGATGGGGAAGCCTCCCTCTAGTAACTTCCTGCCCTTGGACATCCAGTCCCAGCAGGACTAAGCACATTCTCTCTCACTAAGGCCCAGCCAGGCAGTCCATTTAGGAGGAAATCCAATGGCAGGTAACAGTCAGAGACAGCTCCTGCTTCAATTGTTAGAGGACACACATGAAGAACAAGCTGCATATCTGCTGCAAATGTGTAGGGAGCCCAGGTCCAACCTGTACGCTCTTTAATTGGTGGGTCAGGCTGTGGGGTTTTTCTGTGGTAACCTTGACTCTTCTGGCTCCCTCAATTCTATCCCCCACTCCTCTACAAGACTCTCTAAGCATCTATGTGATGTGTGGCTGTGGGTCTCTGCATCTATTTCCATCTGCTGATGGAAGAATCCTTTCAGAAGACAGTTATGTTCCTGTATGTAAGCATTAGTGGTGTCAGGAGTTGGCTCTCTCTCAAATGACGGGTCTCAAATTGGGGCAGTAATTAGTTGGACTTTCAATCTCTGCTCCTTTATCCTGTCCATCTTGTATGTGGGACAAATTTTGAGTTGAAGGTTTTGTGGGTGGGTTAATGTCCCCCTCTCATCACTGGAAATTCCTGCCTGGCTATAGGAGTTCGAATTATAGCCACTTCAGTCTCCATAACTCTCTGATGGTAGGATTCTCAGCTAGGATCAGCTCCATAGACTTCCCGGAACCTTTCTTGTTCCAGGTCTCCAACTATTCCCTGAGATATCCTCCACTGATTCTTTCTCACTCTTAGCCCATCTCTCCACACTTGATGATCATTCCTCTTCTTTCCCCTTCCACTTATTTCACTCCCACCCATCCACCTCTGATGACTATGTTGTTTCTCCTTTCAAGTGAGATTCACAAATCTCCCCTTGGGTCCTCCTTGTTACTTAGTTTCCTTGGTTCTGTGGATTGTACCATGATTATCCTGTACATTATGGCTGACAACCACTTATAAGTGAGTATATAACATTTGTATTTTTCTGTGTTAGGGTTATCTCACTTAAGATGATATTTTCTAGTTGCCATCTATTCACCTACAAATTTCATGGTGTCTTTGTTTGAAATAGCTGAATAGTAGTCCATTACTTAAATGTACATTGTCTTTATCCATTCTTCAGTGGGAGGACATCTAGGTTGTTTTCAGATTTGGGCTATTACAAATAAATGTGCTATGAATTTGGTTCAACAAGTGTCATTGTGGTAAAGTGGGGCATCTTTTGGGTAAATCAGGAATACTAGTTGCATACCTAACATAATGAAGGCAATATATAGCAAGCCATTAGCCAATATCATCCGAAATGGAAACTTAAAGCAATTTTACTAAAATTAGGGACAAGACCAAGCTGCCCACTCTCTGTCTATTCAACATAGTACCTGAAGTTCTCTCAGAACAATAAGACAACTAAATGGGATGCAAATTGGAAAGGAAGAAGTCAAAGTACCACTATTTGCAACTGATAATATATAAGAACTCCATTTGTTTGCATTTTGTCTTTTCCAGGGGAAGCAATGCATTTTTGATTCAGCAAACTTGCAAGCATTTTTCTCACTGAAGTGGCTAGAGATGAAATTCTCATTCTGAAATCAAGAGTATAAAAGCTCTTTTAAGGTGCTATAGAAAACATCCAAATGTTCAGAGGATCAAAAACCAAAAAAACCAAAAAACAACAACAACAAACCCACAAATCAAAACAAATACGACCCTCCAAAAACGTAAATATTTTATAAAAGTACAATATTTTGTTAATTCACCTGGTGCCAAGAAATGGCTGAGCAAATTACCAACATTCGTGAGTGGCTTGCGTCCTTTACCCCTACTTCTTCATATTCTCTTTTGTAACATTTTTACCTTTTCTCTTTTTGTCTATTATATATACACATCAAGTACTCAACCTTGAGTAATCTCTCTGTCCTTCTTTCTTCTCATTATCACCATGCTATAAGTAAAATTAATATATTTCATAAAAATTACCAATTGGTTGAACATGGAACCATCCCTTTCCCCACATGAAGCACATTATAAGGCATCGAGGGCTACTTTTGGATCTGGTGAATTCATTAAAATTTGTGTTTGAGGAAACAGTGTGAGGGAAGTGACTTTGCAAAGCCCCTGCTATCTTCAGTGAGTTACCATCAAACATCTGACTATCTTCACTGAGGTACTGCCTTCCTGAGACAATGCTAACCTCCTCTAACAAAAACCCGTGCTCTGGAGTGAGACGGAGACGCTTTAGTAGCAGTAAACATAGAACCATACATACTCATTTCTGGATTTTCGACAAGTCAAAAACTAAAAACTGGAACATTACTATATCCGAGAGAGGAAACATTGTCAATTCTCTATCCAGTGCTTTGCTTTAAACGTTCAGACAACATTTGAACATTAAGTTGAAATACTTGTATCCTTATTCTTTTCTAAATGAGTGATTAGTATTTCTATACCAATTCTTATTTAGGCCCTCCATAACATGATATTCAGTATATTTTCCTTGGCATAGTTTCCTATACTCTCACTCGAGGAGGCAACATATATGTCACTGTGAGAAGAAAAATCAAAGCCTTACCCTATGTATATATATCGAAGTAGACACATATTTTCTAAATTGGTTTGGGGCAAAAATTAAATACATGTATATTTTCATGTAATATATACATTGATTTATGACACAGCATACTAGGAATTGTGGGTTACATCCACAGGCTTTTGACTCTGCCTCATTATCCATTTTGCTCATTGATTTCAGAAAGTGGCATGCTTCAGTCCTAATTTATATGAAAAAAAAAAGCACAGCTGTAAACTATTAACATCACAAAAAGTGGTTAACATGGACTATATCCACCTTTTAAATTTTAATGCCTATAACCAGAACAAAACAAAATGGGGAGAAATTCTATGTACCTAACAAGTTGCAAGAACATAACAGGCCAAAATAAAATCAAGTATTGATTTTTATGTTCTACAAAACTCAAAACGTTACTTTCAACATATTTCCCTTAGCATGAAAAAATCATTTTCCTTTTTTATTCTTTATTTATAACTATACTTTAGAAAGTTGAAACTAGTCTGTTTGGGGTCATTCAAAATCTACACGAATTCATACTAACTTCTGTGTGCTTCAAAGGAAAAGAATTGACAAAACATGGTGGTCTACAATCATTGGAGGGATGATATAGAGTTGGCATACAGATGTGATATTGGAAGTATTTTATAATATAATATCACCTTTAAAACTATCATATGAGGGGCTGGGGATTTAGCTCAGTGGTAGAGTGCTTACCTAGGAAGGGCAAGGCCCTGGGTTCGGTCCCCAGCTCCGAATAAAAAAGAACCAAGAAAAAAAAAACTATCATATGAAATAGCCTATTTTTGTGTTTCACCTCTAGCTATAATCGTACTTAAAGAGAAACAATATTCTACCTTAAAAATACATATGGTATTTTTGATACCTTGTTATCATATTATTCAATAAATGATTTATTCTATATTACTCAATAGATAATCTATTTTCTATTGAATGTTAAAACAATCCTAAGATAAGATAATTGAGCTCCACTCCCTCCTTTCCTTTAACTCTATACTAATCATCTAATTGACTTCTACTCTCTCAGGGTATATAATGGTTATAGCAGCGCTGTGAACTCCCAATGATGCTATTGTTTGAACAGGGCATTGTGCATAGATAACGAGTGTGGTAGCACAAGTTTCATATCTTTATCTTCATGTCACTCTCAACTTGGCTCACATGTTTTTTGGTTTGGTTTGGTTTGGCTTAATTTTTTGTTTTGTTTTGATGTTGTTGTTGTTGTTTTCTTTGTTTGAATGGGTGATTTTCAAGATAGGGTTTCTTTGATGTCTTTGTACCCACTCTGTAGACCAGGCTGTCCTCAAAGTCAAACTCAAAGAGATCTGCCTGCCCCTGCCTCCTGATAGATCACATATTTCATAATATTTTAATACGTAGAGTTGAGTCCAGTGATCATCAGGAGGTTGGTTGCTTAGATATTTTAATACTGTTAATCCCCACTTCATTTACGTGTTCACCAAAATTTAAATGTTGTGGTTGGTGGTTATTTGGTAAATGTTTTTAATGAAACTTTTTTGAAGTGCTACTGTTTGACCACTAGAAAAGCAAATCTAAAATGCCTCTCAAAAAATATATATATATACATATATGTATATATACATATATGTAATTAAAAAGCACCTCCATAAGTTTTATAGTTCTGGTAATTTTATGTAAATATTTTGATGGTTGGCTTTAATTGTCAATTTGAGACAACCTGGAACCATCTAGGAAGAGGATCTGGTGAGTTACTGATTAGTTCATGTTATTCTTTGGGCATATCTGTCAGTGAGTCTCTTGGTCACCTACAGTGAAGTGGGGATTTTCCACCTGAATGTATGCATTAGCGCATGCTTGTTTCAGGCGATCAACTGTGTAAAAGTAAAGTAGCTGAGTACTAAGCATGTGTGCACTATTTCTCTGCCTGCTCTTAGATGGGATGTAGCTTCAAGTTTGTGCCCCAATCTCCTCACAGTGATGGTTTGTAATGTGAATCTATTTGCTAGATAAATCCTTCTTGGCTACGTTTTTTTTTTTTTTACTATTATGAAATATTCTTTTTTTATTAGATATATTTCTTTACTTACATTTCTTTTTTTTTTATTAACTTGAGTATTTCTTATATACATTTCGAATGTTATTCCCTTTCCCGGTTTCCGCGCAAACATCCCCCTCCCCCCTCCCCTTCCTTATGGGTGTACCCCTCCCAACCCTCCCCCTATTGCCGCCCTCCCCCCCATAGACTAGTTCACTGGGGGTTCAGTCTTAGCAGGACCCAGGGCTTCCCCTTCCACTGGTGCTCTTACTAGGATAGTCATTGCTACCTATGGGGTCAGAGTCCAGGGTCAGTCCATGTATAGTCTTTAGGTAGTGGCTTAGTCCCTGGAAGCTCTGGTTGCTTGGCATTGTTGTACTTTTGGGGTCTCCAGCCCCTTCAAGCTCTTCCAGTTCTTTCTCTGATTCCTTCAACAGGGGACCTATTCTCAGTTCAGTGGTTTGCTGCTGGCATTCGCCTCTGTATTTGCTGTATTCTGGCTGTGTCTCTCAGGAGCGATCTACATCCGGCTCCTGTCGGTCTGCACTTCTTTGCTTCATCCATCTTGTCTAATTGGGTGGCTGTATATGTATGGGCCACATGTGGGGCAGGCTCTGAATGAGTGTTCCTTCAGTCTCTGTTTTAATCTTTGCCTCTCCCTTCCCTGCCAAGGGTATTCTTTTTCCTCATTTAAAGAAGGAGTGAAGCATTCACATTTTGATCATCCGTCTTGAGTTTCGTTTGTTCTAGGGATCTAGGGTAATTCAAGCATTTGGGCTAATAGCCACTTATCAATGAGTGCATACCATGTATGTCTTTCTGTGATTGGGTTAGCTCACTCAGGATGATATTTTCCAGTTCCAACCATTTGTCTACGAATTTCATAAACTCGTTGTTTTTGATAGCTGAGTAATATTCCATTGTGTAGATGTACCACATTTTCTGTATCCATTCCTCTGTTGAAGGGCATCTGGGTTCTTTCCATTTTCTGGCTATTATAAATAAGGCTGCGATGAACATAGTGGAGCACGTGTCTCTTTTATATGTTGAGGCATCTTTTGGGTATATGCCCAAGAGAGGTATAGCTGCATCCTCAGGCAGTTCAATGTCCAATTTTCTGAGGAACCTCCAGACTGATTTCCAGAATGGTTTTACCAGTCTGCAATCCCACCAACAATGGAGGAGTGTTCCTCTTTCTCCACATCCTCGCCAGCATCTGCTGTCACCTGAGTTTTTGATCTTAGCCATTCTCACTGGTGTGAGGTGAAATCTCAGGGTTGTTTTGATTTGCATTTCCCTTATGACTAAAGATGTTGAACATTTCTTTAGGTGTTTCTCAGCCATTCGGCATTCCTCAGCTGTGAATTCTTTGTTTAGCTCTGAACCCCATTTTTTAATAGGGTTATTTGTTTCCCTGCGGTCTAACTTCTTGAGTTCTTTGTATATTTTGGATATAAGGCCTCTATCTGTTGTAGGATTGGTAAAGATCTTTTCCCAATCTGTTGGTTGCCGTTTTGTCCTAACCACCGTGTCCTTTGCCTTACAGAAGCTTTGCAGTTTTATGAGATCCCATTTGTCGATTCTTGATCTTAGAGCATAAGCCATTGGTGTTTTGTTCAGGAAATTTTTTCCAGTGCCCATGTGTTCCAGATGCTTCCCTAGTTTTTCTTCTATTAGTTTGAGTGTGTCTGGTTTGATGTGGAGGTCCTTGATCCACTTGGACTTAAGCTTTGTACAGGGTGATAAGCATGGATCGATCTGCATTCTTCTACATGTTGCCCTCCAGTTGAACCAGCACCATTTGCTGAAAATGCTATCTTTTTTCCATTGGATGGTTTTGGCTCCTTTGTCAAAAATCAAGTGACCAGAGGTGTGTGGGTTCATTTCTGGGTCTTCAATTCTATTCCATTGTTCTATCTGTCTGTCTCTGTACCAATACCATGCAGTTTTTATCACTATTGCTCTGTAATACTGCTTGAGTTCAGGGATAGTGATTCCCCCTGAAGTCCTTTTATTGTTGAGGATAGCTTTAGCTATCCTGGGTTTTTTGTTATTCCAGATGAATTTGCAAATTGTTCTGTCTAACTCTTTGAAGAATTGGATTGGTATTTTGATGGGGATTGCATTGAATCTGTAGATTGCTTTTGGTAAAATGGCCATTTTTACTAAATTACTCCTGCCAATCCATGAGCATGGGAGATCTTTCCATCTTCTGAGGTCTTCTTCAATTTCTTTCCTCAGTGTCTTGAAGTTCTTATTGTACAGATCTTTTACTCGTTTGGTTAAAGTCACACCGAGGTACTTTATATTATTTGGGTCTATTATGAAGGGTGTCGTTTCCCTAATTTCTTTCTCGGCTTGTTTCTCTTTTGTATAGAGGAAGGCAACTGATTTATTTGAGTTAATTTTATACCCAGCCACTTTGCTGAAGTTGTTTATCAGCTTTAGTAGTTCTCTGGTGGAACTTTTGGGATCACTTAATTTTTTTGGTCAGGGTATTTTATCACAACCAGATAAATAAATTAGCCAACACCCATTTATTTCCTTATTTCTTAGTTACAAAGGTAGTGTCTTCTTTATACAAAGGCTTTATTTATGAAAAGAATATTATATAATCTAGAATAAAACTTTCCAGCTTTTGATTTTATTTTCAGCCGTAGCTAATGAGTAAATTCTAAAGCCTAGAATTCCACTTTCAAAACTAGGGTATATAAAACTAGAACAAAAGAAAAAACTGCTCTGTCTCTTATTCTGATGAATTCACTCATTACAAAATTGTGATGGTGATAAATCTTTTCTGAATTCTATCATATGTACTGCTCACCTAGTTATTCCACTGAATTCAAAAAGAGAATATATTAAAATCTACACATTTGATATAAAGTCATTTCCAACCAAAGAAAGCCATACAGAAAGAATTTCCATCCTTATTAACCAGTGAAGAGATAGAAGTGATTTCATATTAGGAAAGCTGAATTTATCCCCTCATCTGCATGGAGTAATCTGGCACCAATCCAGGTTATTATTCGTCTCCTTTCAGCACAAGGTATATTAAATAGTACATAAATAAACATGTCAAGCAAAACCCATTTATTGTCACAAGAAAGTCATTTGGTAGACAGCTTGTCAAAGACTGGAAAATGAACATGTTTCCAAAACACATTTTGCCTCTAACAGGTTGATACATTCAAGAAAAATGTATAGCAACATAGTGTTGCCAAAGGGATAACTGGCCCCCATATATCTAAGCCTTAATAGAAAGCACTAAAGCACATTTAAATTCCTGTCATATTTATAACTAAAGTAATTGTCTATTAATTGTAATTAATTCTAATCACTCCATATGCTGTATTCCACTTGTTATTAGCATGTAAGTAAGCATTACTAAAAATGCCCCAAACAGGGAAAAGACAAATATTTTGAATATATTATTCTCAGCATTATTTTATTATTTTAAGCGTTTTTAAATGAAGCAAAATTACATTACTTTCTTCCCTCAAGTCCTTCCTTTGTAGCTAGCTCTTGAAACCCCTTCTGTGCCTACACTTTTAAGCTAATAGTCTTTTTTCTTTAATTATTACTGTTAGGTGTGTGTGTGTGTGTGTGTGTGTGTGTGTGTGTGTGTGTGTATACATATGTATATGATATACATATATTGTTTCTAGGCTGACCAGTCTGTATTAGACAACTGATAAGTCGTCTCACACTTTGAAGACATGTATTCATATCATGGATACATATGAAGTTGTGCCCCTTTGACTGGGAATGCAGGCTGTGATGGTTTGTCTATACTTGACCCAGGGATTAGCACTATTATGAGGTGTAGCCTTGTTGGAGAAGGTGTGTCATTTTGAGCAAGGGCTTTAATACCCTAGTCATAGCTGCCTCAAGCCAGTGTTCTGATAGCTGCTTTTCGAACAGCTCAGGTTCAGCTGAGGTAGAACTCTCAGCTCCTCCAGCTCCATATCTGCCTGGACACATGCCTCAAGAACATAGACTCACAAAAGTGCCAGTACCAGGCATGTGAAACCCCTTTCAAATGGTTGGTCAGTTTAATCCAAGAGACTCTTTAAACAGTATAGAGTATTGCTATAGCCCTTGTTTGACTCTTGAATATTGACATTTGACCCCTACCGTTGATAACACTGTACACTATAAATGAGACTTGGATGATATGAGCTTGGTCTGACTTAAAACTCTCCTTTCCACAGTCTGACTTCCATAGTTATGCAAGCTGACAAGGGAGGGACACAATAAAACATTTCTACCCTTTTGTAACACCCATGAACCACAGCAATTTTCAGGATGGCAAAATATGAAAAGTGCAATAAGTGGTACTCACATGTCAGTGTCAGCCAACTGTAATCTAATTGGATTTCAGACCCAGACAACAGGAAGAAATCCTGCCCAGTACTAAAAATCTACCCAAGTTCCTGAAAATAGTGAGGTCATGGAACTTCTAGAAGAGTCTATTACCACTTCTTTACTAGGCCAGTACAATGTCTTTCTATATTGTAAACCTTACTTTTATACCCAAATAAGATTTGGCAATAAAAGTACCATGCTTCATCAAAAGAGACTTTCTTTACAATAAATAAAGACTATCACGGAAAAACACAACTAGACCCAATGCAGAGATGAACAGGTCCTGAGGAGCCCAGCCTAAACACTTAACAACTATGTCAGAGGAAACTTTTTAGAAAGGTGAGGCAGGAAGACCCTTAGACCTGAAAGACAAGGAAAGTATTCATTAAACAAATTCTCCTCAAACTGGCTGCATAAACATGACAAGAACAATGACAATACAGAAGGACATATCAACATCAAAGGGGGAAATTCCACAGTCTCTTTGCTAGAAAAAGAGCTACATTCGCCTCTAATTTTCATTCCATTGGCTGCATCCTTATCTTGTTATGTCCTGTACAGCAGCAGAAAAAGACAGGGATTCTAGACAGCAATGACTTTCATGCGCTGGAACCTGTGAAATTATCTCTCAAGGGTTTGAAGTAAGAAGTGGACGATTTAGCTATTGCCACGTATCCTCATACATGGTTAAGGACAGAGATAACAATCAAAGATGCCAATAACAAAAAAGGAAAACAACTCAAAATGTCCATCATTCTTAAAATTTAATTCTTCTATTACAATATAAAAACAAACATCCAACATAAACAAAAATCCCAGTAATCTTATCCAACACAGAGTTGCACGATAATAATGTCAGAAGTGCATCAAACTTACTAAAATGCATTATTCAGATAATGGCTCACCATTCATTATTATCGGTAGTAATAACAGTAGAATTATAGTAATCCATCAGTGCCAAGTCATAAAGTCTAGATTTACATCTACAGCAAGAAAGTCTCACCACACCTTAAAGAATCCAAACTAGATTCTATTGAGTAAGGTAATCCTGACCCGGAAATACAACCATTGCATGTTCTCTCTCATTGAAGGTACCTAATTTCAAATCTACAGATGTGAGGGTACAGTGTGGAGCAACCGCAGAAACTAGGAAAGTATAAAAGAATCATTAGAGCAATAGAGAGAAAAATAGCACAGTGCATGTGATGTGATCAGGGGACTAGCAAAGAGGAAGCTCTTCAGGGAGAGAAAATGAAATAAATATAGAAGGAGGGAGGAGAGTAAAAAGACCATACGATGTCTGAAAAGGTCATAAGCAATCATACTGTTAATGATCTACATAAAAACCCTTAATAACTGGCATACTCATATTCATATATAATTTTAATGAATTTTCATTATGTGGTCTCCAAGATGCAAAGATGAGCTAACAAAACCCCAATACTAGACTTACAAAGCCTTCTTTTGAGTTGTTGGACAGTTTTGTATAATAAAGACTCAAAATATATATTGCTATTGCCTTTGGTTGTTCACTGGAGGTGGAAGGTAAGTCTCCATGGTTGACAATCCTTTGTACTTCAAAGACAGGACACAAGAATGATGAGCTGGAACTGAAGTGAATACCTGCTCCATGAGGACTAGCTTTCAAGGTACCAAAAGTTGGTCACCAGACTTCCAAATAAGGGAGGCAACTTCCCCAGCTATGACACCTATGAACACATCAATGGCCCTCATGGCAGGACAACATTAAGGGTGCAGTAGTGGCATGTATACCTTCGTGTTAACTAACAGATCTCTAACTGGATTTAAAACTTGTTCAACAAGAGGGAAAGCATGACTGTTATTGGAAACCTACCTAACACCGCAGGGCTATTGAAGTCATGGAGATTGGTAGGCAACATACAACTATTACTTAACCAACATAATGCCTAAAAACAGTCTATTTACATTGCCATTATATTTGCAGATGTGTAGTTCTTACTTATCATTAAGAGAATTTCTCTTTGCTACAGAGACCACTACATAAAACTACAATCATACAAAATACTGAGTCTTTATGGATCCATCTGCAAAAAGTTCTCATATCTACGCTTAGGGAATATTGTGGGAAAGATAACAGAAGATTATAAGAATCAAAGTTAAGAGAGTTCCCTGTGAGGCTGTACTTCCTAGGAATGTCAGAAGCTATACTTCTCAAATATCACCAATATGTTTGCCTAAACATGAACTGAACAAGAATGACACCCATAGATATATCAGAATGAATGGGGAAAAGCCAATGAGGCCTCAACCCTACAAGAAGCTAAGTAATTCAGAGAGAACGAGAAATAATCTTCCCTAATTATCAGATAAATAATTAGTTATCTGATGTCATGTGTTCAACCATAAAAACATACTTACAGGTAACATTATATAAACTGAGTAGCTTATGTTCAGAAATGTATACGTATATGCTTATACATATATGCACGTAATAACAATGGAAAAAGAGACCATGAATTTGAAAGAGAATGAAAATGGGAAATCAAAGACTTTGGAGGGAGGAAAACGAAGGGAGAAAATATGTAATTATATTATAATCTCAAAAATAAAAATGTAGTAAAATAATAATATACTGAATATATGCTAATTAAAACCTGTGAAATCATTTTAATAAGGCAATAGTTAAAACTAACTTCTTGTAAGGTAATCATTTAAATTAAAGGCATGTGTTAAGCCAATAAGATATTGGGAAGCTTACAACCTTCAAAGGTTCCTGCTTTTCTAACAAATTAAAAACAATGTCCCCAAACATTTCTGTACCATGATATAAGTCACTTGGGGTCTTCACATTTATTTGCCTTCTTTAAGAAAAATTAAATCATCTCAAACTGGTAAACATAGATAAAAATTGAAGATTGCTAATCTCCTCCTATAATCTAAAATCAAGCCCCATACATTATAATACCAAGGATAGACAAGTCCACCAGGTGAAAACATACATGTAAACATGCACACATAAACACACCAACACACACACACATAGACACACAAAACCTGTTATACATAATGTTCTTATTAGATCAGCAATATCTCAAAATTTTCTTCCCTTTTTGAACTACACCTAAGATATTACTTATGAGTTTCATCTAGGAGAAATGGAATAGTATTTGTGAGGCAGAATTTGACTACTTGTGTATGGGAATTGGGTGACAAGATATGCAGAACAGAGTGAAACTTTAAGCCAGAACCATACTCAGAGAAGGATCAGCAGCTGAGCTCACTAAATTCTCATGAAGTGTTTGTTCAAACGTGGATGCATTCTGTATTTTATCATGCCAACCAAAGCTGAAATGTAAAAATTTTTGTACCACAAAATGCAAAGTGGAACTGAATGAGGAGACAGCTCAGTCAATAAAATGCTTGCTGAGAGAGCATAAGGAACTCAGTCTAATTTCCAGAACACATATGGAAAGCCAGGCATGACACTGCAAGCCTTTAATCCAAACACTGGGGAAATGGAGAAAGGCTGATTACTTGCCAGCCAGTCTCCAAAACCTGAAAAACTCTATGATGGATTCTATCTCAAAAAAAAAATGATGAAAAACGATTGAGGAAGACACACAGACTCAGAAACATGAATACACACACATGTACAAACACACAAGAAAGAAACATGTAAACATATACAGAAAAGAAACCATATACACATTTACATACATACGTAACACACACACATACATACACATACACACACATACACACACAAACACACACAATGTGAAGGCAGAGAAACATGAGACAAAAATCTAAGCTTACAAGAACAGATCAAATGACCTTGTTTGACGCTCTGTAAGACTACCTTGGTAAGAAAGTCATGTCATATATTGCAGACTGTGACGGCCATTAAGAGTGGAAATGGATGCATGGTTTCAAATAACTCTCTTAGGAAACTCAGTCTCCCTGGCAGGTGAGAGATGGATTGGAAGGACAGGCCTATAGGGAGTGCCATAAGAATTATTAATGCTTCACATGAGTAATGAACGAGGCCCAGTGTAAGGGAAAACTGAGGTAAATGGAGAACAAAATGTGATGAACTGTGACATTTATTTTAAAAGCATAAACAGTATGACTTACAAAAAATTACAAGAAATTTGCAAATGTTGAATAGTGGGCTCTCCCCATACCATTGTCTCTCATTGTGTACCACACAATGAGAAAATGGGAGGGGTGTAAGAATGAATCAACTCAGTAGAGATATTCCACTGGTTTTGTTCTTGGTAGTGACTGGGCACATTGTCGATGTCATTTGTTTTATGTTCCATTGCTACAAATTAAATCCAAAGTAGATGCCGGGCAAACACTACAACTAAGCCCTTACCTCAATTTTAAAAATGCTAACTCTGAAGGATGTGTATGTAATATATAAAAGTTAGGTTCATAGATAATTCTAGAGTTCATGAAGAAATACTAGATGGATGCAAAGCTGTCACTGAAAAGGTATAAACGAAATACTATACATGGACCATGGGAGTGCCTGAGCAGACCAAAATAAGGGAGAAAAGCTTGTAGCTTATCAATAGAAGCAGTTATAAAATATAAAACTATTAAAAATAATAGATCCAGTAGAAGTTATGAAATAAAAGGTGAACTAAAAGCAATTTAGAATATGCAAAACAAAAGATTTTCAACATGAAAAGTGTCCACACTATCAAATATTTCAAAGAGTTAAAATAACAAGACAAAATAACAAAAGAAAACCACAACAAATCTCTTGGAACAGTTTCTAGAAACTTGGGAATTATCATAGTCAAAATAGGTGGGGCAAAACCATGGGGCAGAATACAAAGGAAATTGTTAAATGTTTCCTTTATTGTATTTCTTTCAATCAATTTTAAAATAATAAATATTGGCTTGTTGCTATGAGATGATTGCGTTCCCTCCAGGGCTTGAATCCCTAGGATAGCCATCTACAAGAGAGAGAAGGAAGTTCAGAATGAACTCTGTCTCCCTGGCGTCTTTGTTTAAATTTCAGCTTCTAGAACTATAGGAAATGAAGCACTTTTGATGGCGCCATCCATTATTCCACAGTCCTTGGCACGAGCAGCCCTCAGGAATAGACTTGGCTTCCATATGGCAACTAGTGCTAGATGTTACTTCAAAAATTCCTGGCCAATTTTATGTTGTATATGACAGTCAAAAAAATGTACAAAATCCCAAATGGAGAATAGATCTTCAAAAAAGTATTTCTTCTATGCATAAAACCTCTATATTTTATTTGCTGGTGGAAAGTTAATAAAAGTTCCATAGATATTATAGGGCTGCTCGTATATTTTGCATTTGTGGGGAAAGAAAAGCCCCCATAGCAAGGCCTAATATACCAGGACTGGATGTGAAACCTAAGCATGTCTAGGGAATGAAAATGAAATACCTTAATTCCTCTTTTGTGGGTTTCACATCCTCAGAGGTACACAGGCTGAGCAGGAACAGAACGCAGTGACTCCACCAGCAACTTAGATCATGAAAAGGGAACAAGAAAGTGGAACCATTGCCCTTGTTGTCCCTTGTAGATGGTAACTCTTTTTAACTCGCTGATGGACTTTTAGTCTCCAAGAAGCAAACAAAAAATGCCTTCTCAAGACCAAGCTGGGCAGCCCTAGGCTTCCGGCACCAGGTTACTTAGAATTCAGTACCTTAGCGACAAAAAAACCGCTGTGCTGTTCTCAGCGATTCTCCCAAGAGCCACCGGGAGCATGTGGGCCATTCTACTCACTGTGTTTGCTGCTCTTATGAGTTTATGCCCCTGGACCAGAATAAGAATATAGCAGCAGTAACTTTGGATCTGAGCTAGATAAATAATTAATTATAAACTCAGCCGGAAGCCAGAATGGCTGACTTCAGCTGACAAAATCAACGACTTGCCTGAATCCGATGCAGAGTGCACTGCCTGGAGAAAAGCCCCAGAGTGCCGTGATACCTGCAATGTGTGTGACTGACAGTCTCCTTTTAAGAGACTTTCCTCCTCTGTTCTCCCCAGTGATGCCCAGCGTGGAGTAGTAGCTTTTGCTTCTTCTTCTCCTCAGTGGAATTTGTCCTGGTCATGCTTCCTACTTAGTGTTTTGAAAAATACAAAGTTCTTTAATGTGTTAATTGTTTAGGATTGACAGGAAGTTAGATCCGCCTTCCTTTAAATGAATTTAAAACATGACCTTTATATTTAACCTCAGCCGTTCCACCACATTCATGCCATAGCTAAGACAAGCTAGTCACGAAAGGGGTAAGCTCAAATAGAAAAAAAAATGGGAACCCTCCCCCCTGAAACTCAAAGCCAAAAATACTGGCCATTCATTACAGTTTCCCTAAACCATTCTAACTTTAGTCTAGTAATATTTAATCAGAAGAAGAAACAAAACTATTCTCTTGGTTAAGATGAAGCAAACAGTTACATAAGGACAGGTTAGGACATTCAGAAATATCAGCACCTGAAATTTCTCTTTCTTACTCATTGATTTTTCTTCAAAGCAATGGTATTTTGGAAGCGAACAATGAAAAAACAAACAAAAAAGATTCATCCCTCAGGCATACTGTTTTATATGTATGCTGAGCATAAACAGGATAAGTCCCACTGAGAGGAAGAAGACGCAAAGGCTACTCCACTCTGGGCATTATGTATGTATACATCATATACGTGAATATTACATAAGGGTTGTATGAAATTCTTTAACACCTACCCCATTATGGCTATTCCTAACATACTTCTTAGGAATAATAAATAAATCCACATGTTCCATGATGCTCCTTGATTTCATCAGGAGTATATAAATGACTGAATAACCGAATGTTGGTCCAGCAACTCTGGTTTTCCTGTAGTTTTACCACTACCAACACACGTTTTCCGAATATAGAGAACTGTTTGTAAAAGAACATGAACTGCCAGCATCTTCCCCTCAGTACTACTACTAACTTGCTGTAGAAGGGACGCTCTCTTCTCTTTCCTATTTATCCAACTGATTGTTCTCACATCTTTATCCTTTTGCAGAAAGAAATGACAAATATCACAAGGTTTGCAAAATTTTAATTCAGGGGTCAAGAACCCCATGACAAAGAAACAGTAAACTTCAGTTATGACAAAGTTCAGCCATGTTACATAGATAGAGAAATGAACAAGGGAGATCCCAGGGAGAGAAAACTCAAAAGCAGAACAAAAGTCAGAATCAAAATGTGTGCCACTGTGATGGTGGCTTAGAGCCTAGACACGTATTTATGTTAAATTTTGGACATATGATTTATAAGTCATATCGCCGAGAATGGAATTTGACTTCTTTGCTAATATTTAAAATTACATTATATATACATATATATGTATGTGTATGTGTAAGCAAATATGAACAGACAATATATGGACTCTCAATATTTGTTCACAAAGTGACTGAACCTGGGAGATCACACATGCAGGAGTGTGACCCACGAGTGCCAGAAGTCTTTTCCCCTGTTCTCTCCGTCACTGCCACCTCCTTCCCAAGGAATCTACACTTTCACAGCACAGAGTCTCTCATTGCTCCACTGAGCGCATTCTCTCTCTTTTAGCCTCTTTTTGATGTATTTACAATATGGCCTTTTAGGTTCCATGATTCAACACGGAGTCTTTCGATCCCCCTATCACTTTCCTATCACGAAAAAGTTATGCATCATGTCGTGTGTCCCTGCAAAGAGTCTCTCGATGTCATTCAAACCCATTTACACTGCAGTTTTGTATATCGTTGCTAAAGAAAGATTATTAAATTGAAAAATACCGGGCTCAATATGACGGCAAACCACTGTGTTAGATACAGATGCTTACTAAACTCGAGGCAGACCCATATTAACAAGAATGTGTAGGGAAGAGAGGAGTCTGTGGGAAGATGACGAAAGGCTGATCTGCAGCGAAGAGGGCGCGAGATCAACACTTTAAATCATGCTTCATTTATCACCATTGCATGGAATTGATTTTCTGTCCTTAGGAAACAGGATATTTTGTAACTGAGCCACCAGAAAGGAAGATGGTTTGACTCTAAAGTTTTTTTTAAGGAAAGGTAGGTGTGTGTAGATATGGGAGGAGTTGGGAAAAGGAGTTGAATATGATTCAAATACACCAAATGAAATTCTCAAAGAATTGAAATAATGTTTAAATTTTAAGAAGAAAAACAGGCCATTTTTCCAAACTGAGTGCAAATTAAATTCATGTAAGTTTTATAACACCTTCATGGTCTTTCTTACTTTTTTGTGCTTGGTTTTAACACAGATTTGCTATCATTCAGTGTTTGTCTTTGATATGGTATATTGAATTTTCCAGAAGTCTTTAATAGTCCCTCATACACTGTTTCTGGATATTGTCATTACACAACCAAATATTTACATCAAAGGATATTGTGTTATATTGTACATTTAGAAGCAAATAGCAAAATTCCCCAAAGTACTGAATCTTAAATTGTGGAAGCCTTTTAGAAACAATCTTTAAAGGCAGTACATTGAGTTTAGAGGACTCCATTACAGAGGACAGATCTCTGAATTTGCAGCAAAGAAATGAAGCAACACATAGTTGACAAATATCCTGTTCTTTGAAGATTTAATATAGTATAGTTCAGGGAGTGTGTTATTTAATTTTGTATACGTGTAGGGCACACTGGGACTGGGAATTATGAATATAAAGCCTTTAGGTTATTAGAAGTAGTGCTGTCTCACAACTACCACACAAAGCACTCTGGCATTTGGTCCCTGACACTCAGAGGAGTTTCATTAAGATATACTGCTGTGGCTAACTTGAAATTCTTCATAGTTTGAAGATGTCTTGCTTGTTTTCTCTTGCATCCTACCCTACGCACTGTGCCATCTGTCTTGATGAAGAGTATCTACCCCTCAACACCCCAGAACAATTCATGGCATATCTATGTAAATGACATTCAGCTCATTTATTTTCTCCAAGACCTTCTAAAAATAGTGTTAGTACCATTTAATCTTGCCATGCTCCTGACTCTAAAGTGGCAGTGTTAAATATACTGCATGCTTTATTCTTTTTGTACCTGGGACTGACTATTCTCTCTCTCTCTCTCTCTCTCTCTCTCTCTCTCTCTCTCTCTCTCTCTCTCTATCATCTATCTACCTACCTACCTACTATCTGTCTATCTATCTATCTACCTACCTACTATCTATCTACCTACTATCTATCTACCTACTATCTATCTACCTACCTACTATCTATCTATCTACCTACTATCTATCTATCTATCTATCTATCTATCTATCTATGTATCTATCTACCTACCTACTATCTATCTATCTATCTATCTATCTACCTACCTACCATCTATCTATCTATACCTATCTATTTATTTATTCATTTACTTATTTTCAATGATACAATTCCCTATATCTGTAGATTCATCCACATTCATACCCCTGTTAAGCTTCACCTACCAAAATGAATAAATCTCTTATGAAACCATTTACTCTTTTATTAACAACCTTTTATTTGTAGCCAGGAATGTGAGGTGTGATGTTCTTTTCTTTCTCTATAACAAAATGAATTCACATAAGCCTATTTCAGAAAATAATATAATAATACTTGAGATACAGTCTCCTCTACCATTTAACAAATTTCAGAAATACCATTTTAATATGTTATGTATCTTTTATTTTTATTTTTATCATTTATTATTTTATTATTTGCCTTTATTCTTTGCCTTAAACATACAGTTTTTTTTTTGTATTAGTTGTTCTCAAATTGGGATTCATGAAAGGTCCAAGATTTAGGAATAAAAAATAAAATATATTTTGTAATTATTGATGTATTTTAATACATATATACATTTGAATATGTTTAAATTGCAAGAGTAAGTTAAAATTCTTGCTCTTTACCTCCAAACCCAGGAAGTAGCACAAAGCCATACAACCAATTACAGTAGCAATAATGACCTCCTCAGGGAGAAAAAAATCACATTTAACCAAAGAATGTGCTTGGGACTGGAGAGTTTGCTCCATGATTATGAGAACTTCTGAGTCACACAGAGGACTCAATTCCCCAGAACCTGCATAAAACTAAAGGATATGTTTGAAAAGAAGCATTTTTTATTAATTTGTTCAAATATCAATACTTAGGTATCTGTCTTTTGATATTATATATGACATTCTATATGAGATATAGGGGGTATATCAGCTGTACAACACATTAAAATGCTGTGTGAACCAAGGCACATTGCCCCTGAAGTGTGGGGTGAACCAGAAATCCCTTCCATTAAGTTCCTTAGCACACAGAAAATCCAGTACAACAAACAATATTTTACAAAATAATACTTTTACAAAATTCTCGTTTGAATTATAACACATTGTCTTTGTTATGGGTTCTATTGCTGAGATGAAACACTATTAGCAAATACCAAGCTGGGGAGAAAGGGTTTATTTAGTTTACCCTTCTAGGTCATAGGCCATCATTGGAAGAAGTCAGGATAGGAATTCAGACAGGGCAAAATCCTGGAGGCAGGAGTTGATGCAGAGGCCATGGTGGGGTGCCGCTTACTAGCTTCCTTTCCACAGTTTGTTTTCTTATATAACCCAGGACTACTAACGCAGGGATGGAACAACCAATAATGGGCAGGGCCCTCCCCCATGATCACTAATTAAGAAGATGCCTCACAGCTGATAGATCTTAGAGACATTTCATCTACTGCGACTCCTTCCTTTCTGATAACTCTAGCTTGTATCAGGTTGGCACACAAACCAGCCAGTACATAGAATTGAATTTTGATATTCTAGAATGAAAAAATTAAAATGTCATTTCAAATTTCACTATAGAACTGACCCCTGGAGAACTACTGGTTGTCCATTTATCTCAGAAGATAAAAAAACATAAGAAGAATTATTTTCAACAGCTACTTAATTGCCATATCATTCCCAAATATATATTTATGTGATTCTGGGTATAATGTATAGTTTTACAACAAAACTATATTGTAACAGACTGAATAAAGAAACAGAAATAGGTAATTATGTGAGAAAGCTATTTGGTTTCTTCAGTAACATTTAATCATGTAAAAGTTTCTTAAAATGAAAAATAATGAGAAAGTTTGACTAATTGAATGCTTAGTAATACGCACAACACTCCGTACTTCTGTATTCTGCTCTTTGAAAATTAAATTTCTAATTACCTTAATCTGAGTTTTATTCATAAAAACATTATAAATTTAAGACATAATAGTTGATCCTTAATACATATTTTACAGTATCTGTTGAAGTAAGGGTGAGGGAAGTCAAATATTCCTGTCGTATTAATTTCTGTTTCTCCCTCCAGTACTGTGAATTGAAGCTCAACACACGCTAAGCAAATTCTCTACCACTGAGCTACAACCCCAGCCCTGAGCTGTACAAGGTTTCAAAGAATTCATTGTTATGATTGTTTTATTTTGACTCTAGTGCCCAGAAATGATTAGTATATTTGTTCAATATTTATCAAATCATAACTATGATGGTACTCTAAGAAATATCTACATATATCAATTAAAGATGATAAGGTTTTAATGAATGGAAAGAGCTCTTATTTAAAAATCTAGTTTCTAAAAGTTGAAGTATGCTCTAAAAATAAAATTACACTGGACTTATTGATCTTTTTGTACATCATGCATGAATGTTTAAAGATCCTGATATATACAAATTTTTAATAAAATAAGTATGCTATTAGAATATTATAAGACAAAGAGCCACACAGAAGAGAGTAGTGTACAGGTATATGCCTTATAAATGTTAGGGGCAGTTTTCTTACAGTGTAGAAGATGTAAGATAAGAAAGTTAAAGATAAAAACATATATAACTTCCAGAGAGAATAAAATTATTTATAAAGAAATGATAATCAGACTCTAATATTTTATTCCATTGCTAGTGATGGAAGTCCCAATACCCATGTTAGACAATCTGTCACTCAAGTCTATGCCCTGCCAAATTAGATTCAATACAGAGTTCTACAAACAATGAAAGAGTTGGAATGATTTTTTGTTTGTAAAATTCAAATCAAATTTTCTTTTTAAACAGTTAAAAGTTATATTTAGATGTTCAATAGAAAATATATTACTATTAAGTTAATACTTGGATGGGTTGACACTAGCTATTCAGTAGGCTAAAGCAGCAGGATTTAAGTTCGAAGATTTCCTGGGCTATAAAGTAAGTTTCAGGCAAGCCTGTGCTACTTGGCAAGACTATAAATCAAAATAAAAGAAATAAAGAACTGAGTATAAGTCAAGAGGGTAGTATCTGCATAGCAAATGCTAAATCATGTGTGCCAATCTCTTGGACTTCCCCCCAAACTAACAAATAGGTCTAGATTAAAATGAAGCCAATAAATTTTTTTAATGTCAAAAGTTGATATGAAAAACAACTTGATAAGCCAAAGTATATATTTGAAAATAAATACAGAGTTACTAGGAAAAAGAGTTGAAGAGACAAATCAGGGGGAAAAAATGAAATATTAGGGTTGGAGACCTGCCTGAGTGGTCCACAGCTCATACTCCTTCTGTAGACGACTCAGGTCCTAGGTCCAGCACTCACAATACTTGACTTTAAACCACCTAACACACTAGTGCCAGGAGGTACCTTGCCATCTTCTGATCTCTGTGGGTCATGTATGAAAATGATGTATAAGCTTATGTAGGCACACACAACTACATATGTATATTTTTTAAAGAAAGAAATTTTAGTTAATAATAAGTGAAAATGATTTATATTCTTGAAAGCTTGTAGTTCATTTTCCTTTGTTACATAACACTATAATAAAATGTTACGTTAGGCTTATATTTTAAAAGATAAATTGTATATAGATTATAGATAAATACTGTATGTTTTATCAAAATTAAAAAGCAAGAGAGGTTAAACACTTTGTCCATAGTATTATGTGTGTATAAGAATAATAGATGTTGTAAATAAAAATATTAAAAGACCAAAAGAATCCATTTAGGTGTAGAAAAAAATCAACATTCATCTTAAGAAACAGAAAAAGAGGTAAATGTAAAATAAATTAATATTGAGGTAGCCTCACCACATGCCTTCAGCTCTCCTTATGCTCCTCCAGATAAAATTTTCCAGTCCCATCCCTAGCTCTGTAGCAGAAGACTTGCTGCAGTCTCCCTTTCCGTCCTGCAACCTTCTTCAGTGAGCACATAGTTCTTTCCCTGCAAACTCAGTCTGCATTCATTGCTTTGTCCCAGCATCCACTATGTCTCCAGCAGGCACTTCCTGGTAACCCACAAGCCACTTTGACCAGGGGAGAAAGTATCCTACCTGCAGATATTGAACTGTCCCTACTTGTCCCCAAGTCTAATAACCCAATCTCATCTACAGCTCTATAGCAATGCCCCAAACCCCTCCACAGGTAGAGGCTGTGACCACAGGTCATGTAGGTCAAAGACAGATCTCCAGTATAATGAGGTACCTGAAGGCCTGGAGGCTTAGCCAATGAACTTCCCTTTGCAAACACTCCTCCCTGCAAAAGGTATTTAATCTCAGGTCCACTCAGAGAAGTGGGGTATGGTTTTGGTTTTATTCATTCACTTTCCACCATGACAATAAACACCTTGAAACCAATAAGAAAGAAAGAAAGAAAGAAAGAAAGAAAGAAAGAAAGAAAGAAAGAAAGGAAGGAAGGAAGGAAGGAAGGAAGAAAGAAAGAAGGAAAGAAAGAAAGACATTCCAGCTGCCTAGATGTTTGTGTAACAACACAGTCAATAACAGCCAAGACAATATGTTTCCACTAGAACCCACTAAGCTACCACAATGGGCCCTGCATATCTTAACATACTTGAAGATAAGCACAGATGAAAAAGTCATAAGAAAGGCATTATGAATTTGATAGCTGTCCTGAAGAGGACATTAATAAGTCCCTTGAAAAAGATATATGAAAACACAAGCAGTGGACAGAAACAAATAAAATTCTTCACGACCTGAATGTACAAAGATAATCAATAGAGAAAACTCAAGCTAAGGAAATTTTGGAGATGAAAAATTCAGATGAAACCGAAACAGAGGGAAGGTTCGCCAATAGAAGACAAGAGATGGAAGAAAGAATCTCAGGCATTGAGGATCGTGTACAATAAATGGATACTTTAGTCAAAGAAAATGTTAACTCTAAAAAAATACCTCCTGGAACATTACTCCAGAAATATAAAACCCTATGAAAAGACCAAAAGAAACACAGGTCAAAGGCACAGAAAATATCTTAACAAATAATGGAAGATATTTTTAATCTAAAAAATTAACAGCCTGTCATAGTACTCAAAGCATACAGAACACCAGATATACTATACAGAAAAGGAAGTGTCCTCTCAGAAATTAAAAATCAAAACACTAAACATACAGAACAAAGAAAAACTTTAAGCCGCAAGGGGAAAAGACCAAGTGACATATCAAGACAGAATTATATGTGACTTCTCCCTCCTGTAATAGCAGAGGGCTCAAAGTGTACAAACATCTGTAAGAGGAAGAGAACAAGGAACACCTGAATAAGGAAATGTTGATGTAGAAAACTCATTTCTAATGAAATGAGTGGGCATTTATTTAAGCAGCAGTAGAAGGAGATATGAGAATCTTAACTTTACTGTATAAGATTTGGAACTAGGAAAATAGAACATTCTCTGAAGGACAGCACAGAATTTGGGGAGAACTTTATAAGTTGTACAGATTTTATGGAAGAAAACTTTTGTGGTGACAAGATGGGGGGAATAGGAGTTGGAGAAAAGAGAGAGAGAAAGAAAGCAGGGTTATGAGGTGCAGGGTGGGGGGGATACTCTACACTAATTGTAAGGATGTAGACACTCCAAGAGTTTATGCTCACCTGAATCTTCTGATTTCCTAGTGCCTACCTCATTTCCTGGGTCCAGTTTTACTGTCATTTAAAATTGTGCACAAGCTGTCCTTAACGATTCCCCATGCAGGTCACACTGCCTCTTCTCAGTCTCTACCTGGTTAAAATAAACTGCTAATGGCTCTCATTATGGAAGCACTTAAAACTGTGCCGGTTGCAGTGGGGAACTATTTGGCTCTAAATGTAACAGGAAGTATTTTATCTATTCACATTTTAGATAAAAAAGTAGGAGAATAGTTTTATTTAAACATATGTGCTAAAATTACTGTACAGAAAGAGAGAGAGAGAAAAATAATACATGGAAATAGCTAAAGACTTCTGTTTTTCTTCTCCTTTATCAAATGGAGTCTGGGTGGGGGTGGGGATAAATGACACTTGATACCTAGTATATGAGTCTTTTTTTACTCTTAACAAAGACATTTGAGGGAGAGAGAGAGAGAGAGAGAAACAGAGAGACAGAGACAGAGAGACATAGGTAGACTTCTATGCCCATGCCCACAAACACTGAGCAAGAGTGTTTATTGCCTGATGATCCCAAAGTAGGTTCTTGACACTGTCTATATACATATTTTCTGTCAACCACATTTTTCACTTCCTTAGGCATTGTGACATAAACATGTAGGCAAATCCAGTTGCAGCTCTTCTTTGAGAACGTCAAGTTTAAGCCATGATTATGTACAGACCCCACAGCATCACCCCTGGGAGTTGGATCTCAGCACTATGTGCCTGCTCAGCTCAAGCATGATCCCAGCAGTAGTGAAACAGAAAGGCAAAGCAGGGAGACCCCCCTTCTACCTTTATTATTTTTGTAGATACCATGTATACAGATAAATGGAAATATTTTTATTACAACTATGCACTCATTCACTGCTGGATATATTAGTAATATAGTAAGCCTATCTACTGAATATAATCCCCAGTAATATATACGTAAGGTAAAAAAGAGAGATGGATAAAGGGGAATGGAAGGAAGACAAAACAGAGAACCACTTTTACCCTCATAAATACCTTGTATTAAGCTGTTTTCCTTCAGGACACTTTTTTCATTCTTTCTTTTTCTTTAACTAACACTCCTAAGAAATGCACAAGCCCCAAACGTTAAGGTAATTTGCATTCTTGTGGCTAAACAAGCCAATGTGAACTCTTTAAAGAAACGCTAAGAGCTTCATAACTGAGACTCAGATGTCAGGGTTGTGCTTGATCATTAAACATGGTTTCAGCTGTGGTTTGTGGGCTCTTGTAAATGAAGCCTTGTGGAAAGAGCCCATGTTTACAGCTCATTTGTGATGCTTGGGGAGGGAAGGTATCACAACAGCTTCACTGCCACGTGGAAATATTCTTCTGATTATTAAACTGTCTTTTCCATACATTTCTCCCATTGTGTGCCCATAATGCAATCCTGAATAGGTAATTCTTTGGAAATTTGTTCCTGAGATCAGTGATTGAAAAGAGACAACAGCTGAGGAAGACTGCCCTGTACCCAAGACTTCTGCTCTTAAGCACCCCAACCTTCTGGCTGCACACAGCCTTTGCATCTTCTGTATTCCCTGTCCATCGAACCTTCTTTCCTTGGTCTTCATTCAGCTCCCACCCACTTCCTTCCTCACTACTGTACTCCTGTTCAGGTTACATGAAGGCAGCATGTCTGGTCTCTTCTAGTACGGCTGGTGCCAGTTTCCCTGATGAAGGATGACAAAGAGACTTTAATGACACATAGGAATTAGGCATTAGCTGCCTTTTTCCATTAACAGAACTCATCCCAAGTGGCAACTATTGCCTCATTATCTTCCTGTGGTCTTCTTGTTTGCTAAATTCCTCCCTGTGTGAATTATGAGCTTGGCCACCACTGCAATTCTGACCTTCCTTACAAGTTTGCATTCAGCACATGTTTGAGGGAAAAGTATAGTATATACATTGATGGAATGTCTCGATGGATGTTCCCACACTAATCAAGCAAGAGCATAGTGTTAGAGTTTCTTTATATTGCTAAGCCTTGAAAAATGGAAGTCACAAGAGTAACTCAGCCTCTCACCATCTGCTGTGTGGCAACTAACAGACGATAAGGGTAGAGAAGAGGTAATTGCCCAACTTTCTGATTGGTGAATAATATACTTAGTATACAAACTCTGCCTATGTTTTCCCACCTCTGAACAATAGATTCAAGAAAAAAAGAAATAGGAAAACAAACAAGCAAACAAAAACTAATGTCCCCCAGCATGAATTGCTGCTACAAAATGGAAGAGAGTTTAGTTACCTGACATTTGGCTAACTCCATGTTCTTCGTCTGTACATGGAGCATACCCACAAGGTTCTGTTACACTTGTTTCTTTAAACAGGAACCAAAATATTAGAATGGCTAGAACCTTAATTCTTATTTCTTTGATGTGTGTTCCGAAAGCACGTAGGAACAACGTGACTCAAACAAGTAAATATTGTGAGAGGTTATGTTCCCTCGGGCTTCTTGGTTACCTGATTTTATTCAGCTTCACTATCCAGTGAGTTCCATGACTCCCAAGACTTTTAGTTAGCAGGTAGTTCCAATTAACTTTCTGTAGTCGTGAAAGCTATCTAACTGCAACCATGAGAGGTAAGGTGTCCGCAATGGGTATAAAAGAACACAATATGCTGTTTAATTTTTAAAATAGAATAAAAGAAGAAATGGTGGGCATTAAATTTGAAAAGTTATCAGTGAAAATGAAAGCTACTCGGATCTCTTCTAAGAATGTCGGTAGCTACTAGCAAATCAGTAGAACTGTATTGAAAGACAGATATGAACCTTGGCATTGGGTTGAGAGCTATTTGTTTAATGGAAAGTTTAATCTTCGAAATAAAAGTTAAAGTGGGGGGGGTCAACTTCTTGGCATGGGTCTTAGCTTTAATCTGAATTATCCTGAGAGGCTTAGGTTTTGAACACTAGTCCAGTTTGTGGCACTGTTTCGAATGATGAAAGCCTGGGGGTGGGGGCAGACCCGGGTACCAAAGCTTCTTTCTCTAGGTTATGTCTAGCTCTGATTCTGGTCTCTCCTTGCTTCCTGAGCCTCTAGGATATGAGAAGCCTCTAGTATATGTTCACAGTGCAGTAAACTGAGTTTGCCTGCAATCCATTCCCTGCCAGAATGCACTGAGGTCCTCAGAATCAAAGATGTTCACTTGTCTGAGTCCCCACACTTCTGTGGCCGACCAATAACAAAGTGTTTGACATCTTATTTTTTTATTGGATTATTCCCTTTCCCAATTTCCTGTCCATAAGCACCCTAACTCCTCCCCTTTCCCTTCTTCTATAAGGGTGTTCCCCTCCCTATTAGTCAGCTCTTTGTTACAGCCAAAATGTAAGGGCCACTACCGTACTTCAGGGGAAAGCTTGCTAGGCTGGTCATTGTCGTTAATAGAACTTTCAGTTGAATAGAACTACTGATTGACTTTTTCTCTAGGCAGCTTGCAAAACAACACTGGGTATTGTAAGAGCTAGTCCAGTCAAATACTTGGTTGAGTTTCTGTACCTGCTCCCATTAGCTGTTGGAGGAAACCTCTCTGATATCTAATGATGATTGGGTATTGGTCTATAAGTATAGTAGAATATATCATTAGCAATATTTTCTTTAACTTTTTTTTGGGGGGCAATTGTGTCTGGTTCTACCCTAGGTCTCTGAGCCATCCAGCTACCAGATGCTGTCCATCTAGCTACTGTTGTGGGTCATAGATCAACCCAGCCATAAAAATCCATGACCTACAACTTGCCTTGTTTACAATAAGCTCTGAGGCAATGGTGGCTCAGAGCTTGTAGGAGAGGCCAACCTATGGCTAATCTGACGTGAGGTCTATACCACGAGATGGAGGCCCTGCCCAATACTAGCTAGACTAGGTATTTCCTGACTTGCCATGATAATAGAGATAGGAGATAAGGTATCATTAAATTAGTCTCTTTATACAAAATAATCTATATGTATAGAATGCTGGTATTTTATAAAAGTGAGTGTCTTTTAGTTAAGGTTATAAAAATAAATTAACAGGACTGATCTGATTTTGCAGGAAAAGACATAAATAGTAAAAGGTAAATAAGAATGCACACACATATATGTGATATCGTGGCTGAATCTTAAGGATTCACATGTTTGGCAATAGCAAGATGAGATAAAAGTGAATATTGAGATTAGAAAATCCATAGAATGAAGCTCCAAGAGACTAAGTAAACATAATGAACCACTTTGGCCATGACAATGTTACAAACAACACGTGTCTATCCTTTAGTCTTTTTATTCTATTTAACTGGCAATTCTGATCAGTTATCAGACTTCAGTGGGCCCTTGTTTGTTTGTCATGAGATTTATTTCCAGCCTTTTTAATTAAGGATTAATGTAGTAGAATAATCTTTTTGAGTCCTCTAAAGAAACCTGCATTTCAAATTTTCATGATCCCATGTAAAACAACTATGATTTATTTTTCATCTTTATGTTTAGCTCATATAGATCAATACTCCACACAGAAACAGTCACCAGAAATCAAACACAGAAAATATACATCAAAATGAAATATTATAAAATCCCACTGATCAACAGGACTTTTACCCTGTTGAAGTTTCCTACATCTAAAGCAACATAGCTTCCATCCCTATAAAACCCATCCCTCTCGGCACAGAGAACTGAAAATGCAGGCCTATCAAGTACTTTGCTTCATGACTAGAGTCTTGAAAGTGAAAGTGATTCCTTTTATTGTCAAATGGAAGCCAAAAGATCCATTTGCTGCAGGTGGCTGCCATTCATCCGTCACGACCATGGGGAGGTCCAGTTTCCCAAAACAAACACATCATATTCATGCACTCAATTCATGAAGTATTCTTGAGATATTCAGGGATGCCAAAACCTTACAACTCAGAGGACTCTTAAGAGGCCTCAGAAGACAGATGAATTGATATAATACACATTTTCAGAAGTTACTTTGAAACAATTAAGTTATTTTCTTTTTCCTCATCCAGAAAACCATGTAAAAATGTTTTTCTTATCTTCACAGATTGGTTTCCTTTGAAATAGTCATAGTACATGCTCTGAGGCCATTCAATGCCTCTTTTAGACATGGAAGGTACAGGAATGAATGAATCCCTACGTGCATTGAATTTATTTTCTGAAGGGAGAAATTTGACAAATAGGTGTACATATAAAATTACATATAGTATTCTATGATAGGAATGAAAGGAAGAAAAAAAGAGTTAAAAAGTGAGAAACGAGGACAAAGATAGAGACTGAGGGAACAGACAACCAATGACTGCCCCAACTTGAGACTCATTTTATGGGAGACAGCCAGTCCCTGACACTATTAGTGATATTTTGTTATGCTTATATATAGCAACCAAGCATAACTGTCTCCTGAGAGACTTCATCCATCAGTGAATGAAAACAAATGCAGAGATCAAATATCGGGTGGAGCTCAAGAAGCCCTGTGGAAGTGTGGTGTGAAGAATTGAGCACATCAGAGGGATCAACTAACCTGGTACATGGGGACTCACAGAGACTGAACCACTACCAAAGAGCCTGCTGGGGCTGAACTCAGACCGCTTACACATTTGTCACAGATGTGTAGCATAGTTATTGTGTGGGTTCCCTAACAATTAGAGCAAGGGCTAACTCTGTTGCTTGCCATTGGATCTCCTTCCCCTGTGAGAACTACTTGGTTGGGAGAAGATGTGCCTGGTCCTGCTGGGACTAGATGTCCCAGGATAGGGTGGTACCCAAGGTGGGGGAGGCTTCCCCTTCTCTAAGGAGAAAGGGAGGGAGTAATTGGGGAAGGGATTTGTAAGGATGGGACTGGGAAAAGAGGGTGAAGGGGGTTTGTGGTCAGAATGAAAAGTGAATTGTAAAAACAGAAGGGAGAAACTGGTTATGGGGAGGGATGCTGAAGAAGAAGCATCAGTTTAAGACTCATGCATTTGAACTGAATGGCAGCAATGGTGATGAACTACCTTGATGGGTACCAGGAAGGGCAATTTCAAGCAAATAAAAAATAAGGAAATAGGAAAGCTCAATAACACACCAATTAGTCTGGCTGACATAAAATAAGTAGTGTTGGCCTGAGGATGAAGTGATGGGGGAAGCATTGTGAGCCCTACAACCATGATGGGAGTTGTGTACTTGGTGGTCCTGAACTGGTGGACATATTGGTCCTACCTAGTTTCAACCAGGAAGATCACTAAAGAAGAGAGAAGCCTTTTCTTGAATCACCAAAAGGAATAACACTATTCACTGTTTTCTTTAATAGAAAAAAATCAAAGGATGAAAAATACTTCCACATTCAATAGGTCAAGTTGTTCCGCCTAGGGACCAGCTTTTCACTAAAAAGCAATAGCTAGTCTCCACTAGACTCCTGATGAGGTCTTTGTTACATGAAGCATATTTCCTCAATTCTTACACCTGAACACCTCTCCCATTCCTATTATTTTAGCCAGAAGCAATAACAGTGTCTTAAGATGGGCAGTTTTAGCAGGAGTAATAGTGCACATATTCCCAAGTAGAAGGTGTTTTAGGATGATTCAGAAACTTCAACTATCTCTGTAATGGTGAGAAATGGGTATGGCTGCCCTCTATAAACAGTAATACACAGTGCAAGTAAACAATATCCTTAAGAGTAGACTATCAAATATTCTTTAACTGGTGCAAGCAAACTCCTGCACTAAACTTATGCATGGCATTGTTTACCCCCTTGAGTCTCTACAAGGGAGTATCTAGTGCAGACATATGGTGCTCCTGTGATGACCCATCCTTGCAGCTGAATGCTCTGAACTCCAAATTGCTTCCTAAAACTACAGCCCTCAAAGAAGGGAGTTATATTTACCTGGGTCATATCTGTGAAATAAATTAAATAGCAAATAAAAGAGACAATGGGTACAATATATACAAAGACTGATTGATACATCCTTCCCTGATGACTTTCTGAAGACATTTAGGATATGCAAAAACCAAAAGCTCATTTAGTATGCTTTAATTTTGTAACTGAATTAAATAGAACAGTCATTTGTTCTTTGGGGCAATAGTCCAAGGTCATTTCAGCAAAATGGGGAAATTTAAAAATACATGAGCAAATTATGTCCCATTCCCATCCTAGTTAAGGTGACTAATTAAGGTATCAGTTTCAATGACTATGAAAATAAGTGAAAAGCATATTTTTCCCATTTGAATGTATCGGACTGCATGCCAAAGTAGAATCACAATTTACCATTCCATTCTGACAAAATGGTTGAGTAGGAAACATATGGATAGTTAATGTTATGGAACCAAAGATACACTGGCTTCAGTGCACTGCAGAGCCCAGGAGGTGGGGTCTTCGACTCTGCATAACTACATCACTTGGTGTTTGCTGGTTGAGTGCACAGGTCAAAAAGCGGGCATTTCCTTATGAAGCAAAATTACTACCTTCTCTTACCTGAAGATGAATAATTTTTTCTGTCAAATATTCTATGATTTCAGTGTCCCTGAGTCAAAGGTTTATATTATTCTAACCTTAAAAGTTAGACCATTTGGGTACATCTTAATTGCTATTAAAAACCAGACTTTTCCAACAATATCATATCTATTTGTTTTATGGCTAACAATGCTTGTTTTTCCCAAAGGACCAGAATTTGAGTCCCAGCACCTATGTTAAGCAACATACAACATGTCCTCTAGCTCCAAGGGATCTGTTGCCCTTATCTAGCCTCTGTGAGCACATGCACAGATATGTACACACATACACAAGCACAAACGCTCACCAACACACAGAGACAGAGATAGAGAGAGACATAAATACAAATAATACAAAAAATCTTAAAATATTGTGTATAATAAATAAGGAATAATAGCTTTGATATTCTCTGTGACAATGTTCAAATGGGAAATGATCAAGTGTTCTATAACCATTGAAGTAGTTTCTATTTTGGGGTATATACACAGTTTAACTGATTTGGAAGATAAACTATGTTGCTAAATTAGCTAATTACTTTATCTCTTAAAACATCAGAAAAGAACACTACCCAGTCCTAGATACAATATAAAATCTTGAATGGATGAATACTTTTCCATTCATTTCTTCACCATTGTCCATCAGAAGTGTTGTTTCTATAGTCAGGTTCTCTTCAGTCTATATTCTGTCTCCTCCTGTCTTTTGTTATTTCTGTGTATTTTTCATTATGTCCTCTATTAAATTTATATACATCAAAAGCCTCATCCTGAAATCATTTAAAGCTTTCAGGGCTCTGAAATTTTAAAAGACAAAGATGAAACAAACTGATCTCTTTTGATCATCCTAGCCTTTTGCTAGTACTGTAGCATTCCCTTACCTTGAAGAATAAGCTTACTCAGCCAAATCTTCTGCATGTACTGTCTATGTGTTTCACTTCCAACTTAGAAGTCATTGCCATACAGGAATTGAACTTTTGCCCCAGTCTTTCTCTGCAAGTGACCTTGCAAATAATGAGTTACATTCATCTTCCTAAAGTATCTCAGCACATTTTTATCATACACTGATTACCTTTCATGTTGGTCACCAGTAGGCACTCAGGAAAGACTTTCCTCCCATGATATTATTTCTAAATTATTTCCATTTACCTCCTGCCATTCAGTACCCCACTAGGACATGTTCACATTGCTTTATAATTTGCCCTTTCCTCACTGTTTGATTTCTTTGTTCTTTGGATTAATAATTATATTCTTTTTTTAATTCCTGGGACTACTTTACAAGGATAAAGTTGGTAATTAAACAATGACATGGTTTAAGGTTGCCCTAGAAAAAAAGACTAAGAACTTGAGATTTGGCAGAGGAAAGCATCTGCAGAACAATTATTTTTAAAATATGAACCAAAGGATCATTACAGACAGTATGAGAACTAATAAATTAACACATAATTGCGTAAGTTAAATACTTTTAGTACATTAGTTGAATAATTAAAGGAATACACTACAGAGACAGGAAAAATGTTCTATTGGTCAAAGACAATTGCTGCTCTTTCAGGGGAGAGAAGTTTGAATCCTAGCACCTATATCACATGCTCTCAAAACTGCCTATAATTCTAGCCCCAGGGTATAGGACATCCTCTTTGTAGCACTGCATTTACATTAACTTATGTATACATAATCACATGTAGAGACACAAAAGCACATATATGTAATTGAAAATAAAATGACTCTTTAAAAACATACTAACCACATCATGGAAAAGAATAAGTTTATAAAGTAATAGATTATTTTAATCCTTTTGTTTCTATCTTATTCATATATTCGTACTTGAAAAGCCACTCTAATATACCTATTTTAATTCAAAGAAAACTATTTTCATCATATTTGTAAATTAAAGATGATCCTATTAAGCCCAGAAAATAGTTTAAACCATAGAACCCTGAACAGATGATAAGATCAAAATAACATTATGACACTGACATTAATTTTGTTTCTTAAGCATGGCTAAGATCTCTATTCAAAAAATTATAACAACCTAGTTCATTCTAATCAGATCATTCCAAGAACATGGTCCATATGATCCTGGATTAGTGACCTGGCCATACTCAGTATTTTAACTTTACCTTTCCAAATTGAACCTTGTTCATCAGAAAGCATGTGTGAAAATTGATACAGCCATTAAAAATAAGTATGGAATTCCCCCCACCCAAAAAAAACTATTAATAGAACTATAATTTGACCTACCTATTCTATTCCTGACCTTATACCCAAAGGACTATACATGTCCCCTCATAGAAATTTGCTCAACCACTTTATTGAGAATCACTAAAATGATATCATCCTAGATGTTCACAAAATGAGAAGTAGATGATTTAACTGCAGTACAGAAAGATATGCAATGGAATTTTCTTCTGGTGCTAAAAAAAGAAACAATTTATAAAATTTACAGATAAAGGGATGAAACTAAAAACACTTGTACTGGGCAAGACAACTGAGACGTACACAGAAAAACAAATGAAAAATGCTTCATGTTCTGCTTCATTTGTGCAGTCTTACTTTGGGTTTTATTGCTGTGAAGACACACCATGACTAAGGCAACTTTTATAAAAGGCAACAGTTAATTTGGGATGGCTTATAGGGTCTGAAGTTCAGTCCATTATTATCATGACAGGAAGCATGGCAGCATCCAGCCAGGCACAGTGCTGGAGAAGAGCTGAGCATTCTGACTGCAGGCAGGAGAAGCTGATTCTTCCACAGTGAGCTTCAAAGCCCACCCTCACAGTGATTCATTCCCTCCAACAAGGCCACACCTCCTAATAATGACATTTCTTATGAGCCAAGCATATTCCAACCACCACATAAAGATATTAAACTTGAATCTCTTAATTCTTGTATTCAATTTAGAGTTACTGTAGCCTTCAGGAATCTAGAAAGATATTGAGAGGGGAGATACTAAAACGTAAGCAGTATGAATGTATGCAATAGCATACAATACAATACAGCATGCAATACTGGGATAGAATGGTTGAATCAGAAGAGAAGTAAGGGGATGGGGAGATGGATATAGAGATGAGGATTAACTAAAATGAAAGGGGTATGAAAATGGCATATGGAAATCTACTATGTAGTAACCAATTTGAGCTGGAAAAAAACAGTACTTTAAATAGCTTTAAATAGCTCATTCTAAAAGATAGAACTATTAAAAAATCCCACAATGTAAGGTATGGGATACTTCCTTGTGAGTTTTTGTCAGAGAAGGTCACAAAGACAACAGAACAATACAAGCTGTTGTCATTCCTCTTCATTGAGGACTAACTGAAAAGACCCTATTGCTAAGACAACAAACACACTGTTGGCGTGCTAGCAATCAGCATACTTGCCTGACACCCAGACTACTGGTCTTGTACCAACGAGGGTGCTGAGGGTACCTGGAAGAGAATGGGGGACAAGAGATGCAAAGGACACCAAGACAAGAGTCTAATCAAGGTGACAATTTTATTTTTCCCCAAGGCTAAATTTATATCATAACAGGGGTAACAGAGGGAGGGGGGAAGTAAGAAACATTTACACAGGCCCAGGACACAATATTCATGTGGTCAGGGAATCGGCTGATGTTGACAGGATGTCAGAAAGGTCACAGGTTTGTCATATCTATTAGTCAGCAGGATGTTGGTTTTTCAGAAAGGTTACAGATCATCACATTGGGCATCTTGACATCAGATGTATTTCTCAGCAAGGTCAGAGCTTTATCATATCATTATTCATCCTGATCACCAGATTTGTATTAGTCTGCAGCTGACTGGGGATTTTCCATGAACCTAGTCATACTTAATTCTAACCATAATAATACCAATAATGGAGGGCTCCAAGGTCACTGCTCCCAACATCTCCCCCTTCCTTATAGTCAAATGAAAAGGTGGCCAAATTGCCATGCTGTCTTGGAATGAGCCCCTGAGGAACTGCATCTGTCTTAGGTTGGAGTGATATTTGTCACATGGACAAGAGAATCTCGTAGCCAGGGTCCGTCATGGGATAAGGCAGCAGCTAATGGTGGCCCTCATGTCTTAAGCCCTTTATTCATGAATATATCACTCTCTTACCCATCATTGACTGTCCAGCTCAGGATGCAGGGGTGAGAACTGCATCTGTCTTAGGTTGGAGTGATATTTGTCACATGGCCAAGAGAATCTTGTGGCCAGGGTCTGTCATGGGATAAGGCAGCAGCTAATGGCGGCCCTCCTGTCTTAGGCCCTTTATTTGTGAATATATCACTCTCTTACCCATCATTGACTGTCCAGCTCAGCCCACAAAGGTGACAATTCATTGATTTTTCAGCAAAGGCATCAGGACAGCAGGCAGAAAAGAATGTTGGCCTCATTTGGCTGAAGGACAAAAATGTCCTTGCCTGGGCTGGGAGGAACTGTGTAGGTAAGCTTGGCCCTCACCAAAGGCATCCTCCATAGCTAGCCTATGATAATATACCTGAGTAGATTTTGCTGCTATATTATCTACCTGTTGTTTAATAAAGCTAGTTAAATGATTAAATGTCCAAGAGCCAAAAGATATAAGCAAAAGAAGTCCTACTAGGGGGCCCAACAGGGACTAATTTTGATACCAGTTCTCAGCTTTTTCTCTTTTTCATTTCCTCTTTCTAAGCCTTCTCTGACCTTTTTCATGCTCTCTTTAATCATTTTCTAAGACACAGGAAATATCTAAGCACTGCCTTTCCCTTACAAACCAGAATTCAGTGTGATTGCTTTGAGCAATCAGTTGGGAAATTAAAGGTAAAAAGCCAATCAGAAATAAGTACATTTGTTCGCATGTATGGTTTATGTAAAAGGGGGCCAGACCATTGTTCTTTCTGATTAACCTCTGACTCTTAAAGATAGTGTGGGTCAAAATTAAAATATTCAGATACACTTAAAACACTGCTCCACTTTGGATAGATGTGGAAGTTTAAAAATTGAATGAATTTATAAGATTATAAATGTTTACCATGAAATATCACAGAAGGGATGCCACCAGGCAGGGAATTACAATTTTAACTGATATTAAGCATCTTAAATAATTTGGAGAAACCTCAGCATTGAATTATAACCATCAGGAAAAAAATAAAGATATTAATGGGTATCCTGTGCATGTTATGTAAGAAATAAGCAAATCCCAACTCAGTACAGTACAATATCAATAACTGAAAGCTAAATAATATGTTGATACATAAAAGGAAAAGATAACATGTTGACTGCCATTGTTGAAATTCCCAAAATAATTCCAATAGAAAATTCAATTTGGGCTCCTGCAACAACCATAATTGCACTATCCAAAAAGCCAAACCCTACGAAAGTTATCTCATTATGGAAGAATACATATCTCAGCTGTCCTGGAGTGGTGGTAGAGCTTCCAATTTTTCTTGTGCGATGGCAATGGACTTGAAGTGGTGCAGTTCTTTGAGCAAGCAGCTCCTCTTGGTAGAGTGCAGGCTGTAGATGAAGCCACGTGTGCCCTGTGCCCTGTTCAGTGCCTCCATGGGCTCCTTCTTAGGATGAGTGGCCAGAAGTCGGGAGTAGGAATGCACAGCCTTTTAACAATTTTATGGTAAATATTATCCCTGTATCATCACCTGATTGAAACATTCTAAGACCCCAAGTATATCCACGTGTCCAATCTTGATTTCGACCCGCAGAGGTAAATTTAATATTTAGGGGGATGCACCATCCCCTTGTTTTAGAATTAGAACCTTCACAAAGGGGATCTGGGACAGCCTTGAACTCTCAAGCACAATCCTGCCCCTGCCCCCCAAGCTACTGAGATTACAAGCATTTGTCACCATGCCCAGCCTAGATCAACATTTTTAACCTGTGGGTTGTGACCCCTTTGGGGATCAAATTATTCTTTCAGAGGAATCCCATATCAGATATTTATATCATGATTTATAAAAGTAGCATAATTAGAGTTACAAAGTAGAAATGAAAATAATTTTATGGTTGGGGTCACCACAACTTAAAGAATTGTAGTAAAGTGTCACAGTATTAGGAAGGTTGAGAGCCTCTAATATATGAATCAAGCTGAAATTAAACTGGAAGCTTTCTCCTTGTCAGCCCTTCCAAAGGCTCTAGAAACACTGTAGAAAAAAGAACAGAAAGAACTAATAGCAAAAAGGGAACAAGAACAAGCAACAACTATCAATGTTCTGAATCTGCACAAAAAAAAAAAAATGGTTCCAGTAACAGCCAGGTATGGTAAGAGGAGGAGCCCAAGTGGCCTTGCCCTCACTGTTAAAAGATCCTATTGATGAGTTAAGGAAACAGTGAATCACTGCCTTAAGATATATATACATATATATATATATATATATATATATATATATGTATGTATATATATATATATCCCTCATTAGGTGACTATTCAGGCCTCAATAACAAGTCCAAATCAAATAATAAGTCCAATTAAATAATGTATCTTAGTCATAAATCATTTGATCTGCATTCATGGGTTTGTGGATTGCTATGTATGAGGTGATAAGTGAACAAGAAAAGGATAGATATACAGATATACATACAGAAAAACTAGAATTGCTCTGAAGGAGGCATACTATCTGTAACCTGGAGGCTCACTCATTGTGTGTGTGTGTGTGTGTGTGTGTGTGTGTGTGTGTGTGTGTGTGTGTGTGTGTGTTAGTTTAAATGGGAGACGTCTATCACAGTTTCAGGAACTTGGTCCCAAGTTGGTGGCCATTATTGGGATAGGTTTGGTGGTGCAGCCTTACTGGAGAAAGTACAACATTAGGGGTGATATTCAAGTGTGATGAAGCCTCAGTTATTTCCAGTTCACTCTGTTTTACTTTTGTGGTTGAGGGTCTGAACCTTACTTCTTGCTCCTGCCAGCAGGCCTTTATGTCTATGCTGGACAGGGAACCCAATAGGAGAAAAAGAGTTAGAAATACACCTCCTTCCATTTAATTTCCCTAAAAGCACAAAGCTAACATCCATAATATATAGACAGGGCAGACCCATGCAGGCTCCCTGCTTGGCATTTTAGTCTCTGTGAGCCTGGAAGTGCCGTGTTTATTGAGTTGATGGTATGACCTCCTGGTGTCCTCCATCACCTCTGACTCTTCCATGGGGTTCCCAAAATCCAAGGGAATGATGTCCAAACCATTACAACCCAGTACAACCTAGTAAGTACTAACTGAATTAAATTGAGCAGATGGAATGATAAAATTTCATGATTTTAAGATAAAGTGGTAAAAAGGATGCTATTATCATTGAAATTCTCAAAAAATAATGAACATTTTTGTAGTAAAACACATTTATAAACCAGAGGATCCTGAATCAGAGAAATTCAAAATAGAGCTTTGAGTCCAAGTTATGTGTTATAGCAGGAGTACGGGACTGTACTCAATGAGCACTGAAGCCAGTTTTACATTGAGATAATAAACACTTTGTAAAAAATATACCCTAAGTAAACATCAGAAGATATTTTTGAAATCCTTTAAGACTCAAACTGTTCATGCCTCTCTCATAAGAGTTTTGTTTCAGATCAATAAATATTTTATTAAACATTTAACTATGTGCCAGGTACTAGAGTAGTCCCTGGGGTGACATCAGTGACTAATATTTAGGGTCTAAAATCCAAATAGGTGGAGTTCCTCTAGCTGAACTACATACATGTGGTACCTGTTATTTCTACCAGGATTTTTGCTTTGGGAGCTGAAGGACAGATGAGGCATACCTTTGTGTCTTGGGTACTCAATTTTTCTTTGTCATTTTATTACCATAGACTTCTACACTTATCATTAAATGTCTTACAAAGACTCATTTGTGTGAAGATTTGGTAAATATTCTTGCAAGATTATTAGGAAATAACAACTATTAAGGGTTGGTATTTGAATGAATTGCTTTTACTTCTTCCCATGTAATTTATAAAATGCACTGTAATTATCTGTACAGGATTTTCTCATTTTGTCTGAATGAGCATGAATTATTTAATATAAGTAAATATGTTAACAATTATATTTATTATAACATGAATAATTTTGGCCATTTAAAATAGAAGAGGGAATAAATTTCATCTAAGATTCTTTTATGCCTGTAATTCCCTTATTTTTTCTTTCTTTTTTGGTTTGCTCAACTTCATTTACCAACAGAAATATTTGATGACAAATGAACTTAACATATGAGAAAATTTTTAAGAAAGATATAAGAAATTTATTGTTGTTCTTAGTTTTAAAATAAGCAGTATGTCTTTGCCAAAAGAATTCTGATGGCTTTGGGTACCACACATTGTGTTTTAAATTCACCTACACTCCTGATTCAGCCCACACTGTTCTCTCTGCATTGATACAAACTTAATACATGAACCAAGCAGTACCTCATAGTTTCTACAAAATGCTACAGATGCCCTATCCATGTCCAGTCAGACATAACCCAAATGTGTTAGCTGAACAAAGTTCAGTGAGCTGCATCCTAAATTGGGCAGAAACTCAGAAGTCGACCTTTTCCTCCATAAATCAAAATCACACTTTACTAAGTACATCATCATTAAAGCATCCTTTTAATTTTTTTTTTCCGGAGCTGGGGACCGAACCCAGGGCCTTGCGCTTCCTAGGTAAGCGCTCTACCACTGAGCTAAATCCCCAGCCCAAATCATCCTGATTTAAAATTTCCTTTTGTAAAATTTGCACAATGCCACTTGCTGCTTCCTCCCATAATTTCCCCCAGACTTTGTGCCTCTTTTTTATCAGGCACAAAACATATTGCATTTCACAATTTCCCTTCTTTTCTTTCTCAGCAACATTCTACAGTCTTAGTTACTACACATTTCCAGAGTCCTTATTGATGTTCGCTCTATATTTACCTGATGCTTTCACATCCCCCCCTTTTTATTTAGCTAAACACAATAGGTACCTTTCTTAGGTCAGGAATTATTCATGACTCTGGAACAGATCAGGGAACACATGCACACAGTTCTGCCCCATGAGTTGCATATGGGAATAGAAACATCACCATGAAAGAGAAAAGAAAAACACCATTGTAAAGCAGTGAAATTCAACAAGGAGACACATGAAAGGCAACATTTGAGCACAAGACCTGAACAGTGTTCTTGTACCAAGTATGCTTTATGTGGGTTTCTAGAACTAGAGATCCCTGAACTCTGTGTTTAGATGTACTGATGCAGAAAGGCTGAAGCAGAGCTCAGAATCTACAATTTTAATCAGCTAGTTGAAATTCAGCTTGTTTCTCCTTAACAATGCATTCAATCAATCCAATGGTTTACCTATACTATACAACCTGTCTATTAAAAGGTATGTATCAGTCCAATTTTGCTCTGTGTGTGTATGTGCATGTGTGTGTGTGTGTGTGTATGTGTGTGTGTGTGTGTGTGTGTGTGTGTGTGAGAGAGAGAGAGAGAGAGAGAGAGAGAGAGACAGATGTATATGATGCTATATGTCTTTAATCCTAGTACTAGAAAGAGAGAAACATTTGGATTTCTCTGAATTTGTGGCCAGCTTCTGAGACAGAATTTTATATCACACAAAGCTAGATAGTGTTTCCTAGTGCCTGTCTCTAAAAAGAGAGAAAGCATTTAAAATAGAAAACATGCCCTTCTAACCAGTGTTTTCTGCTGGGGCAGACTGCTAGCTAGCCTGCTACCCTAAAGATACACCACAGCCTGAAGCAACCCAGGAGATTCCCTGTACTCAGGCCATCTCGTAAGAACCCCACCCCCAAAGTCCCACAGATGCCAATAGAAGCCCAGTGGACTTGGGACCCATCACCCCCCAAAACTCATGTCTACTGAGTTCCACTCCCCTTCCAGCTAGTGTCTTCTGTTGGAGCAGACTGATAGCTTGCCTACTCCTTTGAAGACACCATAGCCTGAAGCATTCCAGGAGATTCACTGTACGCTGGTCAGCTTACAACACAGCCTGCAGTCATTCCAGGAGATCTGCTGCACACAGGGCAACTGAGCAACTGATCACCAGTTTGTCTGCTCCCCTAAAGACAACACAGATTGAAGGCATCACAGGTGTTTCTCTGCATACAAGGTGACTGGGCAATGGAACCACAGTCTAAAGACGTCCCAGGGACTCCTTAGCATGCAGGGCAACTGCCCCAACAGATGGAAATCCTTTGTGGAGTTCTACTGCATACAGGAAAACAGAATCCATAGTCTATAGGACCCCTTGGAAAACAGCTTTACACAAAACAACAGGTTGACTTCTCCTCTGAAAACCCAACAGTCTGAACACCTTCAAGGCAACAGATCAGCAGCTTCTCCATCCTTCTTAAGATCCCAGAGTTGGAAGACCTCACAGGAGGTCTGCTATAGCCAGAGCCATAGGCCTACCAGGAGACCTAAAGTAACAAGGGAAAAAAGGGGGTATACACAGAATTATCCATACTAGGGAACACCAGGGATAGCCAGACAGTGAAAGGCAAGCACAAGACCATAGGTAACAGAAGCCAATGTCTGTAGGCATCATCAGAACCCAGTTCTCCCACCATGGCAAGCCCTGAATACACAAAAATTGGGAAGCTGACCTAAAATCCTATCTCATGAAGATAATAGAGTCCTTTCAGGAGGATTTAAATAACTCACTGAAGGAAATACAGGAAAACAAAGGTAAACAGGTAGAAGCCCTTAAAGAGGAAACAAATAAATCCCTTAATGAAATACAGGAAAACACAATCAAACAGGTGAAGAATTGAATAAAGCAGTCCAAAATCTAAAAGTGAAAATACAAACAATAAAGGAAACACAAATGGAAATGGAAAACCTAGGAAAGAGGGCAGGAATTACAGATGTAAGCATCACCAAAAGAATACAAGAGATTGAAGAGAGAATCTCAGGGGTAGAAGACACCATACAAGAGATTGACACAACTATCAAAAAATTCAAACAGAAAAAAAAATCCTAACCAAAAACATTCAGAAATTCCAAGACACAATGAAAAAACCAAATCTAAGAATAATTAGAATGGAGGATAATAAAGATTCCCAACTCAAAGGACCTGAAAATATCTTCAGCAAAATCATAGAAAACTCCTCTAACCTAAAGAAAGAGATTGTCATAAATGTGCAACTATCCATAACACCAAATAAATGAAACCAGAAAAGAAAATATGCTTGTCATATAATAAGCAATACACTAAATGCACAGAACTAAAAAAAGAATATTAAAAGCTTCAAGGGAAATTGGCCAAGGAACATGAAAACAGACCAAATAAAACTATACCAGACTTCTCAACAGAGTCACTAAAAGCCAGAAGAGCCAGGGCAGATGTCAGGCAGACTCTAAGAGAACACAAACTCCAGCCCAGGCTACTTTATGCAGCAAAACTTTCAACCAACATAGATAGAGAACCCAAAATATTCCAGGACAAAACGAAACTCAAACAATATCTCTCCACAATCCAGCCCTACCTACAGAGGATTCTAGAATGAAAACACTAACACCAAAGAAAAGGGAAGATATTAATCATTTCACAACAAAGCCAAAAGTAGAGAGCCACATGTACATATGGCCACTTACAAAGAGAAACATAATAGGAACTGACAAGATCCAACATTTTGGTACATACAAGAAACATACCTCAACAACAAAGACAGACACTACCTTGGAGAAAAAGGCTGGAAAAGGATCTTCTAAGCAAATGGTTCCAAGAAACAAAGCTGGAGTTGCCATCCTAATATACAATAAAAGAGACATTCAAAAGTTTTCAAGCAAGATGAGGAAGGACACTTCATAGTCATCAAAGGAAAAATCCACCAAGAGAAAGTCTCAATTCTAAACATATTTGCCTCAAATGCCCACATACATAAAAGAAACTTTACTAGAGCTAAAAATGTGCATTGAACCCCACACTGTAATATTTGGAGATTGCAACAGCCCACCAACACTAATGGACAGGTCATTAAAACAGAAACTAAACAGAGACACAGTGAAACTCAAATGGATTTAACCCATGTTTATAGAGCATTTCACCCTAAAACAAGAGAATATACCTTCTTCTCAACACCTCATGATACTTTCATCAAAATTGACTGTATAATTTGGCACAAAACAAACCTCATCCAATACAAGAAGATTGAAATAATCACATGCATCCTATCAGATCACCATGGCCTAAGGCTGGTCTTCAATAACTAAAAAAAAAAAAAAAAAAAAAAAAAAAACAAGAGAAATCCCACATAGATATAGAAACTGAACAACTCTCTACTCGATGATAACTTTGTCAGGGAAGAAATAAAGAAAGAGATTTAAAAAATCCAGGAATTCAATGAAAATTACAACACAACATACCCACTATTATGGGGTACAATGATAGCAGTGCTAAGAGGAAAATACATAGCACTAAATGCCCTAGTAAAAAAAAATTGAGGGATCCTATACTAGCAACTTAACAGCACATCTGAGAGCTCTAGAACAAAAAGAAGGAAACACATGCAAGAGAAGTAAAAGGCAGGAAATAGACAGAATCATGGCTGAAATCAACCAAATAGCAGAACTATACAAAGAATCAACAAAACCAAAAGCTGGTTGTTTGAGAAAATCAACGAGATAGATAAATCCCTAGCCAAACTAAGCAGAGGGCCCAGAGGCAGTATCCAAATTAACAAAGTCATAAATGAAAAGTGAAACATAACAACAAAAACAGAAGAAATTAAAAAAAAACCTGGAAAAATCTAGAAGAAATGGCTGGGTTTCTATACAAATAAAACATACCAAAGGTAAATCAAGAGCAGGTAAACTCCCTATTAAAATGGCCCATATGCCCTAAGGAAATAGAAGTTATTAAAAACTTCCCAACCAAAAAAAATGCCTAGGATCAGATGGCTTTAGTAAAGGATTCTACTAACCTTCAAATAAGACCTAAAACCAATGTTCCTCAAACTATTTCATAAAAAGGAACAGAAGAAACACTGCCCAATTCCTTCTGTAAAGCCACAATTATGCTTACACCTAAACCACACAAAGAGCCAAAAAGAAAGAGAACTTCAGACCAATTTCCCTTATGAATATCAAAGCAAAAATACTCAATAAAATTCTCACAAACTGAATCCAAGAACACATCAAAACGATCATCCATCATGATCAAGTAGGCTTCATCCCAGGGTTGTAGGGATGGTTCAAAATATGGAAATTAATCAGCGTTATTCACTATGTAAACAAACTCAAAGATTAAAACCACATGACCATTTCATTAGGTGTTTAAAGAGCATTTGACAAAATTCAACACACCTTCATGTTAAAAGTCTTGAAAAAAACAGGAATTCAATGCCCATATATGAATATAATAAAAGCAATATACAACAAACCAGCAGCGAACATTAAACTAAATAGAGAGAAACTTGAAGCAATCCCACTAAAATCAGGGACCAGACAAGGCTGCCCACTCTCTTATTACCTATTCAATATAGTACTCAAAGTCCTAACCAGAGCAATCAGACAACAGAAAGAAGTCAAAGAGACACAAATGGGAAAGGAAAAAGTCAAAATATCACTATTTGCAGGTGATATGATGGTATATTTAAGTGACACCAAAAGTTCCACCTGCAAACTACTTAGACTGATAAACAACTTCAGCAAAGTGGCTGGGTATTAATTAACTCAAACAAGTCAATAGACTTCCTCTGCTCAAAGGATAAACAGGCTGAGAAAGAAATTAGGGAAATGACACCCTCCACAAGAGTCACAAATAACCAAATAACATAAAAACTTTGAGGTGTAACTCTACCAAGCAAGGAAAAGATCTGTATGACAAGAACTTCATGTGTCTGAAAAAAGAAATTGTCTGAAGAAAGAAAAATTTCAGAAGATGGAAAGACCTCCCAAGCTCATGGATTGGAAGGATTACTATAGTTAAAAAAAAAAAAAGAGGTCATTTTGCCAAAAAACAATCTACAGATTCAATGCAATCCCCATCAAAATCCCAAGTGAATCCTTCATAGAGTTAGAAAGAGCAATTTGCAAATTCATTTGAAATAACAAAAAACCCAGGATAGCAAAAACTATCCTGGGGGAAACACCCTGCCTGACCTCAAGCTGTATTACAGAGCAATGGTGATAAAAACTGTATGGTATTGGTATAGAGGCAGGTCTGTAGATCAATGGAATAGAATTGAAGACCCAAAAATGAGCCCACACATCTATGGTCACTTGATCTTTTACAAAGGAAGTAAAACCATCCAATGAAAAAAGGTAGCATTTTCAACAAATGGTGCTGGTTCAACTGGAATTCAGCATATAGAAGAATGCAAATCAATCCATTCTTTTTTTTTCTTTTTTTTCTTTCTTTTTTTTCCAGAGCTGGGGACCGAACCCAGGGCCTTGCGCTTGCTAGGCAAGCGCTCTACCACTGAGATAAGTCCCCAACCCCCAAATCAATCCATTCGTATAGCCTTGTATAAAGCTTAGGTCCTAGTGAATTAAGAACCTCCACATAAATACAAGACATACTTAAACTAATAGAAGAAAAAGTGGGGAAGAGCATCGATCACATGGGCACTGGGGAAAATATCCTGAAATAAACACCAATGGCTTATGTTCTAAGATCAAGAATCTACAAATGGGAACTCATAAAACTGCAATGCTTCTATAAAGCAAAGAAAGCTGTTATTAGGACAAAAGGGCAACCAACAGATTGGGAAAAGATCTTTTCCAGTACTACATGTGATGGAGGGCTAATATACAATACATAACTCAAGAAATTAGACTCCAGAGAATCAAATAGCCTTAGTAAAAATGGGGTGCAGAGCTAAACAAAGCATTATCAGTTGAGGAATATCAAATGGCTGAGAAGTACCTAAAGTACTTCTTCATCCTTAGTCATCAGGGAAATGCAAATCAAAACATCCCTAAGATTCCACCTCACAGCAGTCAGAATGGTTAAGATCAAAAACTCAGGTAACACCAGTTGCTGGCGAGGATGTGAAGAAAGAGGAACACTCCTCCACTCTTGGTGGGATTGCAAGCTGGTACAACCACTCCGGAAATCAGTCTTGTGGTTCTTCAGAAAATTGGACGTTCCACTACCTGAGGAACCAGCTATACCCCTCCTGGGCATATACCCAAAAGATGTTCCAACAAATAACAAAGATACATGTCCCACTATGTTTATAGCAGCCTTCTTTATAATAGCCAGAAGCTGGAAAGAACCCAGATGTCCTTCAACAGGAGGATGGATACAGAAAATATGGTACAGCTACACAATGGAGTACTACTCAGCTATAAAAAACGTTGGCTTCATGAAATTCATAGGCAGATGGATGGAACTAGAAACTATCATCCTGAGTGAAGTAACCCAATAATAAAAAAAAAACACACATGGTATGCACTCACTGATAAGTGGATATTAGCCCAAAAGCTTGAATTGCCCAAGATACAATCCAGAGACCACATGAAGCTCAAGAATAAGGATGACCAAAGTGTGAATGCTTCAGTCCTTCTTAAATAGGGAACAAAAATATTCATAGGAGGAGATATGAAGACAAGGTTTGGAGCAGAGACTGCAGGAATGGCCATTAAGAGACTGCCACATCTGGGGATCCAGGATATATATATATATATATATATATATATATATATATATATATATATATATATATATATATATATCTCCACCAAACCTAGACAATATTGATGAAGCCAAGAAGTGCACGCTGACAGGAGCTTGATGTAGCTATCTCCTGAGAGGTTCATCCAGAGCATGACAAATAGAGAGAGAGGAAAATGCTAGCAGCAAACCATTGAACTGAGAATGGGTTCCCATTAGAGGAGTTAGAGGAAGGATTAAAGGAGCTGAAGGGGCTTACAACCCCATTAGAACAATACCAACCAACCAGAGCTCCCAGGGACTAAACCACTACCCAAAGAGTACACATGGACAGACCCATGACTCCAGCTGCATATGTAGCAGAGGATGGCCTTGTTGGGCACCAATGGGAGGAAAAGTCCTTGTACCATGCCCCGCCCCCCAGTGTAGGGGAACATCTACGTGATGAGGCAGGAAGAGGGGGTGGTTGGGGAGGGGAGAAACCCTTATAGAAGAAGGGGGAGGGGGAGGGAATATTGTGTTTATGGATGGGAAACCAGGAAAGGAAATAACACTTGAAATGTAAATAAAAAAATCCAATAAAAAACTTTTAAAAAATAAAAGAGAATGAGGGCATCCAAAGTTTTGCAGGCAAGTGGATGAAACTAGAAAATATTTTCCTGAGTTAGGTAACTCAAACCCAAAAGAAAAAACAAAAAACAGAGTTTGATCCTCCTTAGCCCAACTGGGGTTTGTTTTCTTTCATTATGAATCCATAAGCAGAAATAGCATTAACAGCCTGAGTAGCAATAACTAATTCTTTGGGAATAAAATTAAAACTTATTTTTTCACTTTCAATACTATTTTGCAGTCATTTTAAATAAAGTGCTCTTAAACTTGTTACTGTATTAAATGGAAAACAAGTTCTTTTTTTTTCTCCCTTGTAAGTGTCCTGCCAGACTTTCTGGCCATAGCATTGTTCCACGCCAAGGGGAGACTTTTCATATTTCATGGTATTTTTTTGCAGAAGGAACCTTTAATAAAAGTGTACATGTATATTAGCATATAGCTACCTTCCCTCCCCTTCTCCTTTACCCTGTAACTTCCTCTCTTTCCCAGGACTGTTTCACTTCTTTTGTATCATGTACCAGTATATGATTTTATGTGTCTATAATAATTCTAGGTCTTTAGATGGGGAAAACCACATGAAAACTGAGTTTCTGTGACCATTTTAATTCACTTTGTATGATTATCTCCAGTCTATTCAACTTTTCTGCAAATACCATAACTTTGTTCTTCTAGTTTGAAAAGTCTGTTATGTAAAATTAAATCTTAACCCTTATTTTGCACTACAGAAAAATGCTTTGAAATACCTCATTACTATGAGTAACCATGAAAAATGAAATCTAGAAGCCCATAAGAAGAGACATATATAGATATAAATCTATGTGTCCAATGTTTTCTCATGTCATGAAAAAGAAATAATCATAAAACCTGCTAAATTAGATTTCATTAAAATTAACAGCTACTGCTTATAAAATAAGCCATTATTAAAATAAATAGGCAAGCAACAGACTGAGAGAAAATATTCATAAGATATCTCTAATAAATGACCAGAATACAGGGCTTATAAGGGAAACAATCATGCAAAGAAAAAATCATTTCAAAGTAAGATTATAACTGGCCAATATTTATATCAAAAAGTGCTTGTGTCTTGTGTTAATAGGGCAATGTAAATTGGAACACAAAAGGATATAGAAGAAAGTTTTTTTTAAAAAATCCACAAGCCTTAGCTTTGATAAGCCTATATAACAGGAATTTCTCCTGTGTATTGTTCAGAGGAATAGACAATGGTACAGGACTTTGCAAAAATAGTATTAGGGCAGGACAAATGGCTCAGATGGTTAAGTGCTTGTTACATAAACACAAGGACCTAAGTTTCACATTAGATTTCAAACACTCATGTAAAAGGCCAGAAGTGTTAGGGCTGTGTACCTATTAACTTAGTGTTAGGAGATCTATACATCAGGCTGGCCAAATAGTGAGGTCTGAGTACACTGAGAGACCGGGTCTTCAAAATACAAGGTAAAGATGAAAAACACACTCTGACTTCCACATGTACCATATGCAACACACACACACACACACACACAGAGAGAGAGAGAGAGAGAGAGAGAGAGAGAGAGAGAGAGAGGGAGGGAGGGAGGGAGAGGGAGAGGGAGAGGGAGAGGGAGAGAGAGAGAGATGTGCATATAAGTCGGTTCATATGAACTCACATATACACACATACATACATAGCTATCAGATTTCGTAGGATTTCCTTGAACCTGCACCTCAAGAGAATTTTGTACTAAGAGAGATCTTTGGGATTCTGATTGCCATCAGTCTCATCTCAGTTGTGTTGTGTACTGGGGACATTCCAACCATTCTTTTTGGTGTGTTGTAGAGAAAATCTTTACTACACTGTGTGGAAGTCCCACCTATCAATAAAAAGCTGTTGCCCTATTAGCTTAGGCAGGAGATAAAAGGTGGGAGTTCTTACAGTAAGGGAGAGAGGATTCTGGAATAGAGTTATACACAGAAGGAGATTGACCTTGAACACTGATGGAGGTGGTCACATGAACCTGAGGTAGAGGTAACCAGTCACATGACAGGACTTAGAATAGAATAAATGGATTAACTAAGTTACAAGCTAGTCAGGAAACAAGTTCAACCTTAGGGTCTGAGTATTTATTCATAAAATAATATGTCTCAGAGTTATTACTTTGGGAACTTGGTACAGGTAGAAAAACCTGTGGTCATAGTGTGTAATGTTGCTATGAAAGACACTGAAGCAACAATCACAATACCTAACAATACAATTGAAAGGATTGGCATCCACGTGATTGGGTTCTTTAAATTATTTGATTTTATTCTAATAGAGTATAGTATTTGTATAAATCAGAATGAGATTTAACTACCCACCTGTAGAGTGCTTTGAGTATCTTCACTACCATTGCTCCAGTATATACCCCATCCTTATGCGAGACCTGTCCTCTTTCTCTTTTCACTATTATGCCTTTTATGTTTAGGAAATGTTTTGAAAGGTTGTATTACTTTTGAGGTGTATGTTTTTAATTCATTTATATAGGGTGTAAGAGAAAGAATAGTCATAATTTTATTTTTATTTTTCATTATTCACCTATTATCTTACAGAAGGTAAGTTAACATTCTTCCAATCATATCAAAAAAGACATTATATAATATTGTCATGTTTGACATCTGATTATTACTTCATCTATATCACTATTTGCTTTAAAATCTAGTTGCTCCTTATGCTTTATATTAAAAGAAAATATTTAACAATATTTTTAAGTATTTTTGTCAGAGACTACATTAGGTTCTGTCAAATCAAATGACCTATGTGCTGTCATGATTGAAATACACATATCCATAAGTACAGAATTTCAAGGACATGAGTAGCAATCTTTTGTGTTCACATAGCTAGTGTACAGTCTATATAGCAAGTAGTGAAATGTTAGTAATCCTGAATTTGGATGTTAAAATGAGATTGTGATTTTATTTGTATACTTGTATTGTGCTATAATTGGTTTCTATTTATCTTGACCTCGATAATTTCTTAGGCTAGTTCTATACATGATGAATACCACAACCAGAATAAAAAATGGTCTCTTATGCTCATCACAGCTTAAAAAACTAATATGATAATGCTATGTGCTGTTTGCACAGCTATTTCACAATTTAAAAAACTAAATTATTTTGGTTTTTGTTCATTTAAATGTATATGTAAAAGGCCATAATGTAACAAGTCATCTAAGTTCTTGGGGGAAATTGTAACAAAAATTTTGTTTGAAGATAAGATTTAGTAAGAATTCCAACATCATATTGATGTTGATATCTTGTAAACTGTTGTTATAATTAGTAATACCAAAGACCCTCATTCAATTCCAGGCTGATATCTTACTTATTATAAAATAAGATAGTATTTATGTCTAATATACATGTGTAGAGAGGAACACATGAATACAGGTCCCTACAGAGGTCAGAAAACAAGATCTTGGAGCTGGAGTAACAGGTAGTTGTGTGTTTTCTGCTACTGTTGCTGGGAAGTAACTTCAGGTCCTCCATCAGATAAGTATCCACGCTTAACCACTGAGCCATCTCTATCCCCAGGCATCTTACTTCTAATATTCAATATGGTCTTATTGATTTAGCCACTATAATAGTTTATTATTTTGGCTAACATTTCTAACTTTACCATTGATTTTGTGTCTTAAATTTAACTTATAAATAAAAAATTTGCATTGCTCAAAAGTCAAATTCACCATTTAAAACAATCAGAGGGGCTAGACTGCCTTCCAGAGGACTCACTCCAGTTTGATTCCCATTAACCACACTGTAGATAACTGTTTATAATTCCATTTACAGAGAATTCAACATCCTCTGGCCTCTGAAGGCACTGCATTCATGTGGTACACAGGCACACATACAGACAAATAAAACATAGATACAAGATAAAAATAAATCATTTATATTTTGTAAATGCAGGTACGAAAATGTTGCTTGGTTTTCAAAAAAAACCTACCTCCAAATTTAATTTAGATATATATGTATGATTTGGATGCCTTTTATTTCTCTTGCTTTAAATAAAAGCAAGTATGTGCAGTATGGCATCCTCTGTTTTGTTCACTTACAAACATTCTGGCATATATATATATGTATGTATCCACACTTAACCACTGAGCCATCTCTATCCCCAGGCATCTTACTTCTAATATTCAATATGGTCTTATTGATTTAGCCACTATAATAGTTTATTATTTTGGCTAACATTTCTAACTTTACCATTGATTTTGTGTCTTAAATTTAACTTATAAATAAAAAATTTGCATTGCTCAAAAGTCAAATTCACCATTTAAAACAATCAGAGGGGCTAGACTGCCTTCCAGAGGACTCACTCCAGTTTGATTCCCATTAACCACACTGTAGATAACTGTTTATAATTCCATTTACAGAGAATTCAACATCCTCTGGCCTCTGAAGGCACTGCATTCATGTGGTACACAGGCACACATACAGACAAATAAAACATAGATACAAGATAAAAATAAATCATTTATATTTTGTAAATGCAGGTACGAAAATGTTGCTTGGTTTTCAAAAAAAACCTACCTCCAAATTTAATTTAGATATATATGTATGATTTGGATGCCTTTTATTTCTCTTGCTTTAAATAAAAGCAAGTATGTGCAGTATGGCATCCTCTGTTTTGTTCACTTACAAACATTCTGGCATATATATATATGTATGTATCCACACTTAACCACTGAGCCATCTCTATCCCCAGGCATCTTACTCCTAATATTCAATATGGTCATATTGATTTAGCTACTATAATATTTTATTATTTTGGTTAACATTTCTAACTTTACCATTGATTTTGTGTCTTAAATTTAACTTATAAATAAAAACTTTGCATTGTTCAAAAGTCAAATTCATATATATATATATAATTTGCAGATATATATTAATTTAATTATTATACAGAATAAAATGTTCAATGCCTATATTTGTACACTCTAATAAAAATGTGTTCAATCTAAGAATACATGTAGTAATAACTCAGAGCTTGCCAAATAGTTCTCCCATGTAGGCAGTTTGTTAATGGACGTCCCATCATCCCAGTCAACAATAGTCCCTTAGCACAACTGACTCTTCAAACCCAGCCAATAGTGTTTATTTTCTAATGCTTCTACTCTTGTCAACATGATATGCAAAAAATATGCCATTCTAAAAGCATTCTAACTATACCAAATTGAAACTGTATAAAGAAAAAATAACCTATTCCCACTTTTACCATTTGATAACTATCCTATTATTTAGAAACAGCCCTTTTCTTCATTTACAAAACTACTTTTAAAATGCTGAAAGCACACATTGCAATGTTGGTTCAGATGCCAGCTGTGGAGAGTGCTTAATCCTTCCTTATTCTCTAAAGGAGAAAATTAGAAATTAAACGTTAGATGTCATTTGGAACTAGAGAACATAGTCATTTCGAATCTAATATTGCCCATAATACAGTATGTACTGAATAATAGCAATACTGTTTGAGTTACGCTTAAAAAGTCTGCTTCCACTTATAAATGCAATGAATTAAGGATTTTCTTCTAAGTTAATTGCCAATCTCCAAAGATTTAGCACTGAGTTCACTATCTGTTCAATTAACCAAGCACTAAAAACATATGATTTAATTTTTCTTTTCAGGGAACAATGAGATTTTTATCAAGAGTTCCTGATTAATTTTATATTTTATTTTTTCATTATAATTCAATTTATGTAGTTTTTTGTTCATTGCTTGAAGTCACTTTTACCGTCCATGAAAAATCCCAAATAAAAGTTAAAATTATTTCCATAACCATTTTCCCCCCACAAGACCATCTTTACTACTGCACTGCAAACAGCTATATAGAAATGGTATTTTCAGCGATTATAAGTGCCAGAAAACAAGTTCCTACTTTTTTCATTTCATTATTTTTATTGCTCACAAGATAACTTAAAGTAAATCTGAATTACTTGGTAACAACCATAATGAGTCTCCAATTATCCAACCACAAAATAAAAGTAGTTAACAATTTCTTTTTGTTATAAGATGTCATGGTAGAAAATAAATTTCAACTCCTAAAATCATTACGAATAAGAGGTCATTATACTTGAAGAACATTCAGAGCAAAGCTCTTAAGGGATCAAATTATTTAATTTCACACCACAAAACTATATCCCTCTCATTATCATTTTTGCTAAAGACAATAAGGACTCCATAAAAATGGATCACCACATTCATCATTAACGCTTTTAATGGAGAAACAATAAGGACAACAATAAATGCTTCAAAGTGAAAGTAATAATTCTACTTATTTGGCATAAATCTTCTTTTACTTATGAATTCAGCCTGTTTCAAGTTTAGTTTAGAGATAAATCTAACACAGAGCATAATATCTTAGTCAAACAATAAAGTATACTTTGGGGGAACTTTTTTTAAACAAATAAGTGATGTTTCATAGACTGTTTGGTAATAGATATGAGAAAGCATATTGACATATGTAAAAGAGATATTCTCTGTGTGTGTATGTGTGTGTGTGTGTACCTTGAAGGACTGGGTATAAACTAATTATGTTCATTCATAAAAATGAAGATAAATAATAAAGAAGGAATTGATTGTGAAGCAAAATTGACACTTCATATATCCCTATATTAAAAACAATCAGTACGGCAACATGCTTGAATTGCTGTAATGGGAAGGCAGAGATAGACAGGAATCCCAGGATGCCTGGGGCTTGCTGGTCAACCAGTGCAGCAAAACCTATGAGCTCCAAGGACAGTAAAGTGCACTCTAATGGGCAGTAAGGTAGGAAACAATTGAGGAGTACAGACAAGGTTTCAAGGATCGTCAGGGGTACAGACATGTATACTCAGTCACCCATGTACACATACAGAAACATCTGCACACACATACACCAACACATACGTAAAGAAACTCAAACTTTAAATATAATTTCTGTGTTAGAAAGAAATCTTCCTTGTGAACCTCTGTAGATAAAATATCTTAAGCTACTGTACATAGATGACATAAAACAACCTGTTAAACTATAAGCATCAGGGTTTCTATGCAAATTTTATCAAAACCTTGCTGTGTGTTGTACACTGTACACATAAAGTGTAAAAACGTTAGAAAAATATGGTCCCTGTCTCAAGAGAGTTTGAAAATACAATGATTACTGAGCCAGCAAAATGGCTCAGTGAATAGAGGCTCTTACTCCCAAGCCTAATGACATGAGTTCAATCTTCACATGATGGAACGAGAAATGACTCCTGCAAATTGTCCTTTGACCTCTATATGTGCAGTGTGACACCTGTATGCCCATACATACTCAAATAAATAAAATATAAAAAAGTAAATGTATGATGAACAGAAGAAAACTCTCTTCTTCTTTGTTAGGAAAACATCTCATTTATCACAAAAGATTTGGCTTCTTTTTCCCTGTCAAATTGTTTTAAAATAATAGGGAAGTCAATTAGATAAGAGGAAAATAAAGATGATTATAATTCTGTAACAAGATCTTAAATGATTGTATGTGAAAAAAGTTTCTTCACAATTGAAAAAATTCTGTCGAACAGTGAAATGCCATTAAGGAGTTCCATTACAAAAATTAAGCTTATTCTTAGGGCCAGTGTTCCCTGGAGTAGTATGCCACCATTATGAAACTTATAAGACTTGCAAACCACTCTGGAAATCAGTCTGGTAGTTCATTGGAAAACTGGACATAGCACTATCAGAGGACCCACTCCTGGGCATATACTCAAAACGTGCGCCAACATATAACAAGGACATACGTTCTACTATGTTCATAGCAGCCTTATTTATAATAGCCAGAAGATGGCTACAGCCCAGATGATGTCGCTCAACAGAGGAATGGATACAGAAAATGTGGAACATTTACATAATGGAGTACTACTCAGCCATTAAAAACAATGACATCATGAAATTCCCAGGTAAATGGATGGAACTAGAAATAACACAGTCACAAAAGAACACACATGGTATATACTCACTGATAAGTGGATATTAGGAATAAAGCTCGGAATGCCCATGATGATACACCTTACAGACCATATGAAGCTCAAGAAGAAGGAAGACAAAAGTGTGGATGCTTCAGTCTTACTTAGAAGGGGGAACAAAATAATCATAGGAGGTAGAGGCTGAGGGGGACTTGGGATGAAAGGAGGAGCTGGGAGAGAAAGAAGGGGGCAGAATCAGGTGTGGGAGAAGACGGGGAAATGTACAGAGGGTTAAAAAATTGACCAGAGATGTGTAGCAATGGAGGGTGGAGAACTGGGGGGTAACCAACAAAAAGTCCCAGACACAAGGAAAGTAAGAGGCTCCAGGACCCAACAGGGATGACATTAGCTGAAATACCCAACAAAGCAGAGAGAGAACCTGTAGAGACCATATCCAGAGGTTAAGCAAGGCCCCCGGTTGGTGGATGCAACCACCCACCCTTCTCAAAATTGTAGTCCAGAATTGTTCCTGTCTAAAGGAAAAACAGGGACGAAGAGTGGAAAAGAAATTGAAGGAAAGACTATCCAGGGACTGCCCCACCTAGGGATCCATCCCATATGCAGCCACAAAACCAAGTCACTATTGCTGATGCCAGGAATGATGCTGACAGGAGTCTGATGTGCCCTGAGAGGCTCTGCCAGAGCCTTAACCATACAGATGCGGATGCTCGCAGCCAACCATCAGACTGAGCACGGGGACACCAATGGAGGTGTTAGGGGAAGGACTGAAGGAGCTGAAGGGGTTTGCAACTCGATAGGAAGAACAATAATATCACCCAACCAGATCACTCAGAGTTCCCAGGGAGTACACTGTGAGTACATATGGAGGAACCCCTGGCTCCAGCTGCATATGTAGCAGAGGGTGGCCTTATCTGGCATCAATGTGAAAAGGGGATGCCCTTGGTCCTGTGAAGACTTGATGTCCCAGTATAGGGGGATGCTAGGAAGGTGAGGCAGGAGTGGGTAGGTGGCTGAGGGAGCATCCTCATTGAAGAAGGTTTGAGGGTGCGGGATAGGGAGTTTTGGGAGAGGAAATGGCGAAGGGGGATAACATTTGAAATGTAAATAAATAAAATAACCAATAAAGATGTTTTTAATACTATAGACAGTCTCCTTAATACTATAGGCAGATATCTGATATGAACATGTCTCTGTGGTGTGCCAGGACGTGTCCATATCAGGTATCAAGAGTGTTTCTGGTTGACAAAGTAGTTCTACCAATCTCATCATTTATATGATGCTGTGTTCACTGAGGAAGGTTTTATTATGCATAGCAATCTGGCTGCCATTACTTACTTGTACTTGAGAACAAGCACATCATATAGGGAATTGCATTAAAGAATCTGCTGGTTACTTCTATGTCAACTTAACACAAGCTAGAGTCTTCAGAAAGGAGGGAGCATCAATGGAGAAAATGGAACCATAAGATCAAGCTGTAGGCAAGCCTGTGGGGCATTTTCTCAATTAGTGATTGATGTTGGAGGGCCTTGTCCAGTGCAGGTGGGAGCATCTCTGAGTAGGTGACACTGGGTTCTATATGAAAGGAGGCTGAACATGCATGCCACAGGGAGCAAGCCAATAAGCAGCACCCCTCCATGGCCTCTGCATCAACTTCTGCCTCCATGTTCCAGCCCTGGTTGTTTGAGTTCATGTCCTGCATTTCTCCAGTAGTGAAGAGTGATGTGGAAGCATAAACCACATGGACCATTCTCTCTGCAAACTTGCTTTTAGTCATGGCATTTCATTGCAGTCATGTTAACCCTAACTAATACAGAATCATAGGCTGAAATGCAGAGTAATAACAAAAGAACTTTCACTTACATTTTCACAGGATACTTTTCAACTTAAGCCACACACTGACTGCATGGTGTGGTTTGAACATTTAATGAAAACACATTGGGAGCAAGTATTTTTATGTTTCATTAAAACTGAACAGGTGTTCCAAGCGCAATGGCATCCCTGTGGTGAATATTCAGCATTTGTTCTGGAATTATGGTTTATTTTTTTATCTAAACTATATTTAAAAGGAATTGGATTTAATTTGGAGCTCTCAACTAAAAATCTAAAACTGTGATATGTCCTTGAATGAAAGCACACACTGTGGCTTTCACCATATTGTACAAAACCCGTATTGCTTTCAAAGATATCATTTCCCACTTAGATTTCAGAGTATCCTGGCCTCTGTACCTAAAAAGAAACCAACTGTTCCTCACCTCAACTACCCACCTATTCATCACCCACATAGTAGCTCAAAAACATTCCCCAGTCCCAGGGAATCCCATGCCCACTTCTGACATCCATAGGCATGCAGATGGTACATATACACAAGTGTAGTCAAACACTTATACACATATAATTAAATAAATAAATCTAAATCAAATATTAAGTAGCTCAGATTGGATTAGCTGATTCCTTCCTGCCTAAGCTTTTGACTTCAGATGTCTTCATCATAGCTTTTGCTTAGTTCAAATGAACTTGAATGGAACAAGACACAAATGGATTTTTAAATGAGAATTTCATATGTTATGTTCATTTCTACATACCACATCTAGGATATTTGAGAGCAGGAAGCATGAGGAATAAGGAAAGGAGTATAAGTTAATTTAATAAAGTGGGCATTATGAGGCAGATTCTGCATGTAGACCTTGGTGTTTGGACCTGTTATGTTATAAAATACAAAATGTATCTCAGAGATATCTCTGATGGGAATCATGGGTTGTTGTATGACTGTCTGAGTCCATCTTGTGCGTCCGTTACAGAATCAACACTGCACATTGGGACATTTATAACAGACAGAAATGACTGACTTGTAGTTATGTAAGTTGACAGGTATAAGATTAGGGAACTGGCAGTTAATAAGGATCTTTCTTCTATCTTATCCCATGTGGGAAGGGAGGGTAAAAGAAGCAAAAACAAAGAAAGGCATCGGAGAAGAAAAAGAGATTGTGGAGAAGGTTAAGAAGTTCTTTTATGATCTCGCACCACAGATCCTGTCATCAACCCCTTCACATGGCCAAACTACCTCTTAAAGCTTCCATCTATAAACATCTGATTAATTTTCAACACAAGTTAGAGGGAAAGCAAGCATTCAAATTAGAGCTGTTGTCTTACTAAGATACTGAGGGTAGGGCAACATTTACTGCTTCACATATAAACTCCTTATTCAGTTAAACCAGGCACAGAGGACAAGCACAAGTCCTCAGGAAAAGAACCATGAAGGTTTGCAAGGGCTAGGATACCAAAGGTATGTGTTTAACACTGCTGAGAAAATGCCAAGAGGGTGTTGACAGCAGCTTTGAATAGTGACTGGCATGTGTAACAGTCTGTGAATGGATGCCTCATGAGCCTAGTAAGCTGTAGAAGGAATTAGATTTTAAAAGAAGCCACATGTCTAGCTTGAAAAAGTGTATGACATAAGTCATCAGGTTGAACTTAAATCACAGTAACTCTCCTCACCTGAATCAACATGAAGAAAAGTTTAGATCTAAAAAGGGCAAACCAACTCCATATCTACTTCATAAGTGCCAGTGAAAACCAGTGAGCAGTGAAGATTTTCTGTGACACGCATATGAAGGATTATGAAGACTAACACAATAATTTTCTCACTGTAGAATAAAGTCAAACCAAGGAACTTCACTAATTTTTCAATTATGTTTTTAAAAAACTAAATGATATTTTGACCTATGGTGTAATATTTCGATATTCATAAGCACTAGGAAATTATTGTTGTAGATGATCTATCTTGTCATTGGATGAATGTGCCTTCATCTCATGCAGGATGAAATCACATGCACAGAATAACTCTCAAGAGACAAAAAAGTATGGTATAAGCTGTTTATTTGTCTATTCTTCAAAAACACAGTACACAGGCACAGAACAACCACACTTTTTTTTCTTTAATTGGGTCAAGTTGCATTATCTAAGCTTTTTCCTGGAATATATTAATTACTCAAACTTTGAATCATAAATAGGAAAGACTTCAGGTACATGTGCTACCTTACACAAGTTTGAAAAATATCATTGATTATATATATATATATGTGTATATATATATATATATATATATATATATATATATATATGAAACGATTTTTCAATAGACCTGGGGAATATAGACATCCATATGGTAAGGGAAGAAATTAGATCATATCCCTCACTAGTTACAAAACTTAATCCAAAGTGGAACAAAACAAGTCATTGAACTCAGGGTCCAGTGAGAAGTCCTGTCTTTAAATCTAAGGCAGAAAACAATACATGAAGACACTCAATTTTGATCTTCTCTACCCACATGAACACACACACACACACACACACACACACACACACACACACACACAACCAAAACAATGTTCTCTGCTGTAATGATTAGTTTTCATTGTCAATTGACACACTATAAAATAAACTGGGCAAAAATGTCAGTGAGGCATTATCTAGATAAGATTAGGCTCTGGAGATGTCAGTGAGGGTTGTCTTGATTATATTAATTGGTGTGAAAACATCCAGCCCATTTTGGGCAGCAGTATTCCCTGGATCTGGGTCTCAGACTAGTGTAGATATGATGTGATTAGAGATCTTAAATTTTGCTGTCTTGACTTCCTTACTATGTTTGTAGCCTGGAAACTTAAGTTGAAATAAACCCCATTTCTCCTGAAAAAATACCAAAAGACAGAGCAAAGACTTAGATTATACCATCAGAAGTGAATGTAGGAAGAAAGCTTCAGAACATTGTGATGAATGAGGAATTTTTTCAGACACAGTATGAAAGGCAAAAGAAACAAAAGCAATATTAAACTAAACATCTTCAACACAACAAAGACTACAATAGGATGAACAGACAACCTGTAGGATGGGCTAAAATAACTGTAAAATATGCATCTTGCAATAACTAAATATGTAGGATATATGGGCACTGAAGCAAACCCACAGCAAAAATAGTTAATAATATGATTCTAAATTGGGCCATATATGATAATGTTCTCCTTCCTCCATCAGCCATTATCTGTGTATATTGCGGTACAGCCCATAAGTAACTCCCCTTTTCATGACAAGGTAGTGACAAGTCAATACTGTGGAGATCCTATACAGTCAATCACAGCAGTGAGTATAAAAACACAACAGAAGTCAGGGTTCAATACACTTCCTCCAGTTCCTTTTGTTCTTAAATTGTTTCTGCTCCTTCTGGCTACTCCTTGCACCTTTAAATGGGTGTTGTGGATATTTCTTTTAATAGCTGGGTATCCAATAGTCATTTCTTTTCTGGAATTTGACCATGTGTTCATCTCTGAAGTCATTTCTGAATACTGCAAAAAGCAGTTGCTCTGTCCAAAGCTAACAACTGCAGCGTGCGCTGTTAAGTTTATGCGGCCATAAACTTAATTATTTAACAGAAAAGTTGACAGACACCTCAGCCCCTTTAGCAAAAAAAAAAAAAACACCAGTACCTCTCCTATTACAGTATATGATCTTCCAAGTAATGAATCTCTTACCTTGTTTGTGGCACCAAAAGTGAATTCCCTCCTGCGGACCAAGGTACAAATACAAGCACAAGGTGCCCAAAGTGATTGGTTACCACCATTAACAGACTTTTCATTAATGCAACAGTGAGTTAACCTTGCCTGAATTGTTTTGGTTGTACATTAGGTCAGAGCTGAATAAGACTGTTGCTGTCTTTTCTCCTTTGGAATCCTATACAGACCCCCCTACCCACACTTCAACACTATAAGAGCTAAGTTTCTGGCCCAGTTCTATGTTGGTTTCTTTATGTTTTGCAACCAAGAGTTATGGCATAATGTACAAATAGCTTTTTGGTAATAGAGTCTAATCACTTAGTTCTAGTGCTAAAACATGAACAATGAATGGCCAAGTACATACGGCTTTAAAAACCACCAGGGAGGGCCTCCGTGTCCAACAACTCACAGAGGTAGTGGTCCTACCTCTGCCACTTCATTTTCATTTAATGACTCATGGCACTGAGAAATCTTTACACACCCAGTATCCTGATATTTGGGATCGTTTGTTTTAAATGTTCTCTTGAACTTGATTATTAAATATTTAATTTTATTTATTTTTGTTTGTTTAGAAGTCCTTAAAGTGTTTAGAATTTGTTGAGGTTCATGTTTTAAGGACAGATTTGCTTTTGTAATGTATCATATAAACATGAGAAATAGATTGAGTTATTGTGAACTAGGTTATTCTATGAATTGATTGTATTTTGTAAAGTTGAAGTTCATCTAACCTTTTTCTGATTTTGTCTAGATAGTCGACGATTTGTTGAAAGAAACCTATTTCATTCTTGCAAAATAATCATTTTGTAAATCATGGCTTTATCAGTCATTTTGATTCTTCAATGAATAGATATAGAAATATATATATGTAAACATTATAGAAATATATTTTTCAATAAGGAAATATAAGAAACACATTATGAATTAAAAGCAATTTTGTTAGAATTTTCCATTGTTAACTAAATATAGCAAGAAACTAGTTAACCCGTGCAATTTTTCTTTTAGAAATTCTTTTGAAAAATGTAGTCATATGTTTTCCCTATAGATTACAGTCATTGTTTACCTTTGAAGAGGGTTCTTAAAGCAAAAAACTATTCTTGGCTTCTTTTTTTTTCCTAGGTGAACTTTCCAAGTTACTACAGAGACATTGCATGTGGAAAGCAATGTTTTTCAGGCTCTTTTGAGAGCCAAATACTAGACCCCTAAAGGCTTCTAGAAGTAAAGTTCATTTATGAATAATAGATTAGGAATAATATATGGCAAAGTGAAAGTAGGCTTGGTTGCCCCTAAGGAAATAGAAATTCCTGTGTTGGGAATGGAGGAAAAATCATACACACAGGGCTATAACAATGAGTTCCCAAACATTACTATGGACCTGATATAATATGAGAAACTGCATATTAAAGAAACTAAAGAAAAGCCAGAAGTGAACAGACTATACCTTTCAGGAAGATTAGGTATGGTGTACCTTCATATCTCTAAACCACTGAAAAATCTATTAAAGCTCATAAAATTTCAGTGGAATGCTAACAAATTCATAGTCTTCCTCATAACTGAACACATACTAATTGGTTATTCAATACCGAATGGTCATCACGGACATTAGATATATAAGAAACATTATACAGACTAAGCTGGTTATACTCATATATATGTAACCAGTAATCAGTGAGGGGGGAGTTCATAAATACAAAAAGGAGCAAGAATTGGTATATGGAAGGGTGTGGAGGAAGGATAAGGGAAGAGAAAATTATTTCATTATAATATAATCTCAATAAATAAAATAAAAAGTTTAAAAGAACAAAGGTGATAGCCTGTGTTCACATAGAATTGCACAAAGACCAAATATGAAGCACTAAAATGTCATCCTAGACTACAATTCAATTCAATATGGAGAAATAAGATGACAGCTCCCTATGTTTATGTCTGAGAACTGTGAAAAATGTAACAATTCAAGAATATATAATACATAGTCAGACCAGAACATCCTTGCCAGAATCTTGCCAGAATCTTGATGTCCTTTCTATTTATGACTGGGAAAGATGAGATGAAATTCAAGAGATACCTGGGGGTTGTGGGTTGTGGGTTGTGGGTTGTGGGTTGTGGGTTGTGGGTTGTGGGTTGTGGGAATGAGAATTAGAAATGTAAGGGAAGTGAGCAATATAAAAAAATTGAAATCAATTATGTTGGCCTGATAATGGTTTAGTATACAAATATAGAGTTAATAGCAAACATGACTATCCCTTAATAATCACGTTTTGACCTATATTTTGGGAAGAGATATTCTGTACAAATTTTACTGTTTGGACTTAAAGATCATCCCAATCATATACTGCTATATCATGGCAAAAATAAACCAGTTTACATACAACTTTAACAGGAAGAGAAACACATTTTTCAAAGAAGGAAAATCAGGTTATAAATCAATAAATCTATTTCTAAAATTAGATACAGAAAAAGTTGTTCACATCTTAGTTCTACCTCTTGACTAGGTAAAAGTCTTAATGGGAAGGATTATTTTGTCATGAGAGAAACATTGTAGAAGATAGAACACAAATACCATGTTATTGTGTTAAATTTTTCTTAATCTAATAAGGGTCATTTCTTTGTGAAAAATGCAATAGCATATGATATAATGCTTCCCAATAATTTTCTTAAAGTTATGGACATTTGTCCTACCTATATTAAGATATCACTGTGTTTCCGTGTTCAATAAATGAAGTGATATATATATTAATATTGCAATAATGAATACCATACAAATAAAATATGACTCTCATTTTCATACAATCATGTTATAATAATCTCAATGTGTTATGAGCCATTGATCATACATTATGGATAAAAGTAAACTCACAAATAATGTATTGGATGTAAAAATTGGCACATAATTAATATGTATTATACATCTAAGTTAATTTTGAAGGGACTACTATAACAGTAGAACTTGTGACTCCAAATCTTTGAAGGTTATGATTCCAAATAAACACTGACAACTATAAACTGAGACAAATCTACAACTGAGCACTGCTTAGAAAATACAATGATGAATGGAACTTCTTATTTTTAAAGCTTACTTTAACATTTATTTTAATTTTATTGATCATATGTGAACAAATTTGGCTAATTCTGAGGTTAGATGGAGTGCGATCTATAAATATTTACATTATTTAAGCCTTAAGTTAAGTAATTTAACTGAGAATAAAGACCCCAATGGAGGAGTTAGAGAAAGGACTGACGGAGCTCACTGGGTTTGTAACCCCATAGGAAGAACAACAGAACAGACACTCCAAAGCTCCCAGGGACTAAACCAGCAACCAAAGAGTACACATGGAAGGACCCACGGCTCCAGCTGCATATGTAGCAGAGGATGGCCTTGTCAGTCACCAGTTGAAGGAGAGGCCCTTGGTCCTTTGAAGGCTTGATGCCCAAGTATAGGGGAATGCAAGGGCAGAGAGGTGGGAGAGAGTGGGTAGATGAGTTGGGGACCACCCTCATAGAAGCAGGGGAAAGGAGGATGAGACATTGGGATTCCTGAGGGAGACCAGGAAAGGGGATAACATTTGGAATGTAAATAAAGAAAATATCCATTAAAAGAAAAGAAAAAATATATAACACTTCCTATTGCTATCAAAATTATATAACACTCCCTATTGCTATCATTAGGGTGGTCGAACAACTGTAAATTAAACAGGTTCAATCCTTAGTTGTATCCAGTTCAGTCATTCAAACATAAACACATGCTTCTGCCTTCTTTTCTTCAAATTGTGATCAGGAGGGCGGACTTTCAAGATATAAATTAAAATATTACATAGAAATTGAATAGATCCACTCAAAAGCACTAATTATAGTTGTAGGCATAATAGGCATAATATTTCATATATGTACATACATATAATATCAATATTTGATTTACAGTAATGCATCTTTTATTTCTTTGGATGGCATTGTTGTCACCTACCATCAACTTGTCACTGGTAATAAATTGTGTCTAACTTCATATAATCAAAATGAAGCTTATTGACAATTATACATACAATCAGGAAACACCCTACTTTTATATGTGCAACTCTTGATGTGGCCTATTAAGCTATTACTTATCTTTCTGATGCTCATAAATTCCTAAGCACAAAATCTTCAATTCTTTAGCCTTAAAGTAAAGCAATTAGAATGCAATTTAAACAGCAAAATATTGCCTTTGATCCTTCCTGCCCAAGATCTTTCTTGTCCAGAATGCATTTTTATTTTAAGTGAAAACTTAGAAATTGTTGCAATACTGTCTCTTGGTCCTGGATGCTTTACACTATCACAGATTTGAGCACAAATAATTCTGAATGGTAGACATTATTTTTGAGGCTAGATCCAAACTATAACACCAGTGAGGCATTTTAGAGGAAATAAAAATTTCCTTATCCAAAATACAGAATTGTAGAGCCCAGTCTCATTGGATACTTCTAGAAAACACCCCCACACCTACGGCTCATGGAACATTGCAGAACAGCAGAAATAGAAGATTATTAAAGCCAGAGGATTGGGAATTTTGCTGTGAGATTGTATCTCCTAATAATATCAGAAGCTATAGAAATGAAGTCTCACAAACAGGACTGCCCAAACGTAAGCTGAAAAGGATGACATCAAAGAACAAGCCAAACTAGACAAAAAAAATGTCCACAAGAACTATATATATCCTACACAAAGAAGTGTTGACAAGTGAGGAAAGCTAGAGGAAGGAAGGGTGTTCTTCCCATGAGAGGAGCACATGTTGTGCACTGCCAAATGGTCAGCCCTGAAATCATATGTGCACATATCATTATATTGACTGAATAGGTTGTTATTAGAAATATAGAGAGATGCACACATATATATGCAATAATAATGGGTGAAAAAGAGGTCACAAGTTTGAAAGAGACAAGAAAGTGGTATACTGAAGAGTTTGGAGGAAAGAAAGGGAAGGAGAAATGCAATTATAATTTTTTTTCATAATAAGAGACTAAAAAAGGGTGAGTTATGAATGAAATATCAAACTTTGCATTGATGCAAATAAATTTCAATTAACTAGGCAAAGTTACAATCATTGCTACAACACCTTCAAGAGACAGAAGGTGGTACACTGATCTCAATGACAGCTTGAAGAAATTTCGGTTTGGTTTTATCATTTTCATTCATTCTAGAAATAAGTATGAATTAGGGCAGTTCTATGTTAGTCTGTGATGTATGTACTGTAGCTACAGCAGACATTTTGAAAAGGAAACACGTACTGCCTACCATAGACCTTGTATTACATATTCCTTTAATAGAGGGGACTGACTGGCTCTCTTTTTCTTGTTCTTTCTCTTGGGCTCTTTTCCTTCTGTTTATTAGTTTCGCTCTATTCTTTAGTTGTTGTTTTTTCTGTTTGTTTGTTTCATCTTACTATGCTTTATTTTATTATTATCCCTTAGAAGCCCATTTGTTTTCTAATCAGAAACAGAAAGGAGGAAGATCAGGATGGGTTTGGATGGGAGGAGGAGAAGGAGGAAAACCATAATCAGGTTATGTTATGCAAAGAAAAACATGCCCTTTTCAATAAAATGGAAAAATTCTTATATTGTTTATATATTCATTAACAATGATTTATTGACAACTGAAGTATTATTACCTAGATTGGTAATTACTATACTGATTAAATGTTGGATTTCAGAATTAGTAAAATTAATCCTTTATATTTTCATTTGACTGCCTGAAACTGTCTCTACTGAGTTCGCACAACGAACTAAGAAAAGCTATGGAACACATGAGCACTCATTCAAATTCAGCTCTCTGCATTATTTCAATGGTTTCCTGCCATGTCGTTTTATCATCTCCTTTTAATATACATAATATTTAATATTATGTATTTTAGGGATGAATATGATTAAATTTATGAAAATACATTCATTTCATTTTAATAACTTTTATATTTAACATGCATTTTAGGGATAAATAAGATTAAATTTATGAAAATACATTCATTTCATTTTAAAAAACCTTTGGAACAATTTTAAGCTTGCAAAAACAATTGTACAGAAATTGTAGTGTATTTATCCTCATTAATTATATCCACATTAGAGCAGGGCATAGGTTAAAGTCAATTGTCGATATTAACATTTGCTCTGCATTGAACCATTTTATATAGATTTTGAGAAATGCTTAGCCACCATTACAATATCACAAGGCTTAGGTTCACTATCCTAAAAATCCTCTGTGCCCTTCACCATCTGACTTTTTACAGTTATTTAACAACCATTGATCTTCTCTTGGGTCTACTGAATCTACTTTTGGCTCTTACAGGGTGCCATATTGGAATCTACAGCCTTTACAGGTCAACTTCTTATACATAGACACAGACAACTACAAATACATAGACAGCTAGCTTTCCTGTGTCTTCTTGTAGTTTGGTAGACCCTTTCTTTTTACTTTAAGGCCATAAGCTGAATGACGTATTTCCACCATTTTGTCAAACATGACATAGTGCATCATTGCATTTAAAATCAAGAGAGTCAATCAGTCATTCACTGCAAGCTCCAAGACTTTTGAGCAGTGACAATATTTCTCTGTTTTTAATTTAAGGGGTTGGTTATGTCAGGAAATTGCTACTCACAAATGGACCAGGTATTGATTTACCTAAAATAATACGGAGACATCTTTGCTATCAGCTCATAGGAAGAATTTGGAAAGTGTTATGCTTGTAGGAGGCTCCTTCCAAGGAGGACTTGATGATGAGATTTCCACTAGAAATAAGAATTGTGGTGGAAATTAGAATAGAGCCAACTTTGTTTACTGTGACAAACACTGAAGACACATTTCCTCCTAGGAGATTATGGGAGGCTGACCTTAATGTTCCAGTTTATCTGAGAAAAGAAATTTCAAGGCAGCAAGTCATTTGATCAATGGGGCAAATATTACTGGCTTATTTTAGTCAGCTTTACACTAGGGATCGGGAGGGAAAAACAGAGTGAAAAGGGGGGCATTTAGGGGACTTGAAATTTAGCCAGAAAAAAGGAGTAGTCAAAAGTGCAGCCAACTATGATGTAGCTGTCAAAGAGATTATTGAGGTTAAAAAGCAGCCAAGTTATTTGCATCAAGACAAATGGGACTGGTGGCTTGAGGACATTCCCCAATCTGGCAAAGTCACAGCCAATACTGGTTGTGAGTCATCAAACTAAAACCTTATTTCAAAGGGATTCCAAGTCAGACTCTTAGAAACAAGGCAAATAGCTGCACTTCTCCTCAGTAGCATCCTAGGAGTCATGCACTGGGCATTCAGGAAGACCCTCTGAGGCACTGAAAGGTTGTTCAAGAAGAACCTCCTATAGCCCAGGAGAGCAATGTGTTTTCCAAGTGATACTTGTTTGTAGAGCTGTGCAGGATCTCAAAATGATGGTGCCACAGAGGCTTCCACAAAGGTTTCAAAAGTAAGTTTAGGAGGTTGGATAGCATGTTCCAATGGCCATCGACCAGTATATGACAAGACATGGTATGTCTGCTGAGGAAACATGTGCACAGTGTGCAAAGCTAGCCTTGGAGGTTGACTATGTAAGCTCCTATCATCAAACTATATGGTAGGACCATCAAAGCCTTTGACAGGAACTTCTGAGATTTAATGATTTTCCTATAGCATTTCAGTGATCCATGTTCCTAGCCTTCTTTACTATTCCTCTATTGCTCTCTTTTGGAATAATTATGTTTATCTTATACAACTATGCCCTACAAGTATTTAACATTTTTCTCATGTTGTGGCAGCATGGATGAATTTTCCTAGAATTCCAGAGGAGGATGTAGAAATAGGACTTTTGAAAAAATATTGAAACAGTTGAAAGTTCTCTAAGATAAACTCTTTCTATTTTGCATTATTGAATAGACAGGAACTTTAGAAAAATATGAAATTTGTATGTAAAGTGAACTTAGGAGTCAGAATTGAAATTATGAAGTTTGTGTGTAAAAATATCTCCCAGAGGAGGAAAATCCAAAGTAAACAAATTTAGCTGCAAGCTTTTATCTCTTGAACCCTTTAACCTCAAATTCCTAGTAGAGGAAAGTGGCTAATATACTAATATAAGGTTCAAAATCCTTATGGGTGGATAGTACTCCCTTCTTATTGACAAAGCCTAGGGGAATTGAAACCTCTAAAGGAGGAAAAATTCAGAAAAGTTTGATACCCAGCATGCCATACAATTCTGGAAATCAAAGATAAAGTATTTCTAGGTAAGCTGGTGTCCACACAGTCCTGTAGAAGCCACCTCTGAGTGTATAGAAGTCCAAAATCTTCTATAAGGGACTGTGTGCTAAGATAACTGGTGGACACATGAATTCAGCAGGAAAGGAGTAGGCATATATGGATGGAGCCAGGACCATAGTCTCTGGTAGGGGAAAAAAAACTCAAAGCAATTTTTAAAGGGTCAGGACAGGGCAGTTATGCCCCAGCCTGTGTAGCAGGAACAGAGGCTAACTCACAAAAGGAACTCACAAAAGTGTTGAGAATGGTGCAAGAGCCTTCAGAGAATTCCATCCCTGTAGGGAGTTGTAGATTTTCTGAAATAAGATTCATACAAAAAAAACCCAAAAAACAAAAACAAAAACAAACAAACAAAAAAAAAACTGTAGGCAACTGAGGAATGTTGCACACTGGAGAAATTAACTTCTCTAGCTACTCAAAAACACAACTGTTTATCCAATATAAATGGACATGCCTAAAGACATATACATAACAATTAACATTATAAGGACCAGGCAGTATTTCAATAATTTAAATAATAGAGCCCATGGATTTGAATAACTGTTAAAGGGGTTCATTAGAGGGTTTGAACTGAGAAAATAGAGGGTTAGGGTTAGGAAGAGAAGGAGGAATTAGAATTATATTATAATCTCGAAAAATAAAAAAAAATGTACTGAAAAATTTACTCAAGGTTACTAGATTCTTTGAGTCTTTCCCTGAGCATGATGGAGGGTAACATGTGGTCTTTGTTGGTGTGCGAGCAAGGGTAGCAACTACGTGCAAAGCAATGGAAACAGAAATGCATTGTTTTCTGATCCCTTTTGAGTTTTTGAAAGAAACATGATAGCATATTTGGAGAAAAATAATTAAAGACATTGTCACTCTCTGTCACAGTTTATAATTTTGCAGCCTTGAGTTTATAAAATGATTGACAGAAACTCACATAGATAATAGGTTACAGAGCAGCACAAGAAAGATAAAATAAGAAAATATGAAATTGCAAGATTAGATGGAATCTTACCACCATTATTTTACAGAGTGGAAAAAAGCAGCCACGATTCTAAGATACCAACTAACTGTAGCTGTGGAGAAAATTATATTGACATCACAGTCAATATTTTTACCAAAATGCAATGCCTAAAACAGAGCCTGTGAATGGGAAACACACGCCCCCTTTTTCCCCTACCTCCTTTTTTAAGATTTGATGTATGCATTAGAATAATTCTTTCAAATTGTTTTCTGTACCAAAATAATTGGAGTTTTAGAACCAAATTGACTAATTAACATTCTTCATTTATTCACATACCTACTACATACATAACTTTTACCTACCTCATATCTATGTCCATGACATACTAAGAAATAAAAATGTGGGAAAGATAGAAAAGCAAACATGACAGTGTTTATATTCAGCAATAAGTGAGGCAATACAAATTAAAAGGTATGCTTGGCAGTATGGTAATAATGACCATGAAATTAGCATCAAACAAATGAGAAGTAGTCAAGCAAGCTGCTTTAGTAATGTAACAATTTCTTCAAGAATGTAAGTTAAGTAAACATCTGTGGGAACATCATTCCAAGAAGTTGGAACAGAAATGCAAAAGCCCTGAGGACAAGAGGCTTGATATTTTGAAATGATAGGGAAGATGTCAGTGAACAGAGCTAGGATTGTGGGGAAATGGACAGATGGCAGGGACAACCGAGATACCAGACTATGGCTCTGCTGTGTTCAGCTTCAACTCTTCCCAGATTTATGTGGCCAAATCCCAGCTTCATGAGGAATCCAGCCATGTGCTAAATTCTCCTTTTTTAGCTTTTTTGTTTTTTATAATCCCAGAAGAACAAAAACGTAAGATTGGGATTTAAATACCACAGTCCACACTGAGGCAGAAAGGTGACTAGAGGCAAGGAAGTTAAGTTGGCGGAAATAAAATTTGAACAGAAATGTGGCTATTAAACTACTAGGTAAATGATTTTAAAGTGAGACAAGCTTAAAAGAAATGATGGATTTGATGTTGAATATATGTGTTATCTGTCTTTTTCTCTTTGTCTGAATATACAATCATTCTTCATTTCTCTTGTTTTAAAAAAAATTCTCTCATATTTAGATCCTGTCCTCAGTTTCCCCTCCCTCCATTCCACCAAGTCCCTCCCCTACTCACCCCTGCTCCAGATCAACTCTTCCTCTGTTTCCTTTTTTTTTTTTTTAAAAAATCAGGTCTTCCAGGGATATTCACTGGACATGATCTAACAAGATACAATAAGACTAGGCACAAACCCTCATATGATAGTTGTATGAGATTACCCAGTAGGAGGAAAAAGAGCAGACAAACCCCAGCACAAACAAGTGTCAGAGATACTCATGATTTCTACTACTGGGAGTCCCACAAGAAAATCAAGCTACCCAACCTTAAGGTATAGAAAGAGGACCTAGTTCAGATCTATACAGGGTCCACCTTTGTCACTTCAGTTTCTGTGAGCCCCTATGAGCCCTGTTTAGTTGATTATGCAGGCAATGTTCTTGTAGTATCCTCATCCCCTCTGGTTTCTACAATCCTTCCTTCCCTTCTTCTTCAGGTTTCCCATGACCCTATCTAGTGTTTGGCTGTTGGTCTCTGTATCTGCTTCGTCAGTTGCTGGATGATACCCCTCTGCTGACAACTGGGCTAGGCACAGTCAATGAGTATGGCCGACTACCATTAGGAATCATTTCATTGGTTCTTTCCTGGGTCTCTGGAATGTCCTGCCTCTGAATCCTGACTCTCTAGGCAGTGTCAAGTGTGAACTCACCCTACAGGTGTGGGTCTCAAATTGGACCAGTCTTGGGCTGGCTACTCCCCCAAATTCTGTACTACCACTGCCCCAGCTTGTCTTGTAAGCAGAACAGACAGTCTTGTAAGTAGAAGGTTTTATGACTGAACTGGTCTCCCAGTCTCACTGTTAGGAGCCATGCTTGTTATAAAAGATGGCCAGTTCAGGATCTATATCCTCCTTTACTAGGCGACATCCCTCTCCAAACACTAACCAGTTCCACTTGTCTCTCCCAGTACCCTACCCTCAGTTTCTCCCTGCCCTGAATGAATGCAAATTGATTCATATCTATTCACCCTGCACAAAGTCAAGTCTAAGTGGATCAAAGACCCCAACATAAAACCATACTAACTAAAGTTAAAGAAGAGAAAGTGGGGAATAGCCTTGAACTCACTGTCACAGGAAACAACTTCCTAAACAAAATACCAATAGCACAGGCATGAAGGTCAACAATTAATAAATAGGACCTTGTGAAAAGGAAAAGCTTCTGTAAGTCAAAGGACACCATCAATAGGACAAAATGGCAGCCTACATAATGGGAAACTTTTCACCAATTCCACATTCAACAGAGGGCTAATATCCAAATTATATAAAAAGGTTAATAAAGAAATATCAATGAACTGAATAATCCAATTTTAAAATGAGGTACATATCTAAACAGACACTCCTCAACAGAGGAATCTCAAATGGCTGAAAAACAAAGAAATCTTCCACAACATCATCATTGGCCATTCCTTGGCCATCAGGGAAATGAAAATCAAACTAATTTGAGATTCCATTTTATATCTGTCAGAATAGCAAGGATCAACCACACAAGTGACAACTCATGATGGCAAGAATGTAGAACAAAGTAAGCACTCCTCCATTGCTGGTGGGAGTACAAACTAGCACATCCACTAGAAATCAATGCGGAGGTTTATCTTAGTCAGGGTTTCTAATCCTACACAAACATCATGATCAAAAAGCAAGTTGGGGAGGAAAGGGTTTATTCAGCTTATACTTCCACACTGCTGTTCCTCACCAAAGGAAGTCGGGACTGGAACTCAGACAGGTCAGGAAGCAGGAGCTGATGCAGGGGCCATGGAGGGATGCTACTTACTGTCTTGTTTCCCCTGGCTTGCTCAGCTTGCTTTCTTATAGAACCCAGGAATGGCACCACCCACAGTGGGCTAGGTACCTTGTTTCCTAATTGAGAAAATGACTTACTGATGGATCTCATGGAGGCATTTCCTTGAGGGAGGTTCCTTTTTCTGTGATAACTCCAGCTTGTGTCAAGTGGACACAAAACTAGCCAGTACTTGCTGGCTTGTCAACATGACACACAAACACATTACTGTTAAACCTCAATCCCTACTCTCTTATTCATCCCCAAGATCTAATAACTTTAAAACTCCCACAATCTTTACAAAGTTTTACATATTAAAAATTTCAAACCCTTTAAAATAGCCAATATATTTTAAAATCCAAAGTCCTTTTACGATTGAGTCTCTTAACTGTGGTCTCCACTAAAATACTTTCTTACTTCAAGGGGGAAAAATATCAGGGCAAAGTGACATTCAAAAGCAAAATCAAACTCTAACTGTCCAATATCTGGGATCTACTCACAAACTTCTGGGTTCCTCCAAAGGCTTGGGTCACTTCTCCAGCTATGCACTTTGAGGCACTTAGTGTGTCTTCTAGGCTCCACTTGCCAGTACTCCACTGCTGCTGCTGCTCTTTGTGGTCATCTCATTGTACTGGAATCTCCAAAACACTGCTGTCTTCTGCTGCGACTGGACTGCACATTCATGAGTAGTCTATCGTAGGATCTTTTCATGGTGTTAAACCCTAACTTTTCTGCATGACCCCTTCAGTCCTGGGCCATCAAGTGACACTGAGGCTGCACCTTTACCAATGGCCTCTCCTGGCCTCTCACCGTGCCAAGCACCAGCTGCTACCCCTTTGTATTTCAAAATCAGTGCCACCAGGGTGACTTAAACCAAGTCTGGCTGCCAATATGAGGTGTGGCTGATTCTGGAATACACCTTCTCTGGGCTCTCAGGAAACACTTCCCGGAAGAATTCACCTTAGTGATGCTGGTCTCTTCTTTAATTTCTTAGTTCCAGCTGACCATCAATAGTCCCAGTAACACAAAGGTTTGCTTTAGTAGTTCTGGTATCTTGTTAATCACAGCTGATTCTTCACCCCAACTAATCAAAACTGCAGAATCTTCACAACCAAAATAGCAATGGCCCTGATAAGAGTCTTTAATCTTCCCTCTGAAATTTCACAAGCCAGGCCTCCTCATTTGCACTGTTCTCAACATTATCTTCCAAGCTCCTACAGAACATCCCACAGAGATCTTAACACCCAATGGTTTTTCTAGCCAAAAGTTCCAATGTCTTTCCATAGTCCTCCTCAAAACATGGTCAGGTTGTCACAGGAATATCCCACTATGCTGATACCAACTTGTCTTACTCAGGGTTTCCTGCTCAAACATTGTGACCAAGAAGCAAGTTGAGAAGGAAAGGGTTTATTCAACTTACACTTCCACATTGCTTTTCATCACCAAAGGAAGTCAGGATTGGAACTCGAGCAGGTCAGGAAGCAGGAGCTGATGCAGAGGCCATGGAGGGATGCTTCTTACTGGCTTGCTTCCCCTGGTTTGCTCAGATTGTTTTCTTATAGAACCCAAGACTATCAGCCCAAGGATGACAACACCCACAATGGGCTGGGCCCTCCCACCCTTAATCACTAATTGAGAAAATGCCTTACAACTGGATCTCATGGAGGCATTTCCTTGAGGGAAGGTCCTTTCACTGAGATAACTCCAGCTTGTGTCTAGTTGACACACAAAACCAGTCAGTACAAGGTTCCTCATAAAAATGAGACTCAATTAATCTCAAGACCCAGCAATACTATTTTGGAGCATATACAAAAGGATTCTCCATCCTACCACAAGGACACGTATGCAACCATATTCACTGCAGCTTCATTTATAATGGCCAGAAACTGTAAACAACCTAGATGTCCCTCAACTAAAGAGTTGATAAAGAAAATCTGATGTTTACACAATAGAGTATTACTCAGCTGTTAAAGACCATGATATTATAATATTTTCAGGTAATTAGAACTAGAAAGGATCATCTTGAGAAAAATAATCAAAACCAGAAAGGCGATCCTGCTATGCATTCACTTATAAGTTGCCATTAGCTTTTAGTAAAGACAACCATGCTGTAATCTACAAACTCAGTGAGGCTCAGTACAAAGATGACACAGGCAAGGACACATGGATTTTTCTAGGAAAGGAAATAGATTTTGCAGGCAAGACTTAGAAGCAGGTGGGAATGGGAACAGAACAATTCAACTCTTTTATACAAGTTACTAAACTTTTCTGTGCGCTTAAGTCTTCAGATATTTCTTGACAAAGAGTATTTTGTTCTAATCTTATTATAGCCTGACATTTTATGTTAACATGTTTAATTTTTAAATTTTTGAATCTCAGTTAGAAAAATATGTTTCTTCTTAATCATGCAATTTTATTTTTTCCTGTGTGTTTGAGTCAGGACCTCATGCAGTACGTACTGATAATAACCTCAAAATGTAGCTGAGAATGACGCCTAATCCTCATGCCTCGAGCTTCCAATGTTAGAATTACAGATCCGTGCCACCCTACTCAGCCTCAAGTTCAATTTCAAACTTGCAAATGAAAATCTTTTTATTGCTACTATAAAATTTTAACTATATTTTTATCTCTAATTTCTCTTTGACATCTTATTTCAAATCATATTTTCTTCAGTAATTGCACCAAGCCATTCTTGTTCATCACTCACATTGAGTTCTGGTTTGAAAAATCTAATTGTCAGTTTTTGGTCCTCCTGTGAGCCACTAGCAGTGTCTGACATGGTTAATCACTTTGCCCTCCACAGCGTACTCCTGAGGCTTCTGTGAAACATTGACTAGACATAACTGTCGGAACATTTTCAATATTGTTTCATGATTTATCTACCTCCATTCTTCTTCAGAATTTCTACCAATAGTAATTCTATGACCTGAATTGTCTTAGTTAGGGTCTTATTGCTGTGGAGAGACACCATGATCAAGGCAACTCTTACAAGGAAAACATTTAATTGGGGCTAGCTTACAGGTTCAAAGATGCAGTTCATTTAAATCACAGCAGGAAGAATGGTAGTCTCTGGGCAGGCAGACATGACACTGGAAAAGTTGAGAGATCTACATCTTCTTGCAAAGGCAAACAGAAGACTTGCTGTGATGAGGTTAGTTAGGAGGAAGGTCTAAATCCCCACTCCCACAGAGACATGCTTCCTCCAACAAGGCCACACCTACTCCAACAAGGCCATATTTCCCAAGCGTGCCACTCCATAGGTCAAGCATATTCACACTGCTACATGAATGAACTCTATCTAATGCATGATATTAAATGACAACCACTCGGTAATGATGCTAAAAAGCAAATTCTCCCTGTGACTCAGACTACACAACTCCATTTCAGATTTGTCTGTCATGTCCGTGTGGAAACAAGGAGACGATGTAAATTTTGCTCATCTGGAAACAAACTCCAGTTTATGATCTCAAACTTCCCCTGCAGTGTTTCCTACATCAGTTCATAGTAACTTCATAATGAGAGTTGTAAAAACAAAACGGGATACATTTCCCTCTTATAGCCACATTGACTCCATCAGCTAGCTAACTCTATTTGTGAAATTTCAGTACATCTAGAGCCTGATCATTTCCTCACTTTCGTTATTACTACCCCTAAGCTATATTAGGCTTTGGCAACCTACACAATAATCATGATGACCATTATATCATTTCTGTGCTCAGAATCTCACTAATGGCTTCACAGAGAAAGATTGTGTACTCACTAGAGAAGCAGGCCTTTTGTGATAGCCTGTTTCACACTCCCAGCATTAGTTCAATGTTCTTTTGGTTCCTCTTCTTCCTTATTCTAGCCACAATGATTTCACATAGGACCAAGTTCAGAACGTTTCGAGAAGGTTCTTTGGCACAATATCAACTTCATTTATCTACTTAGTTGCTTCACACTCAATATTTCTTCATCACAGACTTCCCTGACTTAACAAGTTGTATAAACATCCAAGCCTACAGTTCACTCAATAACTCTATTCCTTTCCCTGCCTTGGTCTCTATGATACATTTCAGTTCATCTAATTCACCCTGCGATATTTGCCTTTGGGATTATTATCTACATTTCACATTGACAAATAAATGTCATGAGGATGAATGCTCTGTTTAATTCTGCTGTATTGTAACACTCAATCCAACACCTGGCCCCTAAGGACTGCTCATTAAACAGAAAGGCTGAATGCATGACAACATGCCACGCCACACACTGATAGCATCAAGGAGTAACTTAGATAAAAAATTAATTTTATTAAATGCTAGAGGCAATTTCAAAATTCAAAGGAGTTAGGTAACAAACAATATTTGCAAGATAGAAAACTTTTTTTTCATTCTTTTAGACGTTAAAATAGTCACTTGTGTTTTCAAAATTCACAGTTCATACTGAAGACCAGCTATTAATATTTCCTAAGTTATATCTTTGTGTTAAAATAAAGTTTAGAGTAGAAGCATAATCCCTGTCTCCTAACAACTGCCATCCACAAGTAAACCTGTTCTCAAAATGGACCAGAGAGGAAGCATTCCAGATATCAAGGTGGGATATCACTAAAGTGCCTTTGCATTATAATATACTCTTTAAAAGGCCTTATTTTTATTTTTCCAGTATATTTTAAAATCTTGTCTTAGGCGACTACATGTTAAATCAATGATTGTTTTAATAGTCCATAAACTTTTAATGTGATAAATGAAATGAGAATTTTAATACTGTTACAAGTGAGAGTTTGGTTGACATATACAGTGGAAAACATAAGATGATGCTCATCCCAAGAATGAAAAGTATTCGTTTTTCATTCTTCACTTTTCAGGGCTCCAAACCATATGCCTGGTTGCTGATAATAAAAAATTTTAGTGCACTTTAAAATTAGAAATGTCTCTCTAGGAGATTTTGTTACTATGAAATGGATCCATCTTGAAATATTTCTGTAGTGAGAATTGTTGAAGTTTTTGATTGCCTTTAAATGAAATGGAAAGCATTTATACAGGAATTTATATACCCCCTTAAAAGACTTTGAAAATAGTCTAACTAGGTGCTCCTTCAGAAGGAGGAAGTAAGTTAGTCAGTAATAGCTTTCTTCTTAAACTATGACTGGAAGACCAGTCCCAACAAGGAGCCTGGGATGCTAAAGAGTCAGGTAAGGTCAAGTTCAAAGGGAAAGGGAGGCAGGAAACAATGTGAATGTCCTGGAGACCATGTTTTTGCTTTTTTTCCCCTAAGAACTCTTAAGAGCTTTGTGGGAAAAAATAATCATGATTCTTGATCAATTTTATAGACAGCATTTAAGAACAATTTTGTACCCAAGACAAACTTATAATAGAAGGAGATGATCTTTGTGGTTACAGAATCAGACTAAAGAAGACACAATAAAATAAGATCCTAAATCATAGGTTCAAATTGCTCATCAAGTGCTTACATCAAACCACTTAAGAGAGAGTCATTGAATTGAAGTTCAATTATTGGTAGGCTCTTTAGGCTACTACGCCTCCAGTGGAGCCTTGCATTGAATTTCATCCTCACACTTAGTGAATTGTGCCTAAAAACAGACATCAATATAGTGTAGAGTGGTAATATTGTGGGCTGAAAAAATAGAATGATTGTCCTTAAAACCCTGCAGGATAGACACAACTGCCAGAACAGGCCTGTAGCCCCCAGGACTTCAGGAGACTGAGACAGGAGTAAGGTTTGTGTTCTGCATGGGCTACTAAGTGAGTGCAAGGTCAACATGGCAAGTTAATAAGATAGTTGTTCAGAAATAAAAAGTAACAAGTATGTGGTAGATGTAGCTTAATGGTAGAATGTTTTCCCAGCTTTTATGAGGACCTATATTTAACCTTCAGCACTGTAGAGCTGAATTAAGCTAACCTGTAAACAAGCAAAAAGAAACCTAGAAAGAGTTTTAACTATTTGATACGAGAAAAGATAGAGTTTGAAGTTGGAATTTTGTTCACACCATGTTGTAATCAACTAACAGGCCAGTAAACCGGTGTGTGATTTAGCTTTTTCTGTTTGTTTGTTTGTTTTGCTTTTGTTGTTGTTTTGAATATTTTGTTTATTTACACTTCAAATGTTATCCCCTTTCCCAGCTTTCCCTCCACAAACCCCCATCCCATCTCCCCTCCCACTGCTTTTATGAGGACTAAACCTGGTGTTTTGTATGAAGAATTCTTTATCCAAATTACACGATTTTTAAGTAACAATTTAAATCTTTGGAATAAATGAACAGCAGGATATAATTCCAAAGGATAGTATTTAACACTTCAATTGAGAAAGTCTGGAGTTGTGCACAGACAGAGAAGAGATATCTAGATCAGCTGCCTAGGTTCTGGTTTTGTTCTTCCTATGGAGAACAGTTCAATTTATTTGATACTGAACTACTGAATCAACCACAGAACAACAGATGAAATCAGCTGGTCTAAATGCTATAGCCAATGTTATATAGTCAAACTGACAACGGTAACTGAAGAATATTTCAGTAAGTTTGTAAAATAAAATGTAATTACAAACATTAAAAGCTATCATACAGACCATTTCTGTATCATATACAAATCTTTCCATCCAAAAAGTCTTACGGGTTCTACTCATTCATCCTGGCATATACCCTGACCATGGAAACCACTGATCTTTTTAATATCTTCATAGTTTTGCTTTCTCCAGAGTGTCATACTGTGTGTTAGACCACTACTCTAATATTTGTTTGCTCCTAAATTCAATCCCCAGTGCCTTAAAAAAGGAATAATAATAAATTTAAATTTCTGATAAAATAAAAGTACCACTTAGTGTGATGCAGTTGAAGGGGCCAAATACCCATGGCTAGAAAACTGTTAGGCCATAGGGGAGAAACCAAAATTCTACTACTATTACTATTATAGAACTACTATTCTACTGAACAATCAGATAATTAATAATTAAATCAACAAATGACTTACCGATATACCCATATATCATGGCATCTCTCAACCTACACAAGAGACGCTTCTCATTTCTGTAGATGGCAAATAACACAAAGAAACCCCAGCAGAGAATTTAAAACTGTGTCGTGTCCTGCCATTTACAGAGTATTCACATCAGTTACCACCTACACACTCCAAGGCTTGAGGATCATTGGAGAAGAGAGGAGGGGAGATTGTAAAAGCTAAAGGTTGTTGAAAACATCAAAAAAATGTTCAAACCTCAACAGAGCAGATGAACTTATGAACTCATAGTGATGGGTAGTGGTAACAGCACTCACAAGGCCAGCTCAAGTTCCATTCAGATAAAATTATAGTAAGGAGACAGGGAAGTAGACGAAAGATCACACTCTCAGCTAAGGAAATATTGGCACATAACAGCTACTAATACAGGGAGAGTTAGTTTTCTATAGTGATGTGACCCTTTAGAGGCAAATTTGAATCATTTAAAACTTGAAAAGCATAAGTCTTTCTCATAATACTGGAAAATATCAACAGAAAAAATAAATTCAGAATGACTTTGGGAAAAATTCTCATTAATAAAGTTATACATATGAAAATTCTTCATTCACTATGAAATATTTCTTTAAGGTGTTTTCATCATCATATAGAACAGTCAAAATTAGATCAAAGAAAACCTTAAACTACTCAATATCATTTCTAATGAGAATTAATCAAATATCTTATGCGAATATCAAGGTTTGCCTTCTGAAGTACATTTGCCAACATTACTGACATTATTTGAAGAGTTGAAGACTTTATTTCTTCCATGGAATTTTTTTCTTTTTTTATTAGATATTTTGTATATTTACATTTCAAATGTTATCACCTTCCCCCTCTCCTATTCCCCCTCCCCTTTCACCTTGTTTCTGTAAAGATGTTCCCACTCTCCCCTCCCCTCCCACTCCAGTCTTACCTTGCTAGCATTCCTCTACACTGGGACTTCACAGGACCAAGGGCCTCTCCTCCCACTGATGCTCAACAAGGCCATCCTCTGTTACATATGGCTGGAGCCATGGGTCCCTCCATGTGTACTCTTTGGTTCACAGTTTAGTTCCTGGGAGCTCTGGGGGCTCTGGTTGTTTGATATTGTTCTTCCTATGGGGTTGCAAACCCCTTCAGCTCCTTCAGTCCTTTCTCTAACTCCTCCATTGGGGACCCCATTCTCAGTATATTTTATAAAGAAGAAATACTTAATTCTCAGTATAAAGACCGATACAGTAATCTTTTAGATGTCTGCATGATTTACAAAGCATTGTGAGTTTAGAGAATATTTATCAAATATATCTATATTTTTATATGAATTTGTGCGAATAATACATAGTTTAAATAATTGAAAAACTTGTCTTGCCAATGAGCTTGAATATCATTAATAGTTATGCATTTCCCTATTGGTACAATAATTATTGTTATTATTTTCTACTAAAAATATAGATCATATGCCTGAGTTTTGATGACTATGAAACATAACTCTTGGGTATAATCTCTGTGTAAAAAGCATGAAATGAATAGTCTGTCAAACTCTCTTCTCATAATGAAAAATTCTCCTACAATACATCTATCATCCATTACTGATGGGCACATAAAAGCCAAGCTTTATAACATTGTTAAGTGTTATTTTTATTGAACTTGTACCAAGTTCAGGTATCACAGAAACTGAGCAGTAGGTCACAGAGTACATACACACACACACACAAACACGTTTCATTGTGCTTGTAATTGAATTATTAAGATATATATCGACATACATAGTTAATAGGATTAGTATATGTACTAAGCTTATTTATAAAAATTAATGGTGTCTATTGGAAATCATGACTAGAATCTAGTGAGGTGTGAATAAAAGATGCCCTAATTCAATATAATCATTATTTGTATTTACTCAGGTATGAAAATATGTCCTGGAGGCCCATAAGAGAGAAATTCCTATTTAAATATCTGAAGAATATGCTGCTAGCCACTACAGCAGAATAAAATGTGATCACTTCTAATATTTATCCTAATATCTTTGTTTCCTTACCAGAAACCATTATAGGGTTGTTAGATATATTGATTTGAATATTGACATGACAAAATTAAATAAATAAATCTAATGGATTTATAATTTTTTGTACTATGTATTTGCTTTCTGAATCTGGGTGCAGTTTCAGATTTTATTATTGTATTGATGACTTTATAACAGCTGAACATTGTGATGTTAAATATTTTTCTAGAATCTGGTAGAAAATGAAATTTAGCTACAGCATTATGAAGCTACCTGTGACATGTGAACATTTCACTCACTATATTTGTAAGAAATATATAAATAATGTAAACTATTTTAAGCTACATTAGCTTGAAGTTTTGTTTCTTTCAGTCTTTTAGAGATATTTTATAATCCAGCATTGAAACTATGAAGTTGTGCTCATTCTGATATTTAGAGGTTTATAACTACATTGTGATATTTATAAAATCTTAATTCTTCATCTGCTTTATTAACTTTTCTAATCTTAGTGTGTAATCTGCAGGGAAGTAGGACCAACTAAGATAAGTCCAGAACACAAATTGTAATGTTGACATATGAAACCAGCTTTCAGTGTACATAAGCATATGAGTTTGTAGTAAAGATCCATAATTAAGAATCATTCATATTAACTATCATGTTCTATGTATTGGAAAAATATTAAGCATTTAAAAACTACTTTTTGTTCAACAAAAATGTATAATTAATATTATTTGTTTGTATGCATAAAATGTAGATGATTTTTAACTATGGATGATATTTATGATAGAAGAGAACAATTTTGACAAGAGGATGAGATTCTACTGTTTAGGTAATCGACAGTAGATTCAATTATGTATGTGGTTGGGTAATATGATTAGGTATTGATTGGCTCCTCAAACTTACCAGCAAACATTCAGTCCCTCCGCAATGAGCTGGCATTCAGCAGTTCTTGACAAAGAGAGCACAAACTGCTTCAGTGTCCACTTTGTGTGGTGTCATCAGGTTAGTGTCAATGAGATATTTCATTTGCATCTTTAGGATATGATACAATGCCCAAAGTACAACTTGTATTAGCTGTGGCCATTCACATCTAATATTCACTTCTCTATCAGCAATGAGTGGAGGTCCTAAGTTTTGTTAAGATGGTGAATGATTCAGGGTCTGAAGCATCAGTAGAGGCCTAGCTCCATCACACACACACACACACACACACACACACACACACACACACACACACATACACACACCACATAAATAACACACATGAGTTATAAATGTGTGTGTTTCTGTGTGTGTGTGTGTGTGTGTGTGCGTGTGTGTGTGTGTGTAAAATTTTAGTCATCCAACTCATCCATGCTGGCAAAAACATGTCTATAAGTTTGTGGTTAATCACGTTCGCTTGTGATTCATGTGCACCCTGATGTCGGCAAAGCATCACTGTATCTTAAGAGCATCGCAGTCTCCGCACTAATCAACACAACAGAGGATGGTAATGAAAGGAGGTTGCATTTAGAGAACTGAAATATATTAGCTCTGAAAACTGATGTCTTTGGTTTGGTTTGACCTCTATTTCTTTTGCACATTTATGTTTCATGTGTGTTTTGTGTTTGTGTGTATATATGTGTGTGTATGTCTGCATGCAGGTGTGTAAACTTGTCACATGCATATGGAGTCCAGAGATGTAATTGGATTTCTTCATCAATCACTCTCCTTTAAGTTTTGAGAAAGTGTCTCCTTCACTGAACTGGAACTGAGCTACTGGCTAGGCTAGCAGGTCAGTGAACTCTAAGGACCAATCTGCCTCCACTTCCTTAGTGCTCCAGTTTCCGGTGTGTGCAACGCTTATTAATCCATCCCTGGGATGAGAATCAGAGTCTCATATGCCTGTCAGGCACGTTACTGATTGAATCAGTTTTCTTGTGTATTTATGCTGTTTACAAATGAGCATTACACTCTAGAGCAAGTTACTTAACCTTGTTAACCTTAATTTTATCACATCTAAGCTTGAGACAAGCAGCAATTATAGCATTCTCTATACTGTATTAAGTATAAAGTGAGATAACACACATGAAATGTGTTTTATTCCAAGTACACATTTTATATATAAAAACATCCTCTTCCTTTCACCTTTTAACCAATGTAACGTGCACTGAAAATCTGTAACTATAATCCCTTTCTTAGAGAAGATAAGCCATTGTTTAAAAACCAGGAAAGTTGTGCCTTAGATAATAGTTGACAATTTAAGGGAAGATGAAAAGGAAAGTTAGATCTTTTTTAAGATCATTTTTAGGACAGTTTTTTAAAAATAAAAGTTTATCATGGCCCTCTGAAGTAATCTCATTTCATTATTTAGATAACTTGAAAAAATTAATCAAAAACAAGGCACTGATTAAGATATTAAGGACAAAGAGAACACTGTTAATATAGAATAAAATCATATCACCATTGTGGAAATTTAACAAATTTACTGTCCCCTGACCATCCTCTAAACTAAGTGTATATTAAACATCTGTAGCTATTTATGTAGCTAGAACCGACATAGGATCTTTGAAAAAAAAAGTCATGTATCCAATAAGAAAGAAATAGGGAAAGGAGAGTTGATCCTGTTTTCTAGGTCTCCTTTATGGCCCACCGAGTCTTGGGAGTAGCTTAACACATAACATCTGATGTTAAGCAGAAGACATTGACAGCGGATGATTCGTCACACACACTCACAGCCCTGGGGAGGACGACACAGTACATTACCCAAGCCAGTGAGGGAGTTTCACTTGGGAACAGGCTTAACATGCAGACAACGTGGGAGTAGGACTTTGTAGCAGCCAGAGGTGCAGTAACCCCTGACTCTACTGGGAGGATGTATGCTCCTAATTTAAGAAAAAAATTGCAGTCTGACATGAAGTGAGCACTTTGGGAGATGAGACGGGTAGGGGTGTCTATCAGGTAACACTTACCATTTTAGGGTTCAGAATACCATGAAGCTCCTTTATACCTTAACCTCCAATAGCTACTTTAGTTGGTGACTGATGTCTTAACAGGTTCAGAAATAAGGGTCTTGAAACTTCCCACTAAGGGTTTTAAACATAGGAGAGAATTGGGGAAGTCAGACTCATGAGAAAGAAGGTTTGGAAACCCCTGCAAAAGGCAGCAAAGGCAATGTGAGGCCTCACTGGTCACCCTGATTGTCAAATCCCGTATAGGGACTGCTGAGTATGGATGGAGGTTCCTAGGCTCAGGGTAGGCTAAGCTCTCTTCTTTCAGATTGTATCAGTATCTGGCCAGTAATGGGCAAGCCATTGGCATATAGCACAGGGCTAAGGAACGGCTGTTTCATATCAGGGAAAACTACACAAAATTTGTTGGTAAAATAGGAAGTTAAGGGGCTTGTGGAGATGAAAGAATAAAAGAAAAGGAAACACTCTTCCCCCTCATTCCAATTAAATTGCAAGAAAAGACAATCGGGAAGACAAAGGCTCATTGTTCTCCATGGCTGCTGTGTTTCAAAGGCATGGGAAGATGTCCTTGTATTGCGGAGTATATTTCCTATCAGTAACTGAAGTTATAGCTTTGGAGAAGGCCAAGGTTGGCATCAATATTGAATAATTACACTTCTGCTTCAACTAGGAAAAAATGAGTTTACACAGAAAATTACCCTTTCATGTAAATTACTAAACACAAGGCTCAATTTTGTGGCTGATACGTGGTGAGATGAATGTGAATAAGCATGAGAACAGCAAATGGGAACAAAACAGGGTAATACCTTAAAACTGTCCATAGGAAACATTGTCTTTCAAAATCTGTTACTTTGTCTCTTTAATCAAAGACTATGGCAACTGATATTTACACATAAGGAACTGGGGTTTTCCTGCTGTATTTTGTATTATATTTGTTGAAATTTAAGAAATAATGGGGTTGTTTGGGAAAGAAATATAAAAGAACTGCAAAGTTATTTCAGCCAAGATTCAAGATAGCTTACTTGTTTTCTGTCACCAGACGAAGCCCAACTAATACTTAATCTGACGACTCCAAAGGATGCCTCTTTGAGCAGAGCATCATTTAAAATTTGCTTTCTATTATTTTGGAAACAGAGGAGTCTCTCTGACACATTGCATGTTGTATTTGGGGCATGAAAAATTCATTATGGTTCTACCATAATTTGCCCACGAGTGGTATAGCTGGGTCCTCAGGTAGTACTATGTCCAATTTTCTGAGGAACCTCCAGACTGATTTCCAGAATGGTTTTACCAGTCTTCAATCCCACCAACAATGGAGGAGTGTTCCTCTTTCTCCACATCCTCACCAGCATCTGCTGTCCCTTGAGTTTTTGATCTTAGCCATTCTCACTGGTGTGAGGTTGAATCTCAGTGTTGTTTTGATTTGCATTTCCCTGATGACTAAGGATGTTGAATATTTCTTAAAAATACAATCCCTGTATTTTGCAATAAGCTGGAGAAGGATATAACTATAGTGGTTTTGAAACACTCCATTGAAGAACCAAAGATGTCCACAGTGATTTTTAAATAAGAGACCAAAAACACACGAAGAACAAGCAGAAACATGACAAAGGTTGTAACAACGATGTCTTTCAAAAGAAAACAATCAGGAAAGTAAAGGGGAAAAAAAGAAAGAAAAACACCTACCTGAGACTAAACTCATCCTCTAGAAAGAGATGAAATATACCATGTAAGGTATATTCAACATACTCAATTGCAAAAATAAAATCAGGTCTTAAAATGAGAATTATGTGAGTGAACATTTCTCAAAAAGATATGGCCAAATTAATATTGGGAGCATGCATTTTGATCCTGGTACATGAGCGGGTGATACAGGAGAATTACTACAAGTTCTTGTCAGTTCTGTGAGAGGAAGCAAGTTCCAGAAACCATGAAACCCTGGGTTTAAAAGTCAAAATGAAAATATACAAAATGTAAACAAGTACAGAACAGAGTGAGCTCAAACGCATTAATCATTAGGGTAATGCTGATCAATGCCACCATGATCCACCATCTCCTGTCCTCCTAGGTAGAATTTCTGCAACCAAGAACTAAATTAAATAAATAAATAAATAAATAAATAAATGAATAAATAAATAAATGGTGGTGGTGACATGTGGGAGGTAGAGCTGCTTGTGGGAGTGTAAATTATTACAGACAGATGACATGTTAAGCAGCATGTGAATTTCTTAGTGAACTAAAAACAGAACTCCTCGCATGATCTAATTATTCCACTAGAAGTCACATAAACAAAGAAAATAAAATCAGTATATCAAAGAGATACCTGCAGTCCTGTTTACTGCAGAACCATTCACAATATCCAATATAAGAAACAAGAGATACCTTGCGGGTGTGGAGAGGTTATGCGTAAGATGTTATTGACCCATAAAGAAATAAACTGTGTCATTTCTGCCAATGTGGACAAAACGGTAAGACATTACACTAGGAGGTAAAATAAGCTAAGGCTAGAGAAAACTACCACATGTTCTTACTCATTTGAGAAAACTAAGAGTTAATGTAGAAATACATACACAAGGGTCAAATCTAGAGGCTAGGCAAGGTGTGAGAGAGATTAATTTGCCTGGAAAATGGGTACGAAAATGGACTTAGCTGAGCAGATGTGCTCAATTGGTTCTAACAGTACAGTGGGGTAACTGGTGTAGAAGAGTTCATGACCACAAACACTAGGAAGTGAACGATAAAGAGATGGGAATACTAATTACCCTTATCTGAATATCAAGGCTACAAACGCTGAGAACTGATAGCAATAAAGTAGGAGACCCTAATTACCTTGATCTGATCATCAAGACTACAAACCCTGAAAACAGATAACCAGAGAGGAGACAGAAATACTAATTAGTTTTATCTGATCACCAGCACTCTGCCTGTGCCCTTGACTCCATAAATAGGTACAAGTTTAAAGTAATTACTTTTTTTCCAAGGGAAACGAATAAAATTACCATATGACTCAATAACTCTAGCCCTTAGTATATAATCGAATGAACTGAAAATAGATAAATGAATACTACACAAATTTTCATGTTGCTATTATTAGTAACAGCCAAACACTACAAACAATTCAAATGTCTATCAACAGATGAATAGGGGGGAAAAAGTAGGATATCTGCACAATGGGCTATTATTCAAAAATTAAATAGAAGGAAGTATTGATCAATGTTTCGATTTTATGGAAATTTTAAAATATAGAATAAGGAAAGAAGCCAGACACAAAAGGCCATTTACCGTATGATTCATTTTATGTGAATATCTAGGACAGTAAAATTAATAGAGACTGAAATGAAATCAGTGAGTCCTAAACCATGAGAGAAATGAGAACAAGGGTAGGATTATATAATGGTATCATTAGGGGACTTCAACAGTGTATGGAAGGCTTAGAAGTTGAAGATGTGGGAAAGCGTTAGTTGTGATAGTATTAGAACTTGAGTTCAGATCTTCAGGGTCCATGTAAAAAACCTAGAAAGGCCTTGCACAACTTTATCCCAGTCCATGGAGAAAGAACATACACACACACACACACACACAGAGAGAGAGAGAGAGAGAGAGAGAGAGAGAGAGAGAGAGAGAGAGAGAGAGGAGTCTGTAGGGCATATCGTGCATATCCTGTACTTTATAGCTAATTTCCATTATTAGTGAGTACATACCATGCATGTTCTTTCAGGTTTGGGTTACCTCACTCGGGATGATATTCTGAAGTTCCATCCATTTGCCTGAAAAATTCATGATGTCTTTGTTTTTAATAGCTGGGTAGTATTCCATTGCGTGGATGTACCATATTTTTTATCCGTTCTGCAGTTGAGAGACATCTCAGTTGTTTCCAGTTTCTGGCTATTACAAATAAGCCTGCTATGAACATGGTCTAGCAAGTGTCCCTGTGGTACAGTGAGATATCATTTGTATATATGTCAAGGAGTGGTATAGCTAGGTCTTGAAGTAGAACTATTCCCAGTTTTCTCAGAAACCACAAAATTGATTTCCATAGTGTTTTTACAAAATAGAAAACCTGCCATTTAGTGAAGATGACTGGTAACAAGTACAAGAAGAGATGGATTTTGTTACTACTAGATACTTTCTGTTACATAGCATTGAGTAACACACCTGATTCTCAGTTTAAAAAACATCTTAGAATAGCTAACTGTAAATAAAATTAAATATGTATGAGAACCCACTAGAACATTAGAGCATTCTCAGATTAGAAATGTGTTTCTGAATGACTCTGTGGTTTATTTCCCAAACACAAAACAAACTACAGAAGAAACAAACCACACAGAGTACTCACATGTTCTTAAGAAATATGGGAAATAAGCAAGCAAGCTTTAAACAGGATTTTGTTTATCATTGTCACAGTGTATTGTTCCTTTATTGATAAAAGATTTGGGGTGATTCTTTTGTTGTTTTAATAAGAGGCAGATTTACTGTTTTATTTTTTAAATGTTTATCTTGTTTCCTCCTATGTTCTGAGGTGGGAGGAAATTAACAATAAAGTAATGTTCTTCACAGCAACTGGTGTCTACTATACTCTGAAGAATGATGACCCTTGTTCTCAAATCCAGACATTGAAATCTTAACTACCATAATGATAATATTCAGAGAGGGAATCGATCTGTGTGTGTGTGTGTGTGTGTGTGTGTGTGTGTATGTGTGTGTGTGTGTGTGTGTGTGTGTGTGTGTGTGTAGGGGGGTTGGGAGTAAGTTCCTGAGCCCACACTCCTGAAGAGAATCATCACTCAAAGCAAGAATTAGGAAGCCATTGTGTCTTCAGCTACTTGTAGACAGGTCAAGGTAACATGCATAAACCACAAGACATCAAATGTAGCATGGCTTTGATCTTAGATTCTGAGTTGAGAATACATGGCATTTAGAACCCACTCAGTTGACTAGTAGCCGGAATAGACAAAACCAGTGTCCACTTTTATACTATTCCCTTTTCACTTAAAAGATGATAACACTTTTCTGTTATAAAAAGTCTCAGACAGTGCTGACACTTGGTAAATTTCCAAGAGACATTGTACTCATAGGATTATAGAAGTTTGGGAAGGGGTTGGGGATTTAGCTCAGTGGTAGAGCGCTTGCCTAGCAAGCTCAAAACCCTGGGTTCGGTCCTCAGCTCCGGAAAAAAAAAATAGAAGTTTGGGAATTAAAGGCATGAGCCACCACCAACTGGCTATCTAAATTTTTTATACTATGTATTCTTCTCATATTCTTTTCCCTTTCCAACTTCCTCCAGATCCTCCCCACCTCACTACCTACCCAACTTCATGTTCTTTCTCTCTTTCTCCCAAAAAGAAACAATCGCCACACACACACACACACACACACACACACACACACACACACACACACACACATGCACAAACAACCCAAAACAAACATTAAAATATCTTGATTGGTTTGGTATTTTTTTTACATATTTTTATTGAACTTTCTATCTCCAAACTTAAAATATTGATATATTTTAAATTCTCTGCATTGGATAAAAAGCTGGTGATAGTTTCACAAAATTATTTGTGTACATGTAGTAATAGTTTCACAAAATTATTTGTATACATGTAGTAATGTGGTAAGATCATACTTGGCAGATATTCTGGATCACAAAAGTCTGTAACACCTAACCCTGTAACATATAGTTTCAATGTAAGTATAGAAATTACACCACACAGCAATTTATAGATATTTAATCTCTCATTAGCTCACCTTGAATGAAACTGAAGAAGTCGGAAAATTATACTTTCTGTTACATGGAAATATAAATAGCTTTGCTTATTCTGTCAAAGGGATTTTGCAGGATAACATGTGAGATGAGTCTCATGCACAATGTAGGATATTCTGGTAGATATAATTAAAAATTAATAAAAAAGAAAATAATTTTGTTTTCTGCTTAAACCAATATAAACAGCATTAACCCTCTCTTGTACCCTGTACATAAAATCATTTTGAAGAACTATGTCAATATTTTTCCCAGTGTCCTTGTAGCACATTTGTATTCGATATTGACAAAAAATCGTTTTTTTGTCATAATTTTGTCCTCTGAAATTGTTTCTCTCTGCACAACCCCAGCTGCCCAGCAACTCAGTACATAATCCAGGCTGGAATTGAACTCACAAGGAAGTGACTGCCTCTGTCTCCCAAATGCTATGATTAAATGCATATCCACCACACTGGAATCAGTATTTACAGAAAACCTTAATTTGGAAGAATCATATCTCAATTATCTCTTATTCAACAGAGTAGCTTTGTGTCTTAAAACTAAAATATGAATAAAATGGAAGTCAAAGGCAAAAAAAAGAAGGAGAGAACAGTTTATTTGTAATATTGACTATGCTTCCAATGTTTGCATCCATAACGATATGTTTAAAATGCCTCCATAGACTAAACTTAATATATCAAAACCTATTTTCTTAAATGGTTCCAAAAATGGTGCTGAGAAACAATGGCGGGAAAGAAGAGGCTCGAGTCACATTAAAAGGTAAGATATTATAGTGTTTGGGGCTCAGGGTATTACTGAATTTCCTTAATTCAGCCTCTAGTCCCTATTTTTAACCTTTAAATTTTACTTCATTTTTCATTTCCATTGTAAAAGGGGTTTTTCTTGGCTCAAGTGCTCAATCCTTTTACTGATTTTGTTGGAACCTTTATCTTTAATTCCCAAATCTTTCCCTAGCCATTTATTGCATTATATGTTAATACAGAGTGATATTTTGTAGACATAAAATTAAATTAAACTACTCTTGAGAATACCAATTAAACAGAAAAGTTTTCTGTTTTATTATATCATGTTCTTTATACATTGGGGCCCTGTTCTTTTATTTGTACTCATATACATAGATAGAAATTCTAAAATTCGTGTCTATGAAGGGTTCAAGAGTGGCTGAATTCCCCTTTCTTTATGCATGGATTACTGAGCCTCGTCTTTATAGAGTTATACAAGGTAATTGATGTTTAGTATGAAAGAACTCATTATAAAACACTGTGGTAGTCTAATGAGATAATTTTTTGAAAGAATAACTTCTTGACAGTTTGTTAGTGCTGACAACCCTAAGAACTTAGATCAGCATGTACTCTTGCATTGAGAATATGATTTAAACAAGATAAACACTTTAGGAAAAAACATGTATAATTTTTGAAAAAAATCAAAAAGATTTTCTGAAAGACAAAATTATTCTTCTTTTCTATTATAAGTATAATAGTTAGGCTTTCTAGTTCAAAATGGTTAAGACAGATTCAGGCAAATGTATACAACTTGGCTTTTTATGGGTTTAGTCAAGCAGATTACCAACTTTGGATATCTGTCACATAGCTCTTTTTCTCTCTAGCCCCTTAACTAACTCCAGAAATTCGAAACTCTCTTGAAAATCTCATTCTATACCTGAAATCATTTAAGGTCATACCTTCCTCTGAGTTTTATCAACAAAGGCAGAGATTATCTGTGTAAGAAAGTGATTTGTAACCACTAAGTCTGAGACTTGGAGATAGAGGAGAAAATTTTTGGACGGGGCCAGCCAAGGAAAGATTAAAGATTGTTGCTCATAAAGCAGCAGACCCAAATGTAGTAAAGTGTTGGATACAACATAGGGAAAGATTTGGTGTTAACATTTCCTTGCATTACCCTTTGTAGTGATGAGAACTGTCTCTAGATCTCCTGATAAGAAGCTTGTCTGCTGATGTAGTGAGTTTCCCAAAAGATACCCAAATGGTTGAGATTATGGATTATTTTTTTTCTTCTTAAATTTTTTTAACTGAAGATGCATTTCCCACCCCTGTTCAGGGAAGCAAAAGTTTAACTGTAGATCTTCAACTCTTCTTCCTCCTTTTCTCCAAATTCCCCAGTTTCACCCCCAGCTTAGGAGAAGACCACATGCTGTGGCATCCCCCCCATACCTCAACTGGATCACAAAGATCATCCTTTCCAAACTTCCTACCCACACTCATTGCTTTTGAACAACCTCTAAGTCCAGCAGACATTCCCTAGAAACCTACCAACTAAGCCTGCCAGAGAAGCAGGTAAGCCAGCGAAGCAGGGAGGCTGGCTTCAGATCTTAACTCTTCCTTCTCTTCATCTCTAATCCTGTCTCATGCCTATCTCTGTAGCAGATTACTTATTGTGGCCTCTCCTCCTTCTCTGGCCCCATTGCCAATGAAATTAAGCAGATCATAGTAGAATACCCCACTTACTTCCCAACTATAGACTTCCCCAACCACTACCACCTAGCCAATCCCCATTCCTAGTGTCATCCCCTAATACTCAGAAACACGTTTTACTGGATACCTCACAGGATCATATAATGTCATACCAGGTAACACATAGATGTCTCGCCTTCTTAAAATCCAGAAACAGTAACAGAAACCAAAGAACAAAGCATCAACCCAACAAAGACAAGACCAGATATCATGACCTAGAATTGCAATCAACCCAACCTCAGATGCCAGTGTAAAATCAAAAGCAATACTATCCTGGACATTATTTCTCCACTAGAGTCCAGCACCCTTACCACAGTAGGGCCTGAGAATTACAACATAACTAAAGAACAAGACAAAGACCTTTAAATACCCTTTATGGCTGTGGAAGATGTCCTTAAGCAGGAAGTAAGGAAATCCCTTAAATAATTTTATGAAACCTCAAATAGTGGGAGGAAATGAATAAAGCAGTTCAAGACCAGAAAGTGGAAAAAGAATCAGTAAAGAAACCCAAACAGAGAAATCTGGAAATTAAAACTTTAGGAATAGAAACAGGAACCTCTGAGGCAAGCTTCATCAACAAAAACACAAAACAAGTTAGGAAAGAAACAATCAAAAACATTGAAAACAGCATAGAAGAAATAGACACCCCAGGCAAAGAAAATGTTAAATCTAAAAATAAAAAAAAATCCATGAAGAGAAGATCCAGGAAATCTGGGACACTATTAAAAGATCAAATATATAAATTATGGAAATAGAGGAAGAAGAAACCGAGGTCACAGATACGGACAATATTTTCAATAAAATCAGAGAATAAAATTTTCCTAATCTAAGAAAATGCCTATCAAAGTAAAAGAGCCATATAGAACATAATACTAAGCATATAGAACATAATACTAAGCATATAGAATATAATACTAAATATACTGACTAGAGAGAAAGCCAGTTTTGCACATAATAATGAAACTACTAAACTTATAGAAAAAAGAAAGCATGTTAAAATCTGCAAAGGGAAAAGACAAAGTATTGTGTACAATTGGACCTATTAGAATAACATCTGGCTTCTCACCAGAGACTAAAGTCCATAAAGGCCAGCACAGATGCTTTGCAGGCTCTGAGAGACAGCTCTACTCTACCCAGCAAAGTTTTCAATTACAGTAGATAGAGAAAATATGACTTCCAGGATTAAAGCAAATTAAAGCAATATCTATCTATAAATACAGCCCTGTAGAAGGTGATAAAACAAAAACTCCTACTAAAATATTTAATGACACCCAAGAAAACACAAAGAATAAATAGTGTGGCAACCATCAAATCAAAAGAAGGGAAACATATAAGCACAGCACAACAGTAAAACAACAGGATTCAACAAATCCCGCTCATTGATAATTCTCAACATCCCCCAATACAATGACACAGACTAACCAAATGAAAGGTAAAATAGTACCCATGCTTCTGCTGTATCTAAAAATCACTCCTTAACATCAACTATAGATACTACCTCAGGGTAAAAAAAATGGAAGATTACAAGCAAAAGGACCTAAGAAGCAAGCTAGTATAATCATTATAATATCTACCAAGATAGACTTCAAACCAAAACTAATCAGAGGAGAAAAGGACACTACATACTCATCATAGAAAAAAATTCCCTGAGAGAACTCTACAATTCTTAATGTCTATGGTCCAAACACAAGGGCAGCCCAGTTCATTTAAAAAAAAATATTACTACAGCTTAAATCACACCTTGACTCTCATACACTGATAGCGGGGGCTTCAAAGTGCCACCATCTCCAACAACAAATCATTCATGAAACTAAACAGTGAAATGCTAGACCTAATTAAGTTACAAACCAAGTGGACGTCCACCTGATGATATGCCTGTGGTGGCCAGTAGCCCTCCAGGGAGCGAATGCCTTGAACAACGGTAGGTTGGATAAAGAGGTGTATTGACGGAGGAAGGCTTCAAATCTATTTAGCCCTTTGTAAGGGTGGCAGAGAGGAAGAGGGAGGCCACAGCTCATAGTCTGGACCACGCTGGAGAGGTAAACCTGAGGAATTCTATTTGCTTATTTGTTTCTGATTTGGCTCTGTTTTCTAAAGAGGGAGAGAAAGAAGGTGTGGTGTTAGGTGGGTAGGTGAGAGAGTGATCTGAGAGGAGTCTAGAGATCAGAAACTGGTCATGGTATTCTGTATGGGAAAATTATTTTCAATAAAAAGAAAGTTAAAGAGAAAAAGAGTGTGATTTCTAAAGCCAAGCCTCATCTTCCATATAGGGAATGTGTTTCTACATTCAAATTACAGTGATGCTTCTAACATTTGTGATACTTCCAACCCTCTCCATACTTCTTGGTCTTAAGTCATTACTTCATGTGGATTCTCTTGGGTCTTTCCTCTTTTCCTGTTTTTACTCCAACTATCCTATGATCTACTTTTGACACACAAATCAGTGGGACTCCTTTGAAAGTTAAGCAAGCATCTATAATTTTTGGGCTCACTCCTCCCCTTCTAATGGCCCAATGGCCTAGTCACTTTGTGGTCCTTTCAGGCATCACCATCCTTCTACTGTACCCCCTCTGCCTTTTCAGATGTTCTCCCTCCAGTTGCTTAACTCTCAGCACAACTTCCCAGAGGCTGCTATGTTAGGGTCTGTGGGAGACACGCTGCTGCTTATGTATACAATGGCATTCCCTTGATTGTGTGTCTGCCTCTTTTCCTCAGCAACTTTAGATCTTTACTAAAGCATCGGGACCTATTCTTAACACTATGAATATTTGTTCTTGCCCACTTCACTACTGATCTTCATCAACTTTTCCACAATAGCCCCGAAGACAAACTTCTTCATAGACTTATTTAATTTTTAATTTTACATATTGTCCCTTTTCCCACCATCAAAAATATAAGTCACATTAGGCCAAAGGTTTTTGTTAGAACAAATTTGAAGGCACCTTATTCTTACTTATAACATATTATATAAACATAAATTCTTTTTAGGAAAAAACTCTGTTGACTTCTAGATAGTCTTATAAATTTTAACCAGCACATTTTATTTCTAATATATAAAAACTAAATCAAGTTTAATAGGAGTATATCAATATAGTCAGTTTGAATTTCAGCACATGCTAACATTTGAACAAATCTTACAAGCCTCTGTCTTAAATCTTTGACCCTGACCATGGCACTACTGGGAGCAAACCACACCTTTCTGAGGTAAAGTTTATTTGGAAATCATCCAAGTGAATGAGAAAGGCTAATGAAGGGTATAAAAACAATGATTTTGCTTTTGCATTATTTTAACTTTCTGCTGCCAGGAGATAATGATCATCTTTTCCATATTCATCGATGCACTACTTCCCCATAGGCCAAGAGGCAAAGAAATCAAGAAAGCATAGCCTGAAATTTCTGAAATCATCGAACAAAATAAACCACCCCTCCTTATAGGTTAATCATCTCAGATATTCTGTAAGTGATGAAAAGCAAGGACATTAGCTTTTCACTATTAGTCCTTGCTGATTTTGTCTTTGATTGTGCTGCAAATATTACATGTATGTGAATGGTGTCTCTTTTACTTACCCAACTATATAATTCATCTTTGGAAAATGAATTTCCAATCTAATTTATATGAAGTAGTACATTCTTCCTTATTCATGCATATTTTATGGACTCCAACAGTGTTTGCTATTTATACTTTTTAAAGTATACAGTGACCCAAAATTAAGTATAAAATATCCCTTACTGCTTCCATAAACAAAGGAAGGAGACTGACATAAAATCAAAGAAATCGTCCTTCTTTACATGCCCAATTTTAATATAGTATGATGGGTAGAAATTAGGATACTAGAGTTAACAATGAGAACAGTAGCTTCCTTGTCGTTTGATCCTAAGAAAGCATTAAGCTCCTTATCCATCTGACTAGGGCAATCCCATAACAGTTACCACATTAGTTTGTTTTAGAGTCTGGAGCCATGGTACTTCAACCAAAATCTTGCCATAAGGTCTTATATGTTTGTTCTTGTCACTCCTCTGATTTGATTCTTAAAAAAAAATGAAATGATTGTTGCTGTGACCTACTATCACTATGGTGATGTGTTGGTCTGGTCTAATACATAATTTCCATTTCTCTATGGGGAAATGCGATGCTTTCCTGCATACTGTTAGGCTAAAGTCACAATATGTCCTCTGGAGAAGGTACTGGCACTGCCATGCTAAGCTCTCCTTTCCACCAGGCTGACATAAATCCCTGCAAATTGAATTTCACAATAGAATGCCTCCTATCTCTTAGCACAAATCTATCATTTTGTTAAAAAGTAAAATCATATCTAGGAAGCCAAATTCCTATCTTGTATGTTGACAGTTGTTTAATTCTGATACCTTCTTATACGTTTCACAACTATCAATCTAAAAATACAAAAGAAATGATCTGTAAATACTATCAAAAGAGAGAGAAACAAATATAACACTTTTAGTAAGTGTTCAAAAATTGCTATACTATCATGAAACATAAATGTAGTTCTGTGCTAATGGAAATATTTATACACTTAAAGCCTATTTAGAGATCTATGCTACTTAGACAGACAGCATGCACTATCAAACATAGGGAAAGCTAATTCTAGGACATGCAGCTTAATCCCAGTATTTAAGCAGTTTCAGTTCTGAGACCTTGAAGCAAAGTTTACCTCTCTCTCTCTCTCTCTCTCTCTCTCTCTCTCTCTCTCTCTCACACACACACACACACACACACACACACACACACACACACACAAACCATAGAAACTGTTCAAAACATCTCTCCAGTTTTTGTTAAAAAGTATGTGCTGAAATGTCGGCTATTTTTATTTCTATTTGCCTATTTTCATCTAACCTCCTATGATCTTTCAAATTTCAAATAAAGAATTTATCACAGTATACCTACATTAAATTATTTTTGTTCCACTCCATTGAGTTGAATAGACCAGTTTAATTAGTTTGCTAATAATGTAGAGATAGACAATTCTACAAAGACTTGAAAACATTTCTTTTCACTGAAACATGCTTTCCTGAATGTGTATTATGTTTTGACAGTTGTGTACCTTAGGAATAGGGGGAGAGACTAACACTTGACCTTGAAAAAGTATTCCAAAATAGCTTACACTAATTTCTCAGCAAGTTAGAGAGTTGTGTGCTTCAAGGGTCCCTTTTTGCTGACAGATGTGTCTCTCCTTGCCTGCTCTACATGGTGAGCTTTGAAAGTACATAAAGACAGGAATGCTTTAGCTATCAAGCCCATTGGAAACCCACAGATGTGATTAGACTTGGTGGTCTTATGTGTTTTATCAGCCAGTGACATCATGACAGATGAGAATGTTCTGCCAAGGAAAGTCAAAATTTCCTAACATTAATGTATCCACAGACAAATCACATGGACTAAGTGTCATTTAACCCATACAGTGATTTGAATGTAATCCAGACTCAAAGCAGGAAAAGCAACTTTACTACTGCCAGACTTATTATAATGGGGCATTTGACTCAATGCAAAATGCTATCAGGATCTGCAAATTCTTGTGAGTTGAATTTGGTAGTTTTATAACTATGGTGAGGACTATGCTGCCTTTGTTGGTTTTATTTCCCTCCCTCTCCCATCTGATGAAGCATCAGATATCCTACTGAGAAAAACACATTACAGCTAGCAAGCAGCACCTTGCCTTTAATATCGTCTTTCATCTGTGAATCACAAAAGAAACGCACTAATAAGTAAATGAATGGAGTCATGTGTGCAGAGAACAGAGCATTCTACCAAGACATCTTTTAGAGATAAAATCTCTAGGATTAGTGTGTCCAAGGGGAGATTAGACCAAATCAGCAGAGCTTCCTCTGAGACAAATAGGCATTATAATTCACTAAGAAGTGCTTTTTATCACATACAGCCCTTCAGCTAAAGTATAATCAAACAATTATAAACTTCACAATTTTTCTATTAGCACTTGAAATCCTTAAAGGGATCATATCAGGTAACAAGTTCCTTAAAAGCCATACTCCATGGACAACTGCCTAATAGAACAATGACCCAATCGTCATAAATTGGACTTAATAAAGCAGAAGGAAGCCATGATTTGCCCTTTTATTTATGAGACATGGAGAAGCATCTGGACGGTGTGTGCCACTTTCTAAATGGGTTCCGCCTCCAGCAGTTGTTTAGACCAGATGGGAAAGTGACAAACCTCACTTAATATGTCATAGCGTCTGCGTGGTCATAAAAGAGTCCCCAGCAATTTTCTTTTGAACAGAAGCCACCTGTTTACTATAAACACTCTGTTTATTTCTCAAACCGCAATTTTCATTTGCAACCTGCACCTGAAAGGTAGCACGCCTTCGAGTTCAAAGCTGCCAGCTTGCAAATCAATCATAGGTGTTTGAAGAGTTCAAATCCCTGTAGTAGAATTTGAACAGGGTTTTTTTTTTCACTTTAGTGTGTCCAAAGCTAGCTTGTAAATGATCCATTGCAGCCCCCCTTAAAAGAGGTTTCGCCATACTTATTAATTTCAGTTGGCACTGAATTTGGCTTTTGCTTTATTCTAAAATTGCATTTATTAGAAACAGGCACAGCACCCTTTTGTTTATTAGAAACAGATTCATTATGCCCCCTTTCTACTTTATCTCAGTAGCGACATGGAGGCTGGAAAAGCTAAAGATTTGGCTCTGGCCTGTAGCTATATAATGTCTTCATAGAAAAAAAGGAGTATTTCTTCTGGCATCTGAGACCCCTTGCTGTTCATTACGGGAGTTCATCACTGTCTCTAGATGTCTACGGTGGCTTAGCAATGATCATAACTCTCCTAGAGGAGGGGAAATTACTTTTAAAATGTTGGAGCTAATGCATAAATCTAAAATCAAAAATAACGGACATCACTGGAACATTTATTCACATTACTGTGCTGTAAATCTATTACAGCAGGCACAATTTCTCTCTGATCCAAGACATTCTACAATGGCATGAAGCAAAATCAGAAGAAAAAAACATATTTGGATGATGAATTCTATATGAAATTTATGATATCGCTGAGTTTTTCTGTTATAGATTTTATTAGGAGTCTGGGATTAAACTTGAATATCTTCAAGGTCTAATATACAGAATTTTTTTCTTATCCTTTTTCATTCTAGCTACGATCTTACACCCTGAGATGACAATCTAAATGCAGAGCCTGTAAGGAATTTTCTAAAGAGGGCAAGGGTGGGTGCAGTCATCAGCATGGAAGAAAAACAGCACAGTTTAATTGGCCATTTCTCTACTTATCAAGGGAAAACCATGAACTTAAAGGCAATTGTGTTACATCCTTGCGTGTAGTGCCAATCTGCCTGCTTATACTGGAAGGGCTTAAGGAGTTCATTAATCATAAATGCAAAGATATTGTCTGTGGGTTAATTTTAATTTATAGTTCTGTGTAGACTACATCACACGGTCACACAACCCTTTCTATTCATTTATACGGTGCCTCACGTCTCGAAAATCAGCTGTCGACAATGTATCTTAGGAGGTGGAAATGAATCAAGTTAAGGCAAATTATTACCATATCACACATGTAGCACAAAAACTGAATTCCCACTACCCAAAATTCCCAAGATCCAGAAGAGCAAGACAGATTAGCAGCTCTATGCTGACCTTCAGGAGCCAGCAGCTTTCTTTCTGTCTGGTCACATTTTCTTCTCCTACTCTGAGTAACTCTGGAGGGGAACAGCCATCGTTTTTGCACAAACAGGCTGAGGGTAGCTCGCTTGTCATCGTTTCAGGGCAAGCAGTGTCATGCCACTTCCCAGCTTATAGGAAACAGAAGGATCCCATCACATATCCATTCAGGATGAGTGGAGAAAAGTAAAGTGCTTCCGACTTTATGTGTGCTACCAAGTACACTAAAGTATTTCTGAGTCATACATCACATCGGGTCAAAGGATGAAATTAAAAGAACATCTCCTCGGTGGGAAATAGGCAATTGCACATTTAAGGAAAAATAGAAGAACTATTATTTCTCATGAAAAAAATGTTATGTTATCACTGGGGACAGTAACAGGAAAAGTGTTCTCTAATACATGCAATAGAACGGGAGCTCCTCATTTGCTGAAATGCAACTGAGAAATCTTCTACGAAGGGTACTCGTTCCCACAACTAAGCCAGCATTTAGTTGCTAGTGCATTTGTTTCTCAACTCTTTTTTTTTCTTTTTTCTTTTTTTTTCGGAGCTGGGGACCGAACCCAGGGCCTTGCACTCGCTCGCTAGGCAAGCGCTCTACCACTGAGCTAAATCCCCAACCCCTGTTTCTCAACTCTTAAGGACAGGAGTATGCAAACTTGCACTTTCTCAAATAAAGGATGCTGATAGCCTTGATTTTTATATTTTATTGCTTGATATTGGCAAGATGGCTTGCCATTAATTGTCACTATCTTCTCAGTATCTGTCACTGTTAACATTCCAATTTTACAGCTGAGAAAGCAGAAAATAAAGAGAGTGATCCAAGGCTACTGACCAGCTCTGACCACATTAAGGGAAAGTCACACAGACTGTATGTGTCATACAGTCTTCCAAAGAGCCCTCTGACTGGTTATCCAGGATCAAGTAGTCAGCACTGAAATCAGACACACACAAGTAACACTAAACTGACTAAGCAGGTTGTATTTCTATATTTAGGCATGTATCTCTCTGTATAAAACAGTTAAAAGTAAGAGGCCACAGTTTTTAGAGGAATCAGAAGTGCTAGAGGCACAAAAGGGATTGGAAGGAAGAAAGGGATGGGCATGGTGTACTTCCGTTTGAATTTGTTTTTAGAAGTCAAAATCGAAAAAGTCATTTCCTTCAAAAATATTAGGAAAATGGTAATTCACATCATATTTAGGTTGATATATTTCTCCCTGCATGATGTTGCCACAAGCTTCTTAGTAAAATTTAACTTAAAAGGTTAAGAGAAAAAAAATGAATTAATTACAGAAAACCATTGCTATGCTAGCTACATTTATATAAATAGAAATAGATATCACAGAGTTGGGTGTGTGGCTCAGCGGCAGAGTGCTCACGTAACATGAATAAGGTGCTTGGTCAAATGTCCACTATTCTCAAAATTAAAAAAAAAATGACTAAAGAGACGAAAAGAAAGCTGAGAAGATTTCTCAGTGGTTAGAGCACTTGACTTCCCGCCTCCCACCCCGCAAGTGGAACCACCTAAGACTGGATTCCCACAACCTAGATAAAATGCTGGGTTGGTAACCTTGGTGACATGTCTGTTACTCCAGACTTGGAAGGGCAGAGACAGGGAACCCACACAACAGATTTCTGAGTTTGAATGAGTGACCCCACGTCTTGTTCAGTGAGGTGATGGAGAAATAGAGGATGATTTTGACCTTAACCTCATATGTCCCCACGTATCCACAATTCCACTGCTCATGTCTGCACCTATACATTTGCAAATGTGAATACACATACACATTCACACAATACAATACACACACGTGCATGAATTCATTAACAAGCGGAGAAAGCAAGGAAAGAAAGAAGCACTATTTATTTAGTTACTCAGACCTTTTTCACTTTAAAGGTATTAAAGAAATTTGAAAATGGTCATTCCTTCACTTTGAGCAATGTCATTTCCAAGTATTCGAAGAGACATGATTTCGTTAACTACTAACTACATTATATTATTGTTTAGGTCAGTTAAACCACAGAGAGTCAAAACAATTAACATTGTTAAATATTTGGTTCTATTTCTAAAATCAAACAATAAATAACTAATCTGCATCCTTATAATTTTATAGCAGCATCTACAATCAACGTTTGTTACTCTCTTCATATTGAGGAATGACAGCAAGAAGGGAGTGTACTCTGCCGACCTCTGTACTAGAAATCATACAACAAGAATACCACAAACACCTTTGATCCTAAAGCTTAATATTAATGTATGCTTGACTATTTCTTATTAAGATTATAAACAGAAGACTGGACATACATCTCAGTAGTTAAGTACACTTGCTGGTCTTGCAGAGGGCCAGGCCAGTTCCCAGCAACAATCTGGGTGATCACCACCATCTGGACTTCATCCCATGGGATCTAATAGTCTATTTTGGCCTCTGACAGCGTCCAGCACACATATACACATATATACATGCAGCCACCACAATCATGAACATGAAATAAAAATAATAAAAACTTTTAAGTAATAAGTAGATTTTAATTTAAAACTAGAGCCTGTTTTCATTGGCAGTTCTCCTAAAATACAGAAAGCTTACAAGGAAGGTGTCAATATTCTATATTATAAATATAGAGAGCATAAGGCCTCTGAGCTCCCGTGGGGGAGGGCCCAGGAGCGGCAGGACCCCTGCCAGAGACACCGCCGGACCCTGAAGGAAACAGACCGGATAAACAGTTCTCTGCACCCAAATCCCGTGGGAGGGAGAGCTAAACCTTCAGAGAGGCAGACAAGCCTGGGAAACCAGAAGAGCCTGCTCCCTGCACACACATCTCGGACGCCAGAGGAAAAAGCCAAAGACCATCTGGAACCCTGGTGCACTGAAGCTCCCGGAAGGGGCGGCACAGGTCTTCCTGGTTGCTGCCGCTGCAGAGAGCCCCTGGACAGCACCCCACGAGCAAACCTGAGCCTCGGGACCACAGGTAAGACCAAATTTTCTGCTGCAAGAAAGCTGCCTGGTGAACTCAAGACACAGGCCCACAGGAACAGCTGAAGACCTGTAGAGAGGAAAAACTACACACCCGAAAGCAGAACACTCTGTCCCCATAACTGACTGAAAGAGAGGAAAACAGGTCTACAGCACTCCTGACACACAGGCTTATAGGACAGTCTAGCCACTGTCAGAAATAGCAGAACAAAGTAACACTAGAGATAATCTGATGGCGAGAGGCAAGCGCAGGAACCCAAGCAACAGAAACCAAGACTACTTGGCATCATCGGAGCCCAATTCTCCCACCAAAACAAACATGGAATATCCAAACACACCAGAAAAGCAAGATCTAGTTTCAAAATCATATTTGATCATGATGCTGGAGGACTTCAAGAAAGACCTGAACACACTTAGGGAAGCACAGGAAAACATTAATAAACAAGTAAAAGCCTACAGAGAGGAATCGCAAAAATCCCTGAAAGAATTCCAGGAAAACACAATCAAACAGTTGAAGGAATTAAAAATGGAAATAGAAGCAATCAAGAAAGAACACATGGAAACAACCCTGGATATAGAAAACCAAAAGAAGAGACAAGGAGCTGTAGATACAAGCTTCACCAACAGAATACAAGAGATGGAAGAGAGAATCTCAGGAGCAGAAGATTCCATAGAAATCATTGACTCAACTGTCAAAGATAATGTAAAGCGGAAAAAGCTACTGGTCCAAAACATACAGGAAATCCAGGACTCAATGAGAAGATCAAACCTAAGGATAATAGGTATAGAAGAGAGTGAAGACTCCCAGCTCAAAGGACCAGTAAATATCTTCAACAAAATCATAGAAGAAAACTTCCCTAACCTAAAAAAAGAGACACCCATAGACATACAAGAAGCCTACAGAACTCCAAATAGATTGGACCAGAAAAGAAACACCTCCCGTCACATAATTGTCAAAACACCAAACGCACAAAATAAAGAAAGAATATTAAAAGCAGTAAGGGAAAAAGGTCAAGTAACATATAAAGGGAGACCTATCAGAATCACACCAGACTTCTCGCCAGAAACTATGAAGGCCAGAAGATCCTGGACTGATGTTATACAGACCCTAAGAGAACACAAATGCCAGCCCAGATTACTGTATCCAGCAAAACTCTCAATTAACATTGATGGAGAAACCAAGATATTCCATGACAAAACCAAATTTACACAATATCTTTCTACAAATCCAGCACTACAAAGAATAATAAATGGTAAAGCCCAACATAAGGAGGCAAGCTATACCCTAGAAGAAGCAAGAAACTAATCGTCTTGGCAACAAAACAAAGAGAATGAAAGCACACAAACATAACCTCACATCCAAATATGAATATAACGGGAAGCAATAATCACTATTCCTTAATATCTCTCAATATCAATGGCTTCAGCTCCCCAATAAAAAGACATAGATTAACAAACTGGATACGCAACGAGGACCCTGCATTCTGCTGCCTACAGGAAACACACCTCAGAGACAAAGACAGACACTACCTCAGAGTGAAAGGCTGGAAAACAACTTTCCAAGCAAATGGTCAGAAGAAGCAAGCTGGAGTAGCCATTCTACTATCAAATAAAATCAATTTCCAACTAAAAGTCATCAAAAAAGATAAGGAAGGACACTTCATATTCATCAAAGGAAAAATCAACCAAGATGAACTCTCAATCCTAAATATCTATGCCCCAAATACAAGGGCACCTACATACGTAAAAGAAACCCTACTAACGCTCAAAACACACATTGCACCTCACACAATAATAGTGGGAGATTTCAACACCCCACTCTCATCAATGGACAGATCATGGAAACAGAAATTAAACAGTGATGTAGACAGACTAAGAGAAGTCATGAGCCAAATGGACTTAACGGATATTTATAGAACATTCTATCCTAAAGCAAAAGGATATACCTTCTTCTCAGCTCCTCATGGTACTTTCTCCAAAATTGACCATATAATTGGTCAAAAAACGGGCCTCAACAGGTACAGAAAGATAGAAATAATCCCATGCGTGCTATCAGACCACCACGGCCTAAAACTGGTCTTCAATAACAATAAGGGAAGAATGCCCACATATACGTGGAAATTGAACAATGCTCTACTCAATGATAACCTGGTCAAGGAAGAAATAAAGAAAGAAATTAAAAACTTTTTAGAATTTAATGAAAATGAAGATACAACATACTCAAACTTATGGGACACAATGAAAGCTGTGCTAAGAGGAAAACTCATAGCGCTGAGTGCCTGCAGAAAGAAACAGGAAAGAGCATATGTCAGCAGCTTGACAGCACACCTAAAAGCTCTAGAACAAAAAGAAGCAAATACACCCAGGAGGAGTAGAAGGCAGGAAATAATCAAACTCAGAGCTGAAATCAACCAAGTAGAAACAAAAAGGACCATAGAAAGAATCAACAGAACCAAAAGTTGGTTCTTTGAGAAAATCAACAAGATAGATAAACCCTTAGCCAGACTAACGAGAGGACACAGAGAGTGTGTCCAAATTAACAAAATCAGAAATGAAAAGGGAGACATAACTACAGATTCGGAGGAAATTCAAAAAATCATCAGATCTTACTATAAAAACCTATATTCAACAAAATTTGAAAATCTTCAGGAAATGGACAATTTCCTAGACAGATACCAGGTATCGAAGTTAAATCAGGAACAGATAAACCAGTTAAACAACCCCATAACTCCTAAGGAAATAGAAGCAGTCATTAAAGGTCTCCCAACCAAAAAGAGCCCAGGTCCAGACGGGTTTAGTGCAGAATTCTATCAAACCTTCATAGAAGACCTCATACCAATATTATCCAAACTATTCCACAAAATTGAAACAGATGGAGCCCTACCGAATTCCTTCTACGAAGCCACAATTACTCTTATACCTAAACCACACAAAGACACAACAAAGAAAGAGAACTTCAGACCAATTTCCCTTATGAATATCGACGCAAAAATACTCAATAAAATTCTGGCAAACCGAATTCAAGAGCACATCAAAACAATCATCCACCATGATCAAGTAGGCTTCATCCCAGGCATGCAGGGATGGTTTAATATACGGAAAACCATCAACGTGATCCATTATATAAACAAACTGAAAGAACAGAACCACATGATCATTTCATTAGATGCTGAGAAAGCATTTGACAAAATTCAACACCCCTTCATGATAAAAGTCCTGGAAAGAATAGGAATTCAAGGCCCATACCTAAACATAGTAAAAGCCATATACAGCAAACCAGTTGCTAACATTAAACTAAATGGAGAGAAACTTGAAGCAATCCCACTAAAATCAGGGACTAGACAAGGCTGCCCACTCTCTCCCTACTTATTCAATATAGTTCTTGAAGTTCTAGCCAGAGCAATCAGACAACAAAAGGAGATCAAAGGGATACAGATCGGAAAAGAAGAGGTCAAAATATCACTATTTGCAGATGACATGATAGTATATTTAAGTGATCCCAAAAGTTCCACCAGAGAACTACTAAAGCTGATAAACAACTTCAGCAAAGTGGCTGGGTATAAAATTAACTCAAATAAATCAGTTGCCTTCCTCTATACAAAAGAGAAACAAGCCGAGAAAGAAATTAGGGAAACGACACCCTTCATAATAGACCCAAATAATATAAAGTACCTCGGTGTGACTTTAACCAAGCAAGTAAAAGATCTGTACAATAAGAACTTCAAGACACTGAGGAAAGAAATTGAAGAAGACCTCAGAAGATGGAAAGATCTCCCATGCTCATGGATTGGCAGGATTAATATGGTAAAAATGGCCATTTTACCAAAAGCAATCTACAGATTCAATGCAATCCCCATCAAAATACCAATCCAATTCTTCAAAGAGTTAGACAGAACAATTTGCAAATTCATCTGGAATAACAAAAAACCCAGGATAGCTAAAGCTATCCTCAACAATAAAAGGACTTCAGGGGGAATCACTATCCCTGAACTCAAGCAGTATTACAGAGCAATAGTGATAAAAACTGCATGGTATTGGTACAGAGACAGACAGATAGACCAATGGAATAGAATTGAAGACCCAGAAATGAACCCACACACCTATGGTCACTTGATTTTTGACAAAGGAGCCAAAACCATCCAATGGAAAAAAGATAGCATTTTCAGCAAATGGTGCTGGTTCAAGTGGAGGGCAACATGTAGAAGAATGCAGATCGATCCATCCTTATCACCCTGTACAAAGCTTAAGTCCAAGTGGATCAAGGACCTCCACATCAAACCAGACACACTCAAACTAATAGAAGAAAAACTAGGGAAGCATCTGGAACACATGGGCACTGGAAAAAATTTCCTGAACAAAACACCAATGGCTTATGCTCTAAGATCAAGAATCGACAAATGGGATCTCATAAAACTGCAAAGCTTCTGTAAGGCAAAGGACACTGTGGTTAGGACAAAACGGCAACCAACAGATTGGGAAAAGATCTTTACCAATCCTACAACAGATAGAGGCCTTATTTCCAAAATATACAAAGAACTCAAGAAGTTAGACCGCAGGGAAACAAATAACCCTATTAAAAAATGGGGTTCAGAGCTAAACAAAGAATTCACAGCTGAGGAATGCCAAATGGCTGAGAAACACCTAAAGAAATGTTCAACATCTTTAGTCATAAGGGAAATGCAAATCAAAACAACCCTGAGATTTCACCTCACACCAGTGCGATTGGCTAAGATCAAAAACTCAGGTGACAGCAGATGCTGGCGAGGATGTGGAGAAAGAGGAACACTCCTCCATTGTTGGTGGGATTGCTGACTGGTAAAACCATTCTGGAAATCAGTGTGGAGGTTCCTCAGAAAATTGGACATTGAACTGCCTGAGGATCCAGCTATACCTCTCTTGGGCATATACCCAAAAGATGCCTCAACATATAAAAGAGACACGTGCTCCACTATGTTCATCGCAGCCTTATTTATAATAGCCAGAAAATGGAAAGAACCCAGATGCCCTTCAACAGAGGAATGGATACAGAAAATGTGGTACATCTACACAATGGAATATTACTCAGCTATCAAAAACAACGAGTTTATGAAATTCGTAGGCAAATGGTTGGAACTGGAAAATATCATCCTGAGTGAGCTAACCCAATCACAGAAAGACATACATGGTATGCACTCATTGATAAGTGGCTATTAGCCCAAATGCTTGAATTACCCTAGATCCCTAGAACAAACGAAACTCAAGACGGATGATCAAAATGTGAATGCTTCACTCCTTCTTTAAATGAGGAAAAAGAATACCCTTGGCAGGGAAGGGAGAGGCAAAGATTAAAACAGAGACTGAAGGAACACCCATTCAGAGCCTGCCCCACATGTGGCCCATACATATACAGCCACCCAATTAGACAAGATGGATGAAGCAAAGAAGTGCAGACCGACAGGAGCCGGATGTAGATCGCTCCTGAGAGACACAGCCAGAATACAGCAAATATAGAGGCGAATGCCAGCAGCAAACCACTGAACTGAGAATAGGTCCCCTATTGAAGGAATCAGAGAAAGAACTGGAAGAGCTTGAAGGGGCTCGAGACCCCAAAAGTACAACAATGCCAAGCAACCAGAGTTTCCAGGGACTAAGCCACTACCTAAAGACTATACATGGACTGACCCTTGACTCTGACCCCATAGGTAGCAATGAATATCCTAGTAAGAGCACCAGTGGAAGGGGAAGCCCTGGGTCCTGCTAAGACTGAACCCCCAGTGAACTAGTCTATGGGGGGAGGGCGGCAATGGGGGGAGGGTTGGGAGGGGAACACCCATAAGGAAGGGGAGGGGGGAGGGGGATGTTTGCCCGGAAACCGGGAAAGGGAATAACACTCGAAATGTATATAAGAAATACTCAAGTTAATAAAAAAAAATAAAAAAAAAATAAATAAATATAGAGAGCAATATACTGATGACTATTCCTGATTAAAGAGCAAACCAAAGCTGAATCGCCTCCACATTTATATAAATATGACTCTCAAACTTTAGTGTACAAAAATGATTTTTTTTCCCTTCTATGTAAGATCGCTTAAGAATTCTCCATTTCCCCTCTAGTCTGAATTGGTTGAACTGGAAAAGAAAATATGTGAAACAACAGTGCAATAATCCCTAAAGGATGAGAGACAAATGAGATGAGCCTGTCACTTGCCTAGGGGTGCCTGGGGAGGGTTCCTAAGGGAGATAAAAGGAAGTGGAAGTTAACAGTGATCAACATTCCCTTGGAGCCAAGAGACACAAGTGGGAGTCTAGCAGTGTTGTGATAGCCACAGTCTTCAAGGCAATAAGATACAAAGGAAATGTGTCATAGATAGAAGACCAGAATTTGGTTCCCAGCTCAGAACCACCTGTAACTTTAACTCCAGGGGATCCAGCACTTTCTTCTAGCCTCCAAAGGCAGCTGTGCTCAGGAGCCCAGGCCTCCGCCCCCCTACACACACACACATGCATAATACATAATTTATAATGAAATAGTTTTTTGAAAGCCAAATTATGGAGGTAACCTCAACACACATTGAGTCTGCCAGTTACACTTCCTGTTTTTGAAAACAAAAATCTAAATAGCAGCTATCCAGGTGTAGCAACCCCTTCATAGGTAGCTCAGAACTCAAGAACGAGGCTGAGATATGCAGTTATATCCAAAAGCAGAGAAAAGCTGACATCAACTTTCAGAGCAAACACTCTCTTTGATGGTGAGGTTCCTCTCTCAAATTAACAGTCTCTCTCTCTCTCTCTCTCTCTCTCTCTCTCTCTCTCTCTCACACACACACACACACACACACACACACACACAGAGTCTCCTAACTGCCAGTTTTCACCCTGGCAAAGATGAAGTGGAAACTCCATTTCCCCTTTATGTTAAGACCCTTCTCAAGACACTCACTCTGGTCTCATCACATATGGAACTCTAGGGGTCCTCACCAAAGTTGACCACCTGGGAGGTAGTTAGAAACAAAGAACACAGAAAACATTTTGGAATGGACCATGTTTTGTGTTTCTCCTCAGTCAAATTTCTTCCTTCGTAACAGATAAAAAGAAAATGGCACCCAACATCATTGGACATAAACCTCAATTAGGTCTTGGACACGGTCACAAACTGAACCAGCAAGCACATTTTCAGTTCTTCAAACAACTACATGGGGTGAGTATAAAATCCTTGACGATGGCATTTGGACAGATGAGCTAACCCCAGCTATAAACAATGCTTCCCTCTCCTTGATCTAGGGAGGGTAGAAAATCCTTTTAAAATCTCTCTATATATTTTTCCAGATTTTTGATAATACAGACTGGTGAAAAAAATTCTTTGCAAAATCTTGTCTTTCTGCCGTCGTATCAGCCATTTCCCAGACTCTGTAATTGATTCCTTGGGGCATGCTAAAATCTGGAAGCAATGAAGTGTGGTTGTATAGCACATTAGGAGAAATTGCTTCTTCTTGCAAAGTTGCTTTCTCCTGCCAGGTTGTCACAGGATTCTCAGTGAAGTGGAGAACAGTTTCATCAGACAGAGAAGGAGAGGATTCTTCAACTTGCAGATGAAGTCTAGCTGAGCTCAGGATTTCTGCTTATTCTTCTTCATTTGTATCCTCCCAGTGCACAGTATGATCATCAAATGGGCACTCAGACCCCAGCCAGCAATTTGCATCTGACACAGCCACCATCCTCTGCAATAAAAGGCACTAATACAGACAGTTACAGAAAACCCCTGCCTTTATAGTTTAAATAATACATCTATATTGAGAGTCTGATCTTTAAACATGGACCTATTTCCAGTAGAGTAAGGCATCACTTGTGCACCTAACAGTCCTTATGCCCTTCATATGAGTCCATTACTCCTGTTACTGTAATTTGCCTCTTTTTGCTACAGACTGCCAGATTTTATTCAATGTAAGTTATTCAAGACAAGGGACCAAGTTTCTTCAAGGTCTGCTATTCTACCACATGGAGTTCACTGATAAAACAGTGAAAAAGAATGTGAGTTTGCTTTAATCAGATGTGTTTATATACATGTATATATACATCTATGCATGTATGTATGTATTGCAAAGTGGTGCATACATCATTACAAATGCTGGAGAATCAACTGAGACATAAAGGTAGGACAGTTCCCATAAACATTGTGCAACCCAGTTACTGACTACTGCTTTGACACTTGTATCTGATGATTTAAAAAGCTTCTGACTCCATTGTCCTATGCTAAGCAGTATTTTCCTGCCATTCTTTTTGTAAAATTCTATGTCTCGTTGGAGTATTTGTATGTCAGGGAAATTAGGTGATCTTTTAGTATCATCATTATCAGGAAGGGTGAGAATTCAGTTCAAACACACATGGAAATGATTAGATGACTTTCAAATGAGAACTATGTTGATTAAAATACTTCAAAGGGAAAAACTATCACACACAGGCTATCTTCCTCTGATTTATATACTGATTATAGTTCTGTTACTTGATGTTTATATGTTTGGACACTATCTTAAAATATATTAATGTGAGATGGTGGCCAAAAGTTGATATCAGATTGTACTCTACTCAAACTTACTGCATACGTGCAAAGCCCAGGTCTATTCTATTTCATGAGCATCTTCTCACTCCTTTTGGGTAGAGGATGACTATGGTCATTGAGCAGATTCAGAGCCATCTGTCAGGTATTAGCCATCCAACATAGACTCATAAATGGCTTGTTTCTGGGAGTAGAAATTTAATTACTTCTATGAGTTGCTAAGTGGTAAGACTGGAGAGACACCTAGGCTAATTAAAATTATAGCAGGGATAGAAGGAAATTACTGGCCATGGCAGACCAAAAAATGGTGATGTCTCTCACTTGTACCTCATAAATTAATAAACCATTCCTGAGATTGATAACTAATAAACAAAGGATTCACAGCCCATTCCTGGAGCATCAGCTAGACTAGATCCCTTACAACACTCGATCCTCTCCTGTGCCCACCCATGCAATACTTTGCCTATCTGGACCTGGAACTAGCATGCTGTTACCTGCTACTGATCTATTTCCTGCTCTGGACCTGGCTCAACTTTCTACCTTGCCATTGAAACCTCAGTTTCATTCTCAAACCTAGCCTCAGCAGTTCCAGAATCAGCTTCATCCAAAAACTGCTCTGATTTGTTGTCTTAGCAATACGGACTCTTTCCCAGGCCACTTCTGAAACTCCGAACTCATCTGCAGCCTTTTAATTTGTATTCGTTCTGTAATCCATACACAGGCAGATAGATAGATCATGAAGATGAAGAAGAAGAAGAAGAAGAAGAAGAAGAAGAAGAAGAAGAAGAAGAAGAAGAAGAAGAAGAAGGAGAAGGAGAAGGAGAAGGAGAAGGAGAAGGAGAAGGAGAAGGAGAAGGAGAAGGAGAAGGAGAAGGAGAAGGAGAAGGAGAAGGAGAAGGAGAAGGAGAAGGAGAAGGAGAAGGAGAAGGAGAAAAGGAGAAGGAGAAGAAGGAGAAGGAGAAGGAGAAGGAGAAGGAGAAGGAGAAGGAGAAGGAGAAGAAGAAGAAAACAGTGATAGAATGATAGAAGATAGATAGATAGATAGATAGATAGATAGATAGATAGATAGATAGATAGATAGATAGATAGATAGATAGATAGATTTGTTGTATACTGTTCAGGGTGTGATATGAGAGTTAATACTAGCATTTCAGATTGAAATAAAAGAACCTGTATTAATTCAGAATATCATGGTGGGGGGTTATAAGACAAATTTCTATCACTGAAACAGTTAAACCTTAGGAAACTGTTGTACTCAATAAATTCTGACATAGTGGAAAGCCACAATGTATTTGTCATGTTTCTGGCATAGCTTACTAATACAGCAGTGTCTAGCCAGGACTCCTGTGGACAGAATCAAAGATTCACTGCTCTATATCAGAAATAGCTTCCTCCTGTTTTATACTTCGCACCTACTCCTTTTACTTTTACTTTTATTCACTAAATTTTGCTCTTCTCATTATTCTCCAAATATAAGGTTGAAGCTCTTCTTACGTAAGCAATCCTCTAGCTGACCAGAAATAAATTAGGAGTTATTAAAAGCTCTAAATAAGTCTGACTGTTTTTGACATGGCATTCTTGAGATAACATAGATATGGAAATTACTCTACATTTCAGGCAAACTAAGGAGACAATTGGCTGCATTCTATTACTAATGATTTATTTTGGAGTTGGTTAATGCTCTTTTGTGAAGCCCCCAAATCATAGTGCATGCTTTCCATAAGAAGAAATACTAACTATCCTTATTTTTGTTAGTCTACTTTTGGTCAGCCGTAAGTGGTCTATGTTATCTCGTGCTGGCTAATTTTTAAATGACAGTAATTATTGGTCAACTGCTTAGTGGAAATGTAACATTACAAAGTTATAAGCTGCCCCCTGATCTTCTGTCTACTCTTCCAGTTACTGATGGAACAATCTTCTCCAAATGTCCATGTTATTCTACTTTTCAAATAATCAGACCAATTTTATAACTCATTTCCTATGGAAGGGCTCAAAACATGCCACTTTGTCTAACAGGCTATTTTAAGTTAGAGGTGCTTAAAAAGGAAAATATAAAAGAAAGCCCTGACCCTCCTACCTCTTCATGGAAGAAAGAAAACTCTGATATACGCAAGATGCTGGCCCTGTTTCAGAAAGAAGAAAGACATCCTAGCACCAAACATAAAGAGCCAAGGTCAACAGAAATCTGTGGTGGCAAATATAAGCCAGTTGACATTTACTTCCTAATCAGTTTTCCAGAATTAACACCTCTAACCCAGCCACCTTTTGTTTCCACAATTTACTGTTCCGTGTCCAACCTAGCTAGACAGTGTTCAGCTCTAAATATTTATGTTCACCACTTTTTTACGTACACAGTAGTGTTCTCATATCCATGCTAAATTTATCAAGTAAGATTTTCTTGCTTTCTATTATGTCTTAGTAAATTTAGCCTGTATATCCTGAGTATACAGGATATATTATATCTGTTCCAATTTCTTCAGATAAAATCCAAACTTGAGTAACACAAAGTAACAGATATCCCGCCCCCAAGAGTTAGAAGAAAACTATCATTGTCTTCCTTGGGGAAGCAAGAATTCTGATAAAAAATGTTTAGATGTAATAAATGCTATCACTGGAAATTAAAGGTGACCTCCAATTTGCACCAGGAAGAAGCTCCACTTGCCCTCCCAAAAAGTTGCTGAATGTCAAGGAGGAAAATAAAATAAAATAAAATAAAATAAAAAAGATAATGAAACTGTGTTTCTAAGTCCAGGTAAATTAAACAAAAATTGAGTTGGCTTGGTATGCAATGAGTTTTTGGACCTGAACATACTAATTAAGGCAGAACATCTTGTCACAGAAGGTGTCAAGTTGTGTTTTCATTAATGCATTTTACAGATGACCTAAAACAGAACAGTATGCATATAATCTATCATAAAGTCCTGGTGAAAAGAAAGGACTTCAACATTGTCCTTCCGAAAGAGGTCTTGAAAGTCAACTGAACTAAAAAAAAAGCATCCTACCTATTCAGCCATATTTAATATGAAAATAAATACATGCCTTAAAATTGCTTGCAGTACAAATTTCTAATAAACCCGCTATTCAGCTCATTTGCATAAAAGTCAAAGATTAAGAAAGAGAGAAAGAAAAATAAAGGATGACCCTGGTACAAATTCAAGAAACTATATTAATCTTGCAAACACACTGAATACAGAGGAACAGTTTGTTGCCAAATGATTCTTAATATTCAGATAAATTCAGTAAGAGGATTTCAACCTTTAAAATGCTCGGTAAACATCATTACAGATTTGCAGAAACTAAAATAACTGAGGGATGAGATCATCCTAGTTAACAAACCAATACATTTTATTTTAGAAAGGCAATAGTAAGCAAAACTCGAAAAATCACAAAAGTAAAAACTGGAAAGTGATAATGTGCTGTAAGATACAGTCAAAAGCAAAATACTGATTTGGAAACTGTGTTAGTTTTAGTTTCTTTCTTGAAATATCTGAAAAAAAATGACTTGTAAGAAGATTTAGAACCACTTCGTTGGTTCAATGCTCTGGGATCTTTGACCACACACAGTGCAACAAATGACAAGCAAAATGGCTGAACTCATAGAACGCATAAGGCAAAAAGAGAGAAGGGATAAGGTCTGGGCATATCCTGTAAGCCACAACATGGTGGCCTCCCTTCCGTATGCTGTGCCTCACCTCAGAAATGTACCACCACCGCCCAACAGTCCCACAGTCTGAGCAATCAAGCACTTAACAGACGGAGATCATGGACATTCAAGATCCCAACTGTAACAGATGCAGAGGTAAAGATGCACTGATCGCTTAATAATTCTGGAACATTCCTAAATCTTATCAACCATCAAAACTTTTAAAGTTAAGACATCGATTTAGTAAGGGTAAAGGATGGGACACTAGAAAAGCACATATCGTAAATGACACATTGAAGTTGTAATGCACTACCCTCACCCAAATATACTCTCCAGCAGTAGCTAAGGCTTAATACAAAGACACATATTCCTTTACACCAAAGACAAGATGAAGGCCAGTGATATTGCTCAGTAGGTGACAGTCTTTGCTACCAAGACTGTCAAAGTTTGATTCCTGGCAACCATATGGACTGACGGCATGGTGTCCTCTGACCCATGTTTCCCTGCCCCTCTACCTACCCCTAAGAATAATAAGTGAACAAATAAATTTTTAAAAGATTACTAGAAATAAATAGCAACTAATATATTTTTAACCTGAGGCTTTCTTAAAATTTAAGCGATTAAAGTGGTCATAGATCTATACATTTATACATTATGCTAAATTCAGAGCATGGAATGTATTAGGTTTTTAAATTAACATTTGTAATGTGGGTATCTTACTCCATAATCCAACCTGCCTTAAATACACAAATCTTCTGCCTCTACCTCCTGATGTTGTCACCACACAAGCTTGAAGGAAAATGAGTGTGTGCATTTAAGGAATAAATGCTATCATAGATTAAATGTAGATGTATCAGAGTTACTATAGTAAAGCAGATTAATATATCTATAATCTTACATAGTTAGTCCTGTATATGCCTCTATGTGTATGTGTCTGTGTGTGTGTGTGTGTGTGTGTGTGTGTGTGTGTGTAACTATGGTCCTCACATTGAAAATTAAATAGATTTGTGTAGCTCACACATCTGCTGATTTATAAGCCCTGAACGTTTTAACCTCCACCACTGACACCTTTACATCTTGGAAACTTTATTTCCTTTTTATCTCTATACATTTGAAAACAACTTTTATGCTCCACAAATAAGAGAACTGTAATATTTCTACTTCCTGAATCTAATTTGTGCCTTTTAATTTAACGACCAGCATTTTTGGAGTTCCTCCTTGTGGCAAATGCACTCCAGTCACCTTACAACTATATACTATGTCTCTCTAGACACAGACACCACTTATGTGTTTGTTCATTTGTGGACACAGGTTGTTCTCATCTGTTGGCTTCTATGACTAAGGCTGAAATGAACATGGACATTCAGATGTCTTTACAAACTAAAGACTCCATTTCATTTGATCATATGACTAAAGAGGGGTCGCTGGATTAGACAGCAGTTCATACTCACTTTCTTCAAACTGTTCCCATATTATTTTGTTATAGTGCTATATATCCACATTTCTGTAACAGTGTATAGGACGAATGATCCCTTTCCTTCAATCTTCACCAACACGTTATGCCTTTTGACAATAGCCAGCCAATGTCATGACTATGGAGTGAGATATCCTACAGCAACTTTTGTTCATATTTCTCCAGTGAACAATGATGCAAAGATAATTTTCATATAAATGGATAAATATCTATTCTGGTTCTTTGCCTGTTTAATACTCAGATTTTCACTGTCTTTTTCTATATATTTGTTACAAATTTGGATATTAATTTTTATAAGTTAATTTGTCATTTTGTTAACGGCTTCCTTTCATGTGGAAGAGTTTTCTAGGAGTTTTCTCTCATAAAAATGGTAAGGCAGTTTAAAATTTTTAATTTTAAATTGCTTTAGTATCTTGAATCTTGGCTATGATAACTTAAATACATTTTTAACTCTTTATTGATTCTTTGTGAATTTCATATCATGCGCTCTAACCCATTCATCTCCTACTCCTCCATATCAGCCCTTTGAAAACTCCCCCCGAATAGAAAACAAAAATAAAAAATGAATTTAAAACATCTCACCATAAAAACTTCATGTGTCACACAGTATACCCTTCGCTCAAACAGCTTTAATTGCAAATTTTCATTGCAATGAATCATTGATCTGGTTTGAGTCCTCCGGCTTCCACTGCACTGTCAATGTTGGATGCTCACTGGGACTCCTCTCTGTTATAGCCCTGTGTCGTGGACAATGTTAGGGGGTCTTTCCTGGGTTTCTTGTGAAAGTTAGGTAGTTTCAGGTTCTCACATAAGCTTTGTCTTCACTTTGAGTTGGTTTTCTGTATGAAACAAGTATTTCATGTCATTCTTTTACATGAAGGTATCCAGTTTTCTCAGCACCACTTTATTAAGCTGCCCATATTGCTCCATATTGCCCATAAGCTGCTCCATTGTATCAGTGTCTTGAGTGAAAATTAGGTAGAAGTGTCTAGGCTTGTGTCTGGACTTCTTTTCTGTTTGTCTATGTTTCTATTGTATGCCAGTCGCACACTTTAATTCTAATGGCTTTGTAATCTAAATCTGCATTAGAAAGAATTTTAGAAATTTTTTTAGAATCTTAGAAACTTTATTTTTCCTCAGGATTTGTTTGGCCATTCAGGATCACTTACAGTTTCTTGTAAATTATAAAATTGCATTTCTATCAGAAAAAATTATGGTTTGGAGTATTGACAAAACAGTATTGATTTGTACATATCTGAGTAGTTTGACAATAGCAATCTGTTCACTCCCAATGGATATAGTTATATTTCCCATTTACTCACTTGTAGTTTTTAATTAATGTTTTGTGTAACCTTGGTTAAGTTTATTCTTAAGCAATTTTATGCTATCACAAATGACACTGTTTTCTTTATGTCATTTGTAGTTTGATTATTCGTGTTTAAAAGATACCAGTGTTGTTTCATGCTCTTTTACGATCTAGAACTTTATTAAGTTAATATGGTCACTGGTACAGGTTCTTTAAGGAAACTGAGAATTTTTCTAAGCAGATTAATCTGAAAATTATTTGACACATTTTCTAGGTTCAATGGCTTTTTTCCTTGACTGATTGCTTTTGCGGATAGTTCTAGAAAGTGGACAGATATTATAAGACTGTTCTCCTGTTTTAACCTGCTTAAATAAAATTTAAATTTAATCAAGATTTTAGACCATATCTAGCAATTCCAATATAACACAAGTTATTTTCAAAAAGAAGTACAATTTTATTTGATAATGACAATAGGAAATTATTAAATGAGTCCTTTAAAACATAACATTGAATTAAATTGTATTACCATGCAATTAATATTTAATGCTTAAAATCTTGATATCTAATATGTCTAGTATATATTATGCATATGATGCCTGAATGTATCACCTAGAAACTTTGTGACACCTCTGACTTAAATAATGTATATAAGCAAATATGTATTCATATTTAAAATATATCTGAATAAAACCTAAAAGGAAATTGTTAATAAGGGATCCATATACAAAATATTAGTGTAGTGACTATCCTAGGACAAAATTACATTGTTCCTTATTTCACCTTTCTTTGTCAAATACAATCTATATATGACAACAAACAGTACCTGTTTTACCTTTCAGTTTTCCATAGGTATTCATAAAAGCAAGTTTGCTGAGTTGAAATTAATAAACTAATTGAATGAATTATAAAGTAAAGTGGAACCACGGAAATAGACCTAAATTACTCCATGTTACAGATAATTAATAGGGAAGAGAATAAACTCATAGAAAGAGAATTAAAGGCAGACATGTTCAAGAGAGAGGACTGGAAGCTTTAAACACAATTAGTTTAAGATAATAGTGACACTCGGTGAAAGCCTCTATGCTGGTGTCTAAAAATATTATCCTTATAATTCCATCCTCCCATGACCAACATTCATCAATGGTGAAAGAAACCAATGGAAAGCACTGGAATTTCTACCTTGATTACTGTCAGCTATGGCTCATATTCGGTCTGCTGTTACTTTTTAACTTTCTTTGCAACTGACTAGGTTAAAATTGTAAAACTCATTTCTACACTATCCTTTGTATTTCCTGCAGATGTATATGCATCCACTATTTCCTATACCAAGTTCGTAACTGCAAAGAAGAAAAGCAAGTCATTTCCTAAAATTTGTTCCAATTAGAAGAGAACGCTCAAAATTGCCTTCTGTTCTCCTCTCATTCCTATAAAAAACACCTCCATTTTCTAAATTTCTTACACAGAATCACAATGTGAATGTGTTTAAAAACAGGAGCTCCCTATGTAAATATAGTAGGTAAATATGCATAGGTATTATTCATATTTTAAGAAATTTACATTTAACACTAAATTTCAAAAATAGAATAGTAGGAAGAAAGTGAAAATCGTGTAACTAAGACACAATATTTTCAATTCACATTTTTGTTATTTCTGATATGAGTTTTATGAAGACTTCTAGATTTATAACCATGTTTTACATCTTAGATTTCAAATAACCTTCCCTGGAAGTCCATGAGAAAAATAAATACTTCCTTAGCCCACAAACTCAGTGATCTTAAGGCCTAGCTACTTAACCCAGGGAGAACCACAACAATCCCACATTTATGAAAATCACAAGTCTTCTAACCAGCTTTTCACGAGCACACCTCAGTCTCCAAGGCCTCTCAGTCACGTCTTCTCTCCACACCTGTTCTTCATCATATCCCGATTAGCATTCACTGACCCTCCTATGTTCTTCCAATCCTCATCTCCCAGCATTACCTCTGCCACATCTGTGTTAGATTTCAGTGGGCAGAACTCCCTCCAGTCTCTCGACAGCATCTTTATATGTCTTCCTATATTTTCATTTCATTGAGTACACATGGCAGAATCAAAGCCTTAATGAGTCCAACTGTTAGCTTCTCTAAATCAAGATCAAGGATAACGTTACGATAAAATGCAGCCCATATGCACAGACAGTTCCTAACGTAAATCAGTGGTCGCTAGCCTCATCTGCACTTTTAATGTGTCTCGCAATTATTATAATGATTTCAAGTCAGATCGTCCTTCCATTTTCTGCCAGAGCTACAATGACTCTGTTTTTCTTACGGATTGCTCAATGCCACCTTCTTCGCCTTCTGCTATTCATCCTCTACCTACAACACAGAGAAAGTGCACGTAAAACACGTGCCAAATCATATAAACACATCCCCAAATTCATCCCATGAGTTCTCCATCAAAGTTATTGTTTTTCCAAGATTTCACTCTACTTACATAAGAAAGCAACCATTTCACCTTCTCTAACAGTTACTAGAAGCTTTCAGTTTCTCTTTATAACTTATACTGTGGTATATGAATTTTTTTAAAAAAAAATCTTATTTTCAAAAGAACTCTGTGTTCTATAACCAATGACATAGTTTCTTATGCAAACCTAATTCCATCCCATTAGTGACTAACATTGTTTATCCTTGACTTTCAGGAGATGAATGAACCATTTAGCTGGAGTGCTAAGCCAGCTTTTTAATTCCCATACCTTTACATATGTACTATTGTTCAAACAATCCAACTTAGTTATTTACTTAATATGTTATGTCCCTTTGCATCTGTATATCTATATAAATACCTGATCTCCCATAAAGCAAGAGCCTGAGTGTATTACTTAAGAAGGGCCATCTATGTTTATTTCATTCACTGATATATAACTCCTACTCATACTAAAGGGTTTGGTTTTTGGTTTTGGTTTTGGTTCTTTTGCTTTTTTTTTTCTCTGCAATTTCTACTGGTCGGCTGTTGCTTCTATAATCATCAAGACTTTATTCAGTATTCCATTTAAACTTTATTTTTTCACCCTACAGTGTATAATAACTATTAATTTCCCGGTCCAATTCCTATAGTATATTCAGAGTTCAATGGGGATAAAAATGCATATAGAAGAAGGAAGGAGGAAGGTAAAGTACCAGTAAGGATGTCTGAAAATTTGTAAGAAATCATATGATTATTTGCCCACCTAAAAATATCTATAACACACTTAAGTCTGGGTATACATATAACCACATAGTTTAAAAAAAATTTCCATCTGTGCTGACAGTGCTCCCCCAAGAGCCATAAAATAGCTAACAAAAACCTCAGCAACAGTTTTGAGAAGCCTTCTTTTGAATTGTAAGCAGAATCGTTCAAGGGACCCTGAAATGTTTATAGAATATTGTTGTTACTTTTGTTTGTCTCCCAGAGATAGAAAGTCAGTCTCAATTACTAGAGAGACGTTGCACATCGTACAAAAGACACAATGGACCCAAGCTAGACCTGACATGAAAACTTCTTCTCTGACTTTCATAGTACTAGAAGTACCATGCAAGCTTCAAAAACAGGGGAGAAACCAATCATCTTATGCAACTATGACCCTTATGAATTACAGCAACGATCACCATGTCATGATAACACTAAAGGCACAATAGTGGCACTTATAACTGGCAATAAACAACAGCTCCCTAACTGGACTTAAGACCTGATCAACATGAAGAAAATTACACGTGGTGCTGAAAACCTAGCAAACTATCCAAAGTTAGGAACATCATAGACCCAGGAGAAGAACCGACTGTAAAAGCTAAAAGCTGTTTTACTAAACTAGAATAATCCGTAGCTATATTCTACTTATCCCTATACACAAAGGTAAGTGTAGCTCTTACTCATTAAAGGAAACTTCTTTTGGTCACAGATGTCAACCATTTACAGAAAACTACAACCAATCAAAACACAGCATTATGAAAGCCAGTGCCTACTGATACATCTAACAGCACAACTCCTGCACCTAAGTCTCAGGGCTCCTTATCGTGTAAGATTATGTCTCCTAGACACTTCAAAGAAGTTATACCCAGGAATCCTCAGCAACATGGCTGACAAAAGCACAACCTATACAGACCGCACCTCTACACATGATAATCCAGAAGGGGAAAGCTTAGGTGGCTTCAAACCTAGAGAAGGAACTGCAGGGAACTAAGAAATGATGAGAATAGGAGAAATTGCCTTCCCCAGAGAAAAGCACACCAATTGGCTTTCTAATATTAAACAGATCATCCAATAAAACACACACACACACACATACGTATATTTGTATATACATAAATATGTATAATATATTTTACAAAGTGACAAGTTGTAATTGTATATTTAAGAAGATATGCACACACAGATGCATATATATTATGCATATATATTAAAACAATCAAAGAAAAAGAAGTCATGAATTTGAGAGGGAGCAAGGAGAGGGTTTAAGGAAGGGCTTAGAGGAGGGAAAGGGGGGGTAATCTCAAAGGATATTATAATCCAAAAAATTACTTAAAAGTGTATATTATTCATCTTTGTGTTTTCAGTATCAAGACATCTTTGCTGCAAAGAACATCTATGAGGATAATCAATGAGCAACTTCTCCATTAAAACTGAAACAATTACTACACATCATAGATTACTTATTGATCCTAGTTCCATTAGGTATCTTTTCAAGTTCAGAGACGATGCCAAGAGATGAAGTAGGTAGCATAAATACAGGTGAGAAAATATGCAGAGAATACAAAGAAGAGAGACAAACGCCTATGGTGCACATAACAGACCTGTGGAAAGAGAAGGGGAAATGATCAAAGGAAAGATGTCTGACATAACATTCTTCCTAAATAGGCTGGGCAGGGTAAACAGGAAGTCCTAAAGTAACAATCACCTTTTCCTGTCAATCACCAACTTTCTATTCTTGCAGAAAATGACCTACCTCAATAATCATAACCACTAGTTGGCATCTCAAGGAAAATGAAACCACAACTTTATTACACTGATGGACCTAGAGGCAGTGGCTAAAGTGGCTATTCCCATGTTTTTCAGTGCATATTGATGACACCAAAGAAACCATTTCCTTTGAAATCTCTTTTTTTTTTATTATTATTTTTTTTTATTAACTTGAGTATTTCTTATATACATTTCGAGTGTTATTCCCTTTCCCGGTTTCCGGGCAAACATCCCCCTCCCCCCTCCCCTTCCTTATGGGTGTTCCCCTCCCAACCCTCCCCCCAGTGCCGCCCTCCCCCCATAGACTAGTTCACTGGGGATTCAGTCTTAGCAGGACCCAGGGCTTCCCCTTCCACTGGTGCTCTTACTAGGATATTCATGGCTACCTATGGGGTCAGAGTCCAGGGTCAGTCCATGTATAGTCTTTAGGTAGTGGCTTAGTCCCTGGAAGCTCTGATTGCTTGGCATTGTTGTACTTTTGGGGTCTCGAGCCCCTTCAAGCTCTTCCAGTTCTTTCTCTGATTCCTTCAATAGGGGACCTATTCTCAGTTCAGTGGTTTGCTGCTGGCATTCGCCTCTGTATTTGCTGTATTCTGGCTGTGTCTCTCAGGAGAGATCTACATCCGGCTCCTGTCGGTCTGCACTTCTTTGCTTCATCCATCTTGTCTAATTGGGTGGCTGTATATGTATGGGCCACATGTGGGGCAGGCTCTGAATGGGTGTTCCTTCAGTCTCTGTTTTAATCTTTGTCTCTCCCTTCCCTGCCAAGGGTATTCTTTTTCCTCATTTAAAGAAGGAGTGAAGCATTCACATTTTGATCATCCGTCTTGAGTTTCGTTTGTTCTAGGGATCTAGGGTAATTCAAGCATTTGGGCTAATAGCCACTTATCAATGAGTGCATACCATGTATGTCTTTCTGTGATTGGGTTAGCTCACTCAGGATGAACTCTCTTGTTAGCACCTTTTAATGATGTGCTAACAATCTGTGTTGTCAATTTAAGTAACCTGGAAAGAAAGATAAATATGGAAAAGAGTAACTTCAATTGAACTGACCTGTGGTCAAGTCTTGATTGTCGGTTGATGTTGATGAGTGCATCCTAACTGTGCATGTCACTGTCTCTCGGCAGTTAGGCTATGTAAGAAATTCTTGCTGAGTACATACAAGAGAATAAAATATATGCAAAAATCTCTTTATGGTTTCTGCCATGACTTTCTAAGTGATAGATTGTGACCTGAAATTAGAAGTCAAATAAATCCTCCTACCTAGTCACCACCTCAAACAAATTCTTTTGACCGAAATGTTTTATAACCGCAACAGAAAAGAAACTAAGACAAAACTGTACTCAAAAATGAAGTGAGACTAATTTACAAATGTGTCAAATAGGATGTCCTTTTCTTCATATTGGTACAGTACGTCTCAAATACCAAGAAGAATCAGTTTTCTCTATAAGCCATTGTGGATTTCATGTGTCTCCAAAACTTTGGCAAAATAATTAAGATTATCTTGTAATCAAGTGTTGTACAAGCTATAATAGCTACTGAAATATTCTACGTAATTATGTCAAATAAATGATGATTGACAGGTCTGGGATTTATACCATCAGGTATGCTAATTAGGTTGCTGTTTTCTCTTCCCAGTCCTGCTCCTGGAATGATGACTTTGAGGTTAATTATTTATTTTTAAATGTGTTGGCCACAAGCTTTGACCATTCCCTGACTAGCTCATAACTTATATAACTCGTTCAAACTATTCTATGTCTACCACTTGGCTAGTTACGTCTCTTCAGTCCCTGCCCACTTCTTTCTTCCAGTCTTTTTCAGAGTCTCCCTCAATGTCTTCTCAAATCTCCCTTATTCTATCCTGAGTTTATTTCCTTGATGGTTTATGTCCATCCCCTGCAGGTCTCTTGAATATCTCTTTTATATTTCCCAGAATTCTTTCTCTTCCTGCCAGGGCCCCACCTCCAATTTTCCCTTTCCAGCTCATTGGCCGTCAGCTGTTTTGTTAACAGGTGATGCTTACTAAAGATTCTCTCTACAGGTTGTTCCTGGCACTTGGTCCAAAAGTATAAACATAACATGTAACATAAATGTATGAAAGGATAGAGTTAATTGCATGATGATATTGAGTTAAACGTGGCAAATGTATTTAGAAATTACTTCCTTAAAACTGTTCTACTGGTTGTTATAAACTGTGTTTTCCAACTCATGACTCTGATACACATAAATAATTACACAGAGAAACTTTCTTAGAACATGTGTTGGATGAGGTACCTGTGAAGATCCAGAGATAATGGGATTGATCTAAAGGAAAAGCTGACACCCCATGTTATTACAACTCAGTGCTGCTCTCAGTCTTCAACAGAAAGGCTTCTTTTAGCAATAAACAGTGGGAATCTCTAAGACTTTGGGGTGCTCTAGGTATTGAGAATAACCAAGGATGTAACCAAGGATTCAGCCATTGCTACCTTGTGGGCAGGATTCAGCCATTGCTACCTTGTGGGCAGGATTCTGTCATTGCAATTGTGATCCCCCTGGAGCTCAGGTTGCTTTCAGGGAATCCTCATGTGTCTGGACCCTCCATGATGAACTACTGCTGGATTCTTGGGGAATTGCCTTTGAGTATCCTTTTTAAAAGTCCACCATGTTCCAATACAGTTCAAACCGCATGACCACACAAATGACTCTGGTTAACTCATAGGGTCTAAAACAAAATGGGAAGATATAGAGGCAAGGAAGGTACTTTTAGAGAAAGGAGACTGGGGTTTGGCAGTGGCCAAAGTGAGATAGTAGAGGATCTAAGGTAAGGGCAATCAGAATATATGTGAAATTGTCAAAGAATGCATTGGTTTTCTTTAATTTAAAGAGTTGTTCTATCATTTGGTTATTATGCTGAACCTTCACCTGCAACTCATTTATTACTGGCAATCAGACAGGAAATTGATAGTGTTGTCAGGCGTAGGGAGGGCACTAAACACGTGAAATTTAAGAAGGGGATTATGTCTGATATGCCGAGATTAGATCACTGGGAGAGGAGACAAGTGTAAAAGAGAAACAGAAAACAGATAATAGTTTCCTTGGACCTAAGATCACATGCATCAGCCTTCCATGGCTTGGCTAGTGGGAAGCAGTTGAAATCCATATACGTAAAGAAGTTGGAAAGAAAAACTTGTTGATAGGTTGGATGTAGAAGGTCACATAAAAAGAGAAATATGATCAGTTTGGGCCATAGGCATCTAGAAGAGGTTTTACTTACTTATTATGATAGTAAAGGCGTAGAAGGAATTTGGTTTTAGACAAATTTACAATTATAAATGTAAATTTACAGTAACTGCAGGTAAGCCCAGTAAAGAGTTCAAGTAGACTGTTAAATAAAAAAAGTTAGAATTTACAGTGGAGACTCAGAAGGATGACAAAACAAAGATGCTAACAGCTAATCCTAATCCGGAAACACATGTAGTTAGGGCAGAAGAGAAGGAAGAATAGGGGCCATATGTGTTCCACGTATCTGGGAAAGAAAAGAAATATGTTTAAATGGAAAGAAAAGATTACTTCTGATAGAATAAATTTAAACTCTGGCCTAATATGGCCAAAGTATGAAGATTTAAGGCATTGATTCAGGAGCACAGAGCCAATGTGTACTCTTCAAAGATAGCATCTGTTGAATCAAGTAAGGGTTTTTATTACAGAAGAATTTCAAATGCAAAGGCAACTCAACTTTCCCAGAGAGTTTCGTAAAATTGATCCAAACTTCAAAGAGTCAAATCAACTGCTGGGTGTGCTTCCTTGTAGGTTTTAGTTGGAAAAATTAAAATGCATTTATATTTGATGTAGAGAGGGTCAACATTGAAGGAATAGTAGAATTAAAAGATAAATTCTAAATAATGTATTACTCATCAACAAATCTTCAGTTAAAAATGACATGAAGCACTGTTTCATACCAACCGAACCAGTAAGATCAAAAAAAAATCGTCATGGCTCTGCATGTTACAGTATGTGAAATCAGACTCACAAATGATCCTGTGAGGATTACATGTGCTAAAGAAACAAAGGTGAGAAACACAAGTCAAATATAACATGAATGGATGCAGTAAATGGAAGATTCATTATGCTATTTGGTTTTAATTTATTAATTCTAAAACTTAATATTTAAACTTACTTAAAAGTTTACAAAGAACACTTTTGGAATATTTCGAGGAATATTTCTGTAAACTGGTTATTTGAAAACCATTGATAGACTTATATGCACTAGAAGGAGACTGTATAAAGACAGTCCAAAGAAGAAGGAGATAGATCAACCTTAGTTTCATAAGTGGAGGAGGAGGAGGGGCAAAGATCTCTGACCATGTATTTTGCTTGACTTATTTTATTTTTAAACAATAATTATGCACATTTTGATTTTAAATAGTTATTATAGAAAATACCTAGTTAAAAGTAATTTTAAAATATAAAAGTTACCATATGAATTGAAATGTGGCAGCTCAACAAATAAATTAGTTTTAAAAACCTTCACAGCTACAGAGCTTGCTCATCAGTTAAAAGTATACACACACTTTTCAGGTCCAAAAAGCCATATCAGGTGTAACTCTAGCTCCAGAGGATACAAACCCCTCTCCTGGATTCTGCAGACACCGGCACTCACCCGTATGCATACTCACATACTGATACATGCATAGGCACACATATGTTTTTCTAATGTCCAAAACACAACTGGTAAAATGTTTTCAGTACAGTTTATCAAGAATCCTGTAGTCTGAAAACACTATTCACAATTAAAGATAAGATATTTATTTCTCGGGGTTGGGGATTTAGCTCAGTGGTAGAGCACTTGCCTAGCAAGTGCAAGGCCCTGGGTTTGGTCCCCAGCTCAAAAAAAAAAGATATTTATTTCTCGCTTCAAAACATATTAACACCCTTGTCTTTAATATTTCAGCTCCTCTCCTTCTGTCTCCTCTTCGCTTTTCATCTTGACTGGAGGGACTGCTGTGTCTCAAACTAAACCTCATACTGTCCCACAGCTCTGCAGCTCCTGTCCTGTCACCAAAAGTGTCACCATTTTTGGCAATAATTCACTGAACTCAGGTCAACATAACACCTCATTGAAATTATCTTGGAAAATATATGCCTTCAAAAAGAATAGTACTGCTATCTATATAAAATATAGAATCAATCTTGTCCTCCACTTGCCCCAGAATACTACCTAATGGCCAGTTGAAGCTGAACACAATAAAGGCAGCAATGGACAGCAATCTAGGCTGCAAGTGCAGTACTGCAGATCACAAATAGCATATGACAGTAAAACGGACACAAATGGAAAACAAATTTGCTCCCTTAGAACCATATTCCCCTCCTGTAGAGTCCCAGGAACTGTGCTAAACTTACAAAAGCATATGCACCCCTAAGTGGTCAGAAACATGTTTTAGCTTTCCAACAGGAGCAGGCTTTTCCAACGTGAGCCTAGGATAGACAAGTTCTTTTAAAACATGCTAGGAAGTTTAAGGGAAAGATCAATTTCCTCTACAGCCCCTGATTAAACAGAATGTGGTACTAAAGGAGTTGATGGTCCTATTTAATGTGTGCTACTGTTTCTTTAGTTCTTCCTTTTACAGTGTCTTCCACTCAAGTATCTATTTCACAAACTTTGCCATTGTTCAATTTCCAAGTTCCAAATGGAGTTAAGCACTAGCAGGGATGGAAAATGGCTACATGGGTTGTTAAAGCAGGCTTTCATTTTGAGAATCTGCCTTTGTTATGGCCGCACTGCCAGGGTCCTCTGAAGCTGATATTATCTAAAAGTGGATAATAGCACAGAAAACTAGAGGGAGGGGAAATGAAAGAGTTCTATAGTCAGCAAGTATATAAAAAATGAAAGCCGTATCAGAGGAATACACATTTTCACAGCAATGTGTGCTCATCTCCCATCGGCCATAAAACGAATTGTCTTCTGTATGCAGTGATGACCTTCTTCCTCATTAAACGATGGGATCTGGAGACATTTTCCTATTTTCCTTAATTTTAAAACATTGGAGACCCTGCGGTGTTAGTTGGATATAAGCTTTGTCAAAAGTAGTGGTTGGCAGTGCTCTGTACTGACACTCAGTATCACTGACTCTTTATTCTTTAAAAGTCATTTTATTTTTTGTGTATGAGTGGTTTTTTTCCCCTCACAGGTTTGTATGTGCAACACATGCATCCTTGGTGCCCTCAGGAGCTAGAAGAGGATGACAAATGCACTAGAATTGGAGTTTTGGACAGTGTAGATACCATAACGTAGATACTGAAATTAAACTTGAATTCTCCTCCAGAGCACCAAGTGTTCTTTAACAGTGAGCTATCTTTCCAGACTTGCCTTATGAACATATGAGCAAAGGGGCTCAAATATATCATATCAGAATTATAAATTGCACTCTATCATTTGAAAGGACATTTTAAATTAAAAGCCCCTTCTTTATAATTCTAATTTCTTCACCTTCTGTTCCTTAACTAAATCCAAAATGAAAACAGAAAGAACTTCAATATAAAACCATGCCAACTTCTTAGTCCGTAGGACCACAATGCCCAAATGTTGAGGACCCTTGACCTGTGGCCATCTGTGCTGAGTATCCTTGTGCCTGTTGGCTCCAAGACACTTTGGCCCACAGTCCCAACCAGTTAGGCACTCACAAAGAACTATTTTGTTAATAAGCCTTTTACTCCTACCAAAGTCTTCAGTCTACATTGCTTAGCCCCTCCAAGCCCATCAACTAGGACAAATATCCAAAGGCCATTATTATACCATTTCCTGTTAAATTCTCCAAAGATTTAAGGTAATTTTTTTAAGAAAACAAGACTATATGAGGAAGGACCTAAAACTAGAGAGAAAAAAACAGAAGACAGAGAAGGAAGAAACTAGCCTACCATGGAGCATATATCACTAGAAGCTAACACAGGGTCAAAAATGATCAAAGAGGGTGTGGGGACCCAGACAAGCTCTTCTCAAAGAACTTACCTCTGAGTCTTAGTTTTGAGTCTAATAAATGTTGATTAGTTCAGGAAGAGACTAATCTTGTAAAACGTAGCACTCTACAGATGCCTCAGAACACACAGAACAGCTGAATCCTAAGAAAAGCACTATAAGTTGAATGTATCACACATAGAAAATTAGTTTAGGATCTCTAACCTACCAGTGAGCACCATGTCTCAGCCAAATCACCCTTAAATGTACTCAGAGCACAATCATGAGTCCACAGCTGTGACAAAATAAAATGAAGCCTACTTTATATGATTTAACTATTTAAGTACATTACTGATTGGGAGCTAGGACTCACAGTCATTGCCTAGCATTGCAAATAATAAAGCCATATAGCACAAGGCTGGTAACGGAACAGCCTACTAAATTTCAGGCACAGTTTCCATTGAATTCCTGTTGCTCTTGTATCTTCATGAAGTTGAAAAGTTTTGAGTGGAAGCCTCCTAAATTGAAGACCATGTACGCTCAGAGAAATGATAACCATTCAATCGAGACTGAGCAAAATTTAAGGTTTGATATTCTTATAACATGCAAAAGAAGAATAATACATCAAACTGTAATTTTTAAAAATAAGTCTTGTCTCAAAAACAAAATATTTGGCTAGTAAGATGGCTCAGGAGGTAAAGATACTTGCTGAATCCTTTGAACCCAGGTGTTAGAAGGAGAAAACCTACGGCAAATAGTCCTCTGAGCCTTATCAAATCACATACATACACATGCACACATGCACGCACACATGCACGCACGCACGCACATACGTATGCATGCACGCGCACACGCACGCACGCACACATGCATACACACACACGCATACACACACACGCACGCACACGCACGCACACATGCATGCACGCACACGCACGCACACACACACACATATTAAATAAATGCAAAAAGAAAATGGTTTTTCAAGTTAGGGTTTCTTGCTCTTTTTGCTCTTCTCTTCTCTGTTCTCCTGCCCTCTTTCCCTTCGTCCCTTCTCTCCCCATTCCCCACCCCCCTTCCCTCCATGTGCCCATGGCCAGCCTCCATATCACCACTTCTACTCTTCTCTCATTAAACCTCTCCACGTGGAAAGAAATCAGGGTTTCTCTGTGTGCCCCTGGCTGTCCTGTAGACCAGACTAGCCTTGAACTCAGAGAGCCATCTGCCTCTTCCTCCTAAGTGCTGGGATTAAAGACATGTGCTACCAAACCTGGCTATTTTAAGATTGTTTAGAATTAATTTTAAAATTGATGTAATTGTATAAATAGCTTGAACAACTGTGAGTAATATCACAGGTAGTACAAATCGCTAATCAGATAACAGAATGATTGCTGACATTTTCTAGGTGAATGTTAGACATCAGATCAGACATGACTTCACTGTGTAGATGATATTTAAGCAGAAATCAGGTACCACTTATCTGAAGATGAAGTGATGTGAGCTCTCTATGTGGTAATAGTATTTGAACAAAAAAAGGATACAGTGTTCCAGTGGAGAAATAAGCTTGTTATTGTAAGAGACAGGGGGAAGCTCAATTTTCATGGAAAAGACAAAAGGAAGAGTCTTGCCAGATGAAGTCAGAATGTCAGCAAGGTTTGTCTATAAGATGATGAGAGTTTTGTCAGATAACTAAGACTTAGTCCAAGAGCTAAGAGAGGCTGCTGAATGTCTGAGAGAAACATAAAGTATAGATCACTGTATCATTAGAAAGGTAAGCCCAATTTAAATCAATGTAGATAAATGAGAATACAAAATGAGAGAAATTGCGCGACTGTGATGCCTGTCAGCTGCTTGGCTATGGGTTAGGGGGCTGATGGTACAGACACAATGGGATGAAAGAGTTTGGTTGAATTTTGACATTATAATTGACAAGAGGGCTGATAGGTTAGGAAGTATACAAATACATGCAAAGCATACGAATACATGCAAAATCTTTGTATTTGGATGGTGTTAATTTTTTATAGACTATTCTCTCATCATGATTTTTTCCATAGCCACTGTTTTTATCCTTTGAGCTCAAAAGATTGTCTATCCTATATTCTCTCACAGCTAATAAATAAATTATTTAGTAAATTATATAATTAAATAAATATAAATATATTTAGGGCAAATCCTAAGCACAAACACATAGACAGAACTAGATTTATAGAAATAATGCTGTCCATATAAAACATGAGACCTGTAATGGAAACTCAATTGGCCAGAGATCTAACTACAGTGTTCAAGTGGGTACAAGTTTAGGAAGAATCAGGAGAATCATCTGATTTTGAGGCATTGATTAATTTGGTTATCCAAGGTAAACTAGTAAACAGATCAATAAATGAATTAGTTTTGAAACTTGAGCACTTCAACTTTTCAGATATAAAAGCCATGACAGGATATGATGAGGGCAATTTGTGATCTCAAAGGATAAAAAGAGTCGTCATGGAAAAAAATCATAATGAGAAAATGCCTTATAAAAATTAACACCATCAAAATACAGAGATTTTGCATATATTAACAGGGAGCTAGAAGCTAGGTCAAAAATAAAAGAGAGAAAGTTAAATTTGACTAAGACTGGGGAGACACATGCAGAAAGAAGTCAAAAGTATCTGTAGGAGTCTGGTCTTTATCATCTAACAAGACAATTTTATTCTTAGTTAAAATGTAATCGTGATACTTGTTAGAGCAATGGAGAAAATTTGAAATGTCATTTATTTAGATCCCAAATGTTCATATTGAATTCCTCTTTAATTATACACCTCCCAGGTTTTTTCTCACTATCTTAAAACTTAAGGCGCAAGTTTAAAGACATGTTGGATTTTGCATGCTAAGCTTTAAGTAAATTAATCAACTTAATGTAACTTAAAATAGCACATATACCCAATCTTTTAATAGTGTTTAGGTTGTATTATTAAATAAAAAAGCACAAAGCCACATCAGTGTGATAATAAGACAAAACATTTAGTGCCAATTTAGTTAAGAAAACCCTAGCCATGGGAAATTGGAATAGAGATAAACTGCTACCTCGACTTCACATTCTGGGGCTTAGCTCTCCACACACCAGTTCCTCACATTTGTGTGAGGGAACATTTCTGGGTATTTATATTTTGGTATGTTCTGGAAAGTTCAACTACCTAACCTACATTTTATTACTATAATATAGTTAATTTAAAACATGAGCTGGATTCTTCCTGTTAAATCAAGTGAACATGCAAAGTATGAAATAACATATATCATGCATTTGTAACAGTATCTGGTATAGAGGAAGTGACCAATACACATTAATTAAAACAGAAATGCTAGTCAAACCAAAGAATGTTTAAGAAGAAGAATGTTGAAAATGTTATACAAAGCCTAGTTAAACAAAAGAACGTTGAAAATACTGTGATCATCTTGAAAGTATTTTTATTATTTTAGTGAGGAGAGAGTAATAGCCAGTTCTCTCTTAAATTTCTTCCCTCTTTGCTTCTGAGCCTATGATTAGAACATTACTGTAAACCATGATGACAAACCAGGTCACCACAGCATAGCAACTCTTTACAAAGCTGGTATGGCCCCATCCTTCTCAGGCTTGGAAAGTTGAATATGTCTAATGACATATTTATCTTTACACATGATTGCTACAAATATTAAGTATCTAACCACCACTATCCACTCATTGTACGCTGTCTTCCAAAATGAATAATTCACCTTCTCTTCTATTCTGTCAGTGTTGGAGAGTTGATCGAAGCCAACTTTCTTAGGGCAAGCACACATCTACTAAGCTCTACTTCCAGGCTCCAGTAACTTCCACTAGCTAAGATGATAAAATGGAAACTTTTGATTTTTTTTTGAGAAATGTATATATGAATGGTGCATTAATATTACTCTCATGCCTCCAAAACTCCCTTCTAAATCAAATCTCCCTTCTAAATACTCCCATAATCCCTCACTCCCTCTCAAATTCTTCTTAGGTAGTATTGTTACATATATATATATATATATATATATATATATGGCAATTTTAAATTTAAAAAAATGAAATAATCTAAATGTCCACAGGTAAATCCATAGTAAAATAAACTATATCAATAATATCAGCGTATAAAGTGGACAAATTAGATGGGGCTGAAAAAAAATTAGTCAGTGGATAAGTGCTTGCCCCACAGGTCTGAGGAGCAGACTGCACCCCCAAAATCACATGCAAAAAAAAGGCAGTTGTAATGACTTCCTGTAATATAAACACTTCAAAGTGGGTCCCTGGAGCAAGATGGCTATCTTAACTAGCCAGAACTGTCTGACTCTATGTTCAATAAGATGTTTTCTCAGTGAATAAGAAGTAAAGAGTGTTAGTAGAAGATACGAGATGTCAGATTTAGTCCTGTACATGTGCATTCTTAAATTCTCATGTATCAACATGCATGCATCAACACGCATGCATGCAAACCACACATGCAAAAGCTAATGCTAATGATAATGATAATGCTAATAATAAGCAATACTAGCTAGTGAGGCCCAAAGAGATCATCAGTCCTCCAAGAAATGAAACAATTACAGGTTGAGCATCTCCAATCTGAAAGTTCAAAAGTTAAAGTGTTTCAAAACCTGACCTTTGTGAATACCAATGGGACTCCACACACATAAAATTCCACAGCTGGCCCTCTGTAGCTATTCTTAGCCCAAAGAGCACTGTCACAAGAATGTTACAGAAAATTAACTTTGGAATGTATATGTAAGTGAAACACATAAGCATTTGTACTCAGACTTGGATATTATTCCAAAGATATATCACAGATTATGAAACTACTCAAAATCTAAAACCATTCAGTGTCCCGGATGCTCCTGTTTCCACACATTTCAGATAAAGGATATTCAACTTATATTAATAAAACTCAAATAATTAAATGCATTGTAAGATAAAAATAGACAATGTGATACATAACAGCATAAAATAGTCATATTAAAATGTAGGTTACTATGTCATACAGTGAAAACAAGAGAAATAAAAGATGTATTACAATTAATAGACGTTTGTAAGGTATATTTGCTTACATCCAAAGAAATAGTTAAGAAAAAATATTAAATCAAGAATGAAAATAGCATTTATATTCATTATAAACACATTAGATTGGTTTATATCTCTGGTATCATCATCATCATCATCATCATCATCATCATCATCATCATCATCCACCGAATCCCTTCTCTTGGGACTTTGGATCTTCTCTCCCAAACTGGGCACATCTGGAAGTAAAATTTACTATTTCAGGGTTCAAGAGGATGACTTTGGAAATTCCAACTTCAGAATATTACATACTATCTAGTCTCCTGAAAGCGGTAATGTAGTTTCCAGAAAGTCGGCATATTAAGTGTGACCAGCAAAGGCGGCCGGATTATAAAACACAATCCTAGAACAACTGCATGGGGAATAGCATCCCCCCAATGATCCATCACCATTACAGAGTCACGGATGAGCCCTGCGGCGGAAGAATCAGAATCGGTGTCCCCAGACACCAGTGCTCTGAAGTAGAGCACCTGGCCAGGTGCAGAGCAAAATTTAAGGCATGCCAGTTGAGATCCAAAGTAAATAAGGGACTAGCATTTTAAAAAAGGAAAGAGAAAGATAAATTAAACCAAATGTAAGGCAAGCTTTCAACTTAGGAAAAGTTTCAGAATTTCAAAATATAGTTTCCCTCTGAAAATAGACATATTGTGTAAATTAACCTCATGTTAATTTACATTTATTTTTACAGCAGTACGTTTTAAGTTGAAATTACCTAGAATTAAAGGTCCCCCAGTCAAATGGATAATATAGTTCATTCTCAGACAATTGTTGCTAAACTTGATTTTCTCTTTGAAAGGGCAACTTCTAAAATTTCTATTGTAAATATGCCATCAGACATATTTGTTAAGGATACCACAGCTAGAGTTAAATTATTTAGACCTAAGCCTTAGTGAAATATTAGGGTTAAAGCCCTTGCTAAGTTGCTTAACATCTCTCGAGCTGTAAAATGGGTAAAACTACCAACTGTAGAAACAACTCACAGGGGTCTTTTGAAGATTAACTGGTTCCATGCTTTAACGCACATAGAAAACATCCCAGTGAGTCATAACTGCCCAATAAATGTGTTATTAGTGACAACATCAGTCATAGCAATGTAACATAGTCCATTTTATTTGCTGTTCTGGGCAGTCTATAGAGGATTCACTTAGACCTCAGATATGTTCAGTTTTGTTTCACTTTGCCCTTTTTTTTGCTTAATTCCATTAAAATTTACCCCTATAAAAAATTCATTTAAGAAGCCTGAGCAGAAACAGGATAAAATTATGCAGAGGAACTCTAAAGTATGGGGAGACTATAGAAGGGAGAGCCCTATCTAGACTTACTAAGTAAAGTTATATTTGAATGAATAATTTTAAAGTTGTTTTGACTTCAAAACCTTTCCTTGCATTTGGTTATTTCTTTCTTGTTTATGCCATATGCCATAGGCTTCTCCTTTTTAAGAGGAATATATTGTTCGGCATAAAATGTATTGACATCATTATATCAGTCTAGTAACATCTGCTAGCTACCCATATATACAAAGAGGCATTGAATACTGTTCTATGAATGAATGAATTAGTAAATGCAAGAAGAGTTGAACCAGTCCTAGTAAGGTACACTACATTACTGTACCCATGCTCATCAAATGGGCAGGTTTCCTACAAGTACAGTTTTTGCCTTCAGAACCCCATCTACCATTTATCAGCCATAGGTTATCGGGCAAACAATAAATTTCTGATTTCATAACATTAATAATTTCTTTGCTTAATTTCCATCTTGCCATAGATATCCCAATGCTAGCAATGCAAGTGAAGAGGATACTACACAAAATACGTCATGCTGGAATTGTTATGTAGTGTTCTCCCTGGCAAAACTTCAAGAAATTAAATGGAATGTTTAAGATGAGTTCAGTCCAATGAAATAGTAATTCCTGGTTTCTTTGGAGACTCCGTTGTGTCAGGTGGTGTTTATTTGGAAGCTGCCTCATGGGGGGATGTTTTGCTGAAGTAGATATGTGAGAGGATGTTTTGCTCAGGCAGACACTTGAGAGGACACATGGTGTTTGGGAAGAGTCTAAGTGGAACCCAGCAGCGAATGAAGCTCTTGAAGACACTGCTGTGCTCTGCTGGTCTGCACTGATCTTCACCTACTGTGACTTCATAGTGAGAAATGCGCCAGAGAATGACTCTTGGTCTAATATCCTCTTACAGTGAGAGCATACCTTGTGTGTTTGTGTGTGTTTTTTTGTTTTTTTTTTTTTGTGATTGGGTTACCTCACTGAGGATGATATTTTCTAGTTCCGTTTATTTGCCTATGAATTTCATGTGGGTGGGGGAACCGCCACACAGAAGAAGGAGGAGAGGCAGGGGATAGGAGGGGTTATGGGCAGGAAACTGGTAAAGGGATAACATCTGAAATATAAATAAAAAATATCCAATAAAAAAAGAATGATTCTTGGTATTCTGGCTGCTTTTGCAGCTTCTATGGACTGTGCCAATTCAGTGCAGCCTTGTGGTTAATTCTGGATTCGGTTGTTGCTACAAATTTGGGTTTGATGTTTTGGACTGGACTGCTGTTATCCTGACAACAAAAATTGGAATCACCCCCAAAGAACTACTTCTAAACAGGTCCACATCCCCTTGTCCTATTAACCATCTTTCTTCCCTATCTTTGGTCAATGGGATAGAAGCCTTTAAAGGTTGAATTGTTTAAGAATCCTTATTAAAATAGGTTTTGAAAACTCTAAGCCAAGAAGAGGCTACCAACGGTATGTCCTTAAGGCAATAAAAAGGGAATTCTCCAAACATTTTATCAATGAGATGTACATACCTGTCTCTGCTGTTCCAAGAGGACATGAGTTCAGTTGTTAGTCATTTCCAGGAGGCTGAAGAGTGCCAATCACTCTCATATCCAGGGGATTCTATGCCCTTTTCTGGCCACCACTGGCACCTAATACACACACACACACACACACACACACACACACACACACACACACATCAAATATCTAAAAATAAGTAGGGAGGGCAAGCCAGGAGTCATTGGCATGCTACCAATGGTGGTGGAGAAAACAGGCAACTTTACATAGTGATCAAAGGCTATAGGAGGCTTAAATCTAAACTTCCGGTGACCAATTCTTCTCTTCACTAAATACTCTGAACAAGTAGTTCATCAAAAAGTCCAAGAGATATTCATAAGAAAGGAGAATGGTATTTGGTGACAAGGTAGCTAGAAAGCTGACATAGTTATTTAATTCCAATGTTAACAAACAATCCCCAATTCATTCTTAAAAATTCATAATCTCCACATTTTTACGGATGATGTTCTCCAGTTCTCAACAAATTAAGTGTGAAAATAAAGTGGAAACCCTTGGTGTTTAGGTAGAGTCGAAAGACCACAGATGTGGTTTGTACTTAAAATTATTTTATATAGAATTATACTAAAAGCCCTATTAACTGATAGATGTGATAACAGGTACTCAATAGAGTTTTCTAGGATACACATGAGCTACTAAAAGCAAAAGTGATGAACGAAGTTATGAACAGCTCTGTAAACCATGGGTATTGTTAATACCAGCATCGTACCAGGTATTAATCACTCTCGTTAAATTAACAGCGTGACCATGCTGCAATATGAATCTCTCTTGCTTTAATAATGGTATTTGGTATTAACTACTGCTACAATAATAACAGCCTAGGGGTATTAATCCCTCCTGTTATAATAACAGCACAGCAGTGATAATCCCTCCTGCTACAACAGCAGAGCTGTATTATCAACTCCTCCTGCTATAATAGCAGTATAGCTATAGTAATATCTCCTGTTATAATACAGCTCAGCACTGCCAATCCCCCGGTTATAATAACAGCATTGCACTTTTAATTGCCCGTATCATAAAACTGACAGCAGTTATTAACCCTTTATTGCCATGCGATAACTCATTTATCTCTTGCGATATTTATTTCTATGAGCAACCACATTTCAAAGTAACAAAACTGAACTGCATAGAAATCAAGTTTCCACATGTCAAAAAAAAAAGATATAGAGTTTGGATCTTAACTATAAACTTAAGCTATTACCCAGTACATAGTCTGTGAATCATGGCGTGCATACTTTATATTAAACACAATAGAGATTGGTGTTTTAGGAGGTGGGAAGGGCGGAGCCATAGAGAGGCACACAGGATAACAGTGACATTGTAACACGTAAGTCTAGGAATTTCACCTATCTTATAAAGAAGATTGTCAGGGAGAATCACACATCAGGCCATAAAAACATGATGCATAGAACCCATGAACTTTCATGGTGGTACTGAAGATTGGGCAGTGTTTAAATTTCATCTTCTACTGAAACAGCTCTAAAGGTTTAATTCCCAGCATGTGTTAACAGTGAAACTCTTAAGGAATTTGATAAATCACTCAATTAAACATTCAGTGAAATTTAAGCACCATACAAAATCCACACTCAGGAGTATTTTCTGCTTAATATCAGTGATTTTATATTTCTCTCTCTTTTTTCCTCTTTCCAATTTTTTTGGGGGGGGGGGGTGAGGGAGGCTAGGCATGTTAGCAGATGCCTGTAATCTCTGTTTCGGTATGCTAAGATGGAGACCATTAGCTGGAGAATATCCTGGTCTAGACATTGAATTCCAGTACAGCCTGGGTTATATAAGGAGATCTTGTCTAAAGGAAAGCAAAATAAAATAAAATAAAACTTTTTATGAATAATATCTTCTTTTAAAAACTAAAATAAACTTGAAATCAATTTTCATTAGGATGGTGGCTCACCGAGATCCTAGGTTTTCTTGTTTACTTGCTTTTTTTCAGTTGTGTGTCATATCCACACGACAATGGCAATATTACCTCTACTCTTCATTTTTATAGAAGTCATTGCTGGAAACCTAATTCATAAATAAGAAAATGGAATTGAAGGAATTTGGTTAGGCGATGTCACTCAACCATTTGAAGGTTTTGCAATTTTGTATGGAAAATCCAATAGTAATTTATCATTTGAAAAACAGTCATTGTTAGTCTGGAAAGATGGCTCAGTGGTTAAGAGCATTTGCTGCTCTTACAGAGGATCTGGGTTCAATGCCCAGTACCCTCATGGCTGTTCATAATAGTCTGGAACTCCAATTCCAAGGACTGCAAGATTCTCTTCTACTGGGCATGCAGAGTATACACACATACATGTAGACCAAACATTTATACACGCAAAATTTTGAGTTCCCTTTTTAAGAAATCATTCTTACCTGCTAATAGATTCACCCATCTAGTTTGCAAATAACTTTTACATAGCCGTCTGAACTTACCATCCTTCCTTTATATCCTTTTCCCTAATATCAACCAAGTTTTCCTATGCTTATGTGAAGTATGCTTAATTACAAGGGTAAACATGAGTTAGTCCAAAACCCCAGCTCTCATCTCCAGCATGTTGCTAGGAAAGTCAACGTTAAGAAAACCTAAAAAGAAACAAGCAAGCAAACAAAAAGCATTTAAAAAATCTGAATCTTTTCAATATATCCTATATCAGATTTGGGATTTTCTTTTTAATTTGGCTGGTGTTTGGTTGGTTGGTCGGTTGGTTTTCTTTGTTTGCTTGTTTATGATTTTTTTCACACTCAGAAAAGACTTTCTCCAGGATAGAGATCAACAGGGAATAAAACACCAAGGAAATACAGTGTTTTAAAGGAGAAGGAACACCATAGGGTCATATATTTGGCTACTTGTTCTAGTTGGAAGGACTACAGAGTATTGAAGGAAGTATGTCCCTTGATGCAGACTTTGAGGTTTTAAAAAGCTTCTGTGATTCCTAGTATTCTCTGTCTCTCTGTCTCTTCTCTTCTATTCTCTTTTCTTCTTTCTCTTTCTCTCTCTCTCTCTCTCTCTCTCTGTCTCTCTCTGTCTCTCTCTGTCTCTGTCTCTCTCTGTCTCTCTCTCTCTCCCCACACACACACCCGTGTGTGTGTGTGTGTGTTTGTGTGTGTGTGTGTGTGTGTGTGTGTGTGTGTGTGTGTGTACCTTGGTTTTAGATCAAGAGGTGAGCTCTCAGCCATCCTTTTGCTCTGCCATATGGACTCTAACTCTTTGAGATGGTAAGTCAAATGAAATATTTTCTTTTATAAATTGCCAAGATCATGGAGTGTCATAAGAGCAGCAGACAAGTAACTAAGAAAGAAATATAAAGACAAAAACACACTGCCGTGTTTTTATGTAAGAACGTATATATCTATTGATATGAAAGGATATGGGAGATGGTACTTCATCAATCATCCTCTTGTTCATTCAAAAACGATGGAATTGATACGGTGCCTGGTATGGTGCCGGTGAAGGGGAGCTAGTAGACTGAATAACAAGCACCATTACCAAGGTTCATATCCAGGGCCTTGTGGGCCTACCCCATCTAAGAACTGCTGGAGTACATGAAGCGCTGGTCCTACAGATCCAAAGATGCAGAATCTCCGTGACACAGTGCTACCACAGGATATCAGAGAAGAGTGCTGGTGAGAATACTGTACTATTGGTATAGCAAAATCCAGAGGCCTTGAACCACATCAATGTCTCATTGTAATGAACACTTATAAGTAAAGTGGTCAGGGCAAATGTGTATACTGTGTAACATACAGTATCTCTGCCCTTCTGTCTTACTCATCTTTAGTTTTAGTTTTAGTTTCCTTTTTGCAGGGAGATTGCAAGGGTAGAGGGCAAATGACAGATATGGAGGGACAAGAGATGAATAGGATTAATATGCATGATGTGAAATTTACCAAAAAAAAATCAATAAAAAGTTTAGAAAAAAAAGAAAAGATGGAATTAGTTATCTCTCCTAGTTCTAGAAAGAATATATGTCAAGAGCCCAACAAATTGACAGAATATATTTCTCTGCTATTTGACACTTGCGGGTATGGCTGCCTGGAGTCTGTCTTCTTTCCCTGAGGATAGCCCACTCCTTGCTATCTCTCAGGGTTAAGGTCTTTAATGAGGCTATTCCCCAGTTACCTGTTCTATTAGCGTGTCTTTGTCCCAGGGTATTTCTCAATGTCTCCTTATGCAGGCTTGGTTTGCTTTTGTTTTGTTTCATCTCATCATTTCCTTCACTCCTTATACTGTGGCATCTGTGAGAGAGGAATGCAATCTATCTCAGTGCCTTAAACAATGGCTAACAAAGGTAAGGGTTGCTGTCAGGGCTGTTTTAATAAGCACTGCATTTTTCTGCTAGGACTTCTATAACAAAGAACCAAAGATTCGTGTTCATAAACAAAGGGACTTTATTTCCTCACAGTCTTGGATGCTAGTGGTCCAAGGTCATAGTTTGACCAGCCTTCCCCTTGACGCACACCTGCCATCCATGTCTTCAAATGGCCATCCATATATCTACCTTGTGTCTTAAATTCATCTTCTTCTAGAGGCATAAGTCACATCAAATTCAAACCTACTATAAGACTTTTTTATGCTGCTTTTCTAAAACCTCTATCCCCAAATACAGTCCCATTCTAAAGAATATCATATATGAATTTGGACATAATTGAGCCCATAATGGTGAGAAATCCCTCTCCTTCTTGACTCTGCTTCAGGGCACCCCAAAACTCAACCCTAACAGCTAACTACAGGGGTCCTTACTAGATGATATAGAATGGTATTTTAAGGTGGCAGTTTTTTCTAACCTGGTTAGCTCCCAAATAATTGAGACAGAGACCTATTAGTTTTATTCGCAAACTTTTAAGCACAATAACTGAGCAGATATTTCTAACCCTCATGGATACCTTGACATTCTTCTTCCTCCACTTGCTTCTCACCTATCTCATGGTCACTCTTCTTCCTGGCTCCCCCACTGCCTGCCCAGACCCCTGGCTGAGATCAGAAGCCCATCCTTTCTCTCTGTTCAGTCTTTTATGAACTAGTCAATAATAAATGGGGAACATTATTTGTACCACATTAATATAGGAGATCCTTCACTCATGTCCATGTTTGGACTTTAATAGATCTCAGGGCACAGAAATCAGCATCTGAATACACAGAGCCCCAGACCCTCCTCCAACAAAATGAAAGTAAGTTGATGTCTCCAAAAATCTAATAGGCAAAGTCCAGGTTATAGAGGCAAAATATATTCTGTTTGCAAAAATAGAACATCTTATAAACAAATGTTAGCAATGGCTTTATTTTTAATAACTAGAACCTGGACATGGTCCAGTGTCCATCTCCTGGTGATTGGATTACTTTACTGTGATACGTCTCCACAATGAATAGCACTCATCAACATGAAGGAACTACTGATACACGAAATGATGTGGATAAGCATGGAAGGCAAAGATGTTAAGTGATGGAAGCCAGAAACCAGAGTGCCTACAACATCTGGATTCATCTATGTGACATTCTAGGAAAGGTAGAAGCTTAGGACAGAATGCAGATCAGAGATTGCCAAGAGCTGGAAATGGGAAAGGAGATAGACTTCAAAGGAACAAGGAGCATGATTAGGTGACAAAGACATTCAATTGCCTCACTGTACTTATGGCTACTTGACTGTATGTATACATTTGTCAAAATCCATCAATTGTACAATTTAAATATGTGAATTTTACTATAGGTAAACTTGAGTACCTCAAGCTGATTTCTCAATAACAGAGCAAGAGCTATTTAAACTCTATTTTCTCATAGCCTAGCATGGGCACTTTACAAATGTTTTCCCATTTATTTTGAAATTTAAATAACCATAAGTGCACACACACAAAAAAAAACCACACAAATACATATATGGGTAAAACTAAAAGAATATTAACATGTTTTTTTTTAGTTTGGATTTTTTTAACTTTCATGTAATATATTTTGATCATAGACTGCCACCCATCCCTTCTTGTGCTAAAGAAGGAGAGAGCTGTCAGTGTGAACCTGGAATTCATCTTGAAGGTCTCCTGCATTTCTTGCTTGGTCCCCATCCCCCATAGCCTTCCTGAGCAGTCAGTGAAGGATTCCCCTGAACCCTCATTACTCATTTCCAGGACCTGGAGCACACTGAAAGAGTTTCATATGCTTTTCCCACTCTATCATTTAGTAATTGTGTACTGAAGTGTTTCCTCAAACAATAAAGCACACTAATTCGGTGGACAAAGTCATACTCCATAGAAAGCAAAGCCATCTGAAGGACATAGGGTACCAAAGTGCTAAACAAAAAAAAAAAAGAAAAGAAAAGAAAAGAAAAGGTGGAGAGAATTTTGTCCAGAACTTTTCCCCCAGAGGACAGATGGGGAGGATATTTGTGCTTAATTTCAATGTTCTGCAGAAGTTAACACGTCCGGCAGTGCAGCAACACCCCCAGGTTTCTGGCAACTGACAGGAACACTTTATCCTGAATTCTCAGCAGGATGAGAGATTGGGGATTGTGAACCCATCTGGAGGTACACTAATCTCTTTGCAATGAAGCAAACCAGGAACGGGCTCTGAGGAGACATCCACTCATCTACCCCAAACACATGCAAAGTCCTAATCCCCAGAAGTTTCACATTCTGATTAATTACAGGTACAGGGGTTTCATAGTCACTGACTACTCTTTCGTTGGCCGCTGATTTGCTTTAACGATTCCTGACGTTTCATTGAGCACATGAGCTTTCTCACAGTCATTAAAAATAACAGCCTCTCTCCCTGACAGCAAAGAAGGTTTATTCAGTGCTGTCAAACATATGCACAGTACGGGCTGTCCTCCGTGCTAACTCACAGCCCAATTCGTGGAGCATCAAAAATAATTATATCAAATGGCCACGGAGAGTGATTCAGGATGTGCAAATGAATGCCTCCCTTCACTCTTGCTCTCTGGTGGACTGGGGGTGCTTTTAGAAGTTTCTGGAAGTTTCTGGAAACTTCCCTTCTCATCATTTCAGTGTGTGCACATGACAGGAAGGCTCTTTTTGTAAATCTGTGCTCCATGAGACCAGCCTAACCCTGGAGACTTTTCCTAGGAAGTCATTCCTTCCATGCCTGGAGTGAGAGAGGAAACTCTCGGGGGTAAAAATGTTAGGGTGGCTGGAAAGGACACCTGGTGATCAACCCGCTTTTGAGGCCAGCATTATGTTGCTGAGATCAGCAGTTAGAAATGTGGGTGATGGTACAGCGTGCTACCCAGGGGAGTCTGAGGGAGAAAAAGGATTAATGACCTATGAGGCTTGTTCTCTTCCCACCCTTTTCCTGAAATGCCAAAGCGGGGAGCTCGTTATCAATCAAGAGAGTGAAATACATCAGTGGATGGATTTGCTTTGCTACAATGACAGCCAGCTCCACTTTTGAATACTCTTTGAAAACAATTTTTACTGTGCAACGCTGGAGAAAGCCAACAAATAATAAACCTGTCACAGTGCTCACTGAATGCTCGTAAATGCGAGAGTCGGCTCCGCGGCTGCAGAGGGATGCCATTCCCAAGCTTGAAAAATTGCCAATGCTTAATCATTGCATCTGATACCGATTTTCATTGTGGGTGGTGATTTGGGCAAATGCTTATCTTCAGTGCTTTAGACAGGGCTGAGGAGGGAAGGCCATGTCCCCCAACTGCTACCTGGTTAGCAATTTAGAATGGACAAACAGATATCAGAAGGAGACCCAACCGTCCTTTGAGTAATGTTAGTTTCATTCCAACTCTCAAGAGTCACACACAACAATAAATTCATGTGTGTATGTTTAATTCAAAGTATCTACACTGAATTGTGCTTCTTGTGACTTGTCATTGAAAATGGAAACAGAAGACCTTATGATGCAAACTATAGAGCCCTGGGGCCAGTCTCGGTCTCTGGGACAGCACAGAAAGCCTGCCTGCGCTTCCTCTTTTATACTCACATTAATGATCCACATTATCTCACATCCCCGAGAGACTTTGCCCCAATCTATCTACCTTCTCTGTGTCTTTGTAATGGGATGAGACAAGCCTTTGGGAGATGGGGACCTGTGCCTTATCCTCTAACAAACCCTCCCCTGACAGAATCAAGAGCTCCACTCAGAGTGGTGTGCCGAGAGGCTGTATTTCAGGGATATCCAGCAGCTTCAGTGAGGTTCAGAGGAAAGAGCTCTGGGATGAGAGGAAAACCACCTGCTGGGAACTTTGGAGGGTTCACCATGACTGACCAGGAACAAGTGGCTTCAACTGAGGAAGATGCTGTTTCTAATTAAGGACAAGTTTCTAGACTTTCATAAGGTTCCCATTTCCTGAGAGGAACCAGGTCACACACTGGAGTGTTGAAACTAGTAAATTATTGAATTTGAGGGCAATAGCTGTAAACATCTGTGTAAGAGGTGTTCTGTTAAATTAGCTGTCTTTTTCCACCTTAAGCTTTCCCATACCTAGGCTGCATGGGTGTTACAGAGGTACAAGCACTCCCTGCAGGATTTATTCTTCCATAACAGCTAGGCAGATCATATCACCCCCTCCCCAGAAGTATCTCATTTTATTGAGGTGAGGTTGCCAATTGTCATACAAAGAACTCTCTCTCTCTCTCTCTCTCTCTCTCTCTCTCTCTCTCTCTCCCTCCCTCCCTCTCTCTCTCTCTCTCTCTCTCTCTCTCTCTCTCTCTCTCTCTTTCTCTCTCTCTCTCTCTCTCCAGACTGTACTCGGGGATTTACAATGACTTGTTGGTGCATGGAAACATACATGTCCAAAATAGCAACCTAGAGGTAAGAAAAACAGGAAACTCCCAAGAAAGATAAGGCGTTTATTCCCTGACTCCCACCTGAGTCCCATACGGAGAACTGTTTCCCGAAGAAGCTAACTACTGACAGAGCAGCAGCCCTAAGTGTGGCTCATCCTGCAATGTTGAGTTTTACAAGTGGGTAGTCAGTTCTGACACATGATTAACAGCATGTTTCTCTGCTAAAAACCCCTGTCCTCTGCCCTGATGGTCTTCAGAAATACAAGTATTCTAATTAATAGCACAACATTTACTCAGAAGAGAAGTTAAACATAATCTGTAGATTACAACAAACACAGAAACCCTTGTGACAATTCTGTCATCAAAAATAATTTATCGAGCATGTGTTTATTAGGTGATTTTTTTTCAGTTACGAAAGAAACCCTTAGATTTATCCTTGAACTTCCCTCTACATGTAATCAGTCTAAAAGCCAGTTAACTATACTTTCAAAATATATCCATCATTCCAGTAATTGCACATTCTCAACTGATTATACATAGACAGTTATGACTACCTTAATTTTAATAGACTCGTGCTGACTCCTTACCTACCCTATTCTTCCTCCACTTCAGTCTGGACACAACAGCCAGAGAATTCTTTGTCAAAATGAGCCTCACGACTTTCTGCTTACACACTTCAATGGATCACAATAGTCTGTAAAGGGTTCAGCAACTTTTTTTTTTTCTGAAAAGGGCCAGGTAGTAAATACGTTTGGAATCGTAAACCATATATCTGTTGCAAGTATAAAGTTTCCATTGTAACATAAAAGTACTTATGGATGGTTTGCCATGGAATGGGGATGGCTGTCTGCTAATTAAAATTTTTCTTGACAGAACTGCCTCTGAGCCAAATTGTTTTCTGATTCATAATACATTTAAGATGACACACAATCTATCTTCTGGCTCCCTCTGCTCATTTTCTTCCACTTAATAACTCCACCTTTATAACAATGATCATCTTATAAACAAAACAATAGCTTAAAACAACAAAGATATGTGCCATGTTTCATGAATCTGAGTAGAATCAGCTGGCTGAGCAATTATTCTTTTACATATGGGGCCACTCATGCATGAAGCCACTTGGATGTACAACTAAGCAGAAAAACAAAATAGCTTGGGCATTTCATGTTAGTTGGAACTGGCTAAGAGCTGGACCTCAGCTGCTGCCAGGTTCCCCTCTACACGGTGCATCCCTGTGGCTTGAGTTTCTTAATACTCAATAGCTGGGTTACAGGAGAAAGGTTTCCAGGAATATAAAAGTAGGAGTTTAAGAAACCTTGCAAGTTGTAGAGCATCACATCAGTAGACTGTTCAAAGCAAGTCAGAGGGCAAGCCCCAACGGCTGGGGAAGAAACAGACTCCATTTTCAATGAGCATGTCAGTATCTTTCCATAGCTGTGCCAAACATCCGAGACAAACACTTTAAAAGAGAAGGGGTTTACTTGGGATCATGATTTTGGAATTTCCAGTCAAGTGGCCAGGGGCTCCATTGTTCCGGCCTATGAACAAGCCACATGTCACGGCATGAAAACACGTGATGGAGAAAAGTTGTTCAGAAAGCAGACTAGCTGCAAAAGTAGCCTCAAAAGTAACCACAAAGAGAGAGGAATAAAAGAATGCAGGAGGAAGACACACTTTTCAAAGGCACATGTAGCATCTACAGTCAAACTGCTTCTCAATACCCTATACAAATTATAAATCCACCAATGGATTCAGTCATTAATTGTACTGGTTTGAATAAGAATGTCCCCCAATAGGCTCATATAATTAAATGCTTGATCATTGGAGAATGACTACTTGAGAGGGATTAGAAGGTGCAGCCTTTTTTGGGATAGGTGTGGCCTTGTTGAAGGAAGTGTGCCACTGTAGGGTGGGGGCGGTTTCGCTTTTCAGAAGCTCAAGCCAATCTCAATGGCTGCCTCTCCTTTCTGCTACCTGAGGATCCGGATGTAGAACTCTCAGCACCATGTCTGCCTGCGTGCTGCAATGTTTCCTGCCATGCCGATAATGAACTCACCCTCTGAAACTGTTAGCCACCCTTGAGTAAATAATTTCCCTTATAAGAGTTGCCATGGTCTTGTTGACTCTTCATAGCAGTAGAGTTCTTCCACCACCTTTGTTACTGGTTACAACATACCTCAAACTTGGAACTTGGACAGATTAAGCAACAAATAACCCAAAAGTCACTTCCATGAATGATAGCGTTCTCATAGTATCAGAGAGGGGATATAAGATTCCAATGAGAAAAGCACCCATAGCCCTACCCAGCTGTAAAGCATACTAACAAACCCAATTGACTCACCAGCAAAATACCCACACTGTGGCAACAGTGTCACTTTTACCTTATGGGTATACGACAAACATCTAATTAGTTTTATGTGTGTAGTAGGAGAGAGTTAGTGCTTAGTGTTGTAAAACTAATTAACTACCCCTAGCTTGTGGTCATAGTTCTGACAGAGCCTTAAACCATATAATTTTTAACTGTATTCTTAATACTTAACCTTATACCAATACATAGGTGTAACCTCATCCTCATTTTTTTTTAAATCTCCGCTTTGTAACAGATGAGAACTACTATGGAAACCCACAACTGGTCAAACTGCAGACAGTAAATGACCACAGGGTTCCTAAAACCAACTGCTACATCTGCAATGCAGATTCTATACCCAAGGCTTAGGGAAACTTACAAAACAGGGGTGATCAGACTTTAAGAGCCAGAGGACCAGGATACCTGCTACTAAATATTGTCCTCAAGACAGGATCTCTACCCATGGCATCTTGACCATGTGATTGCCTAAACAGAATCTCATCAAGTCAATGTAAATGAGGGAAATTTCACCAGTTCCCACCTCTAAATGAAGAGCATAGGCAATCCATGGCTACTGATAAAGAGAGATTCACTTTTCTCCATGAATGAGCCTATTGATAGATAGATATCCATTATATGTGTGCATATAAATATATATACACACACACATATACAATGCACATACATGTAACACACTATATATATAATTATATGTATACATATATATGTACATATATATGTACACACACATATATATATATGTATAATTATAGGGGAAGAGGTCATGAATTTGGAAGGAAATAGAAGGTATAAAAGGAGTCAGAAGAAGTAGAGCGGTTATGGAAGTTATTAAATACAGTATTGATGTATGGCATTCTAAAAATAATTATTTAAAAATACGAGTTATCACAATAAGAATGTGAAAAATTTTAGCCATCTTTATTGAATCCACTATAGGATCTTTCTGTGTTTGTCTCTGTGCTTTTTGTTCCCCTTTGGGACTTTGTTCTTACATTACCCCTTTTGTTCTGGTCATGCAAGCACTCTATGTGAAAGACTTTCTATTTGATTAGTTCTACCTTATTTTTCTTGCTGCAGTTCTATATTTTATAAATGTATTTCTTCACATGCTTACTTTCTCATTCCCTGTCACAAGAATTCTGCTGATTCACACTACTTGTTCACTATTTTCTCGCCATTCTCTAGAGTAAGTCTTCACACACACAAAAAGGCATTCATCGGTTATTTCCCTGACTGAATAAATGAATGAATAATGACTATATCAAGGACAGGACAGGAACCACTTAAGATAAACACAGTCACCATATATTGCTTCTGTCCTCTGAAATCTCAGCCCAAAATTGAAAGTCAGTTATTCTAGAATTAATTATACTGATCTCAACCCCAGTAATAAGGGAATTTTAAAACTGTGTAATTCATAAGCAAGGTTTACAGTTCTCAGAAGTGAATCTTGAACACTGAACATTTAAATGAATAGGAACGCTTGGTGCCCCATTCCCTGCAATGGGAGTAGATTCCAGGGACCCACACTGGAAACCCATCTCTAGCTGTTTCCAAGGTCAGCCCTAAACAATGCCAGCGGATGACTGTTTTCTGCCAGGAGTGCTAAATAGATATCTACCAGGACTTTACATTTGTGTTGCAATTCTTGGATGAAAGAATGGCAAGCTTATTGATGAAAATGTCATATTTGTGTGGTGCTACACTCATAGTTTTACCAATGTTACTACCTAAACATGAACTGAATGAAGACCAAACAGCAGATGTGCTGAAGTGGGCAGGCCTGGGTCTTCAATCAAACACCAAGAACTGAAGGCTAGTAAGGATAGCTGAGAGCGGGAGAAATGATCTTCCCCAGGGAAGAGTATGCCAAATGGTTACCCAATACCATTGAAGTTCTGAAAATGTGTATAACAAGAAACATATATGGCCTAAGCAGGCTATATTTAGGAATATATGCATATAAAAACAATTAATGAAAGGGAGCCATGAATTTTAAAGAGAGCAAAAAGGAGTATATAGGAGAGTTGGAAAGAGGAAATGATGTAATTATGCTATTGAAAGAATAAAAGCTGTATTCTTTTATTAAAACTGGCCTAAAATACATTCAAATTACAAAGTATAAGTCACTTGTTCTACCTTTTTAACATTTATTCTGACTTTTGTACTCAGAAATGTGTCACTGAATGACAAAAAGAAAAACTAAAAATATAATGGGTCATGATGCCTGATATATTAACCAACAATTAGAAAATTATATTTGTTAAGTAGTAAAGCCTTTGAAAAAATATGAAATAGTATCAATTTGTAGCAGCATTTACTGAAATCAAGATATCTGTTTATCTAGGATTTCACTAACTCCCAGTCATTCAAGAGTAAGAGACATATGTTCATTCTGTCTGAATAAAATTAAAATATAGTAAACGGTGCACACATTTTGAATTATGTTTACATTCAAAATTCTGTCTCATTTTAGTGTTTAGAATCACTTTTAGTTAGAGAGAAGTTATCCAAATAGCAGCATGCCTCATGATGTTGCTGACTCAACAGATTATGGTATTAAAGAGAAAAGAAAAGAAAACCAAAAAGAATAAAAGCTGGGGAAAGGAAAGGAAAAGAGAAGAAAAGAAAAAGGAAAAGATAAGACAGAAAAATAGGGCTGGCAAAATGATTCAGCAGATAAAAGCACTTGCCATACAAGCCTGACTTTCAAACATGGAGCTAGGAGTTGTCCTTTTACTTCCACATGCCATGCCATGTATATAAATATATGGCATGCACATGCATGCAAATACAAACACACATACACACACACAATGGGTACATAAATTTAAAGCTAGAAAACTATGGATAAATAAGCAGCCTTTGGTTTAGTTGTCAAGTTCCTGGAATACTGAAAATAATAAATCTGTTTATCTATATGAAATGGGTATTAGCACTTGAAAATATTAATAGTGGTTCAACTTCACCTCTTCACAAAAAAACAAAAACAGAGGAAAATTGCACTTTCCTCTGTAGCTTATTTTTCTTTGTTAATATGTAGAAGGCAAAACATTAGTCAATTAGTCATATACATGTATATGCAAGCACTCATTCACTCATGTCCCCGCACACACATACACAGAGAGAGAGAGAGAGAGAGAGAGAGAGAGAGGGAGAGAGAGAGAGAGAGAGAGAGAGAGAGAGAGAGAGAGAGAGAGTAATGAAGAAATGCTGTCAAGCTTGCGGTCCATCGATGCTTGCTATCAATCAGTGCTTGCTGTCCATCAATTCTACATGTCCTATAGTAACCAAAATCTGATCCAAAATAAAACAGTAAGGCATTAGATGTGCATTGTGGGCAAGGAAAAAGAAAATCAAGCTAATCTAAGAGGTTTATTTGGAGAATGTTCTTACCCTGAATGCCAAGATTCATGCACAGCTCAACAAAATCGAGTAAGTAGAAATGATGACCACTTTCTAAAGCTCTGGAATTAAGCACAAAATTAATAACTAGCACATTGTCCTTTTAAGAGATCCATATTTGTACTAGCCAGGAACTGGAAACAAGCTAGCTGTCCCTCAACCGAAGAATGGATAAAGAAAATGTGGTACATGTACTCAAGGGAATACTACTCAGCTATTTAAAACAAAGATGTCTCAGCCATTCAGATTGGTATAAGGTGGAATCTCAGGGTCAATTTGATTTGCATTTCTCTGATCACTAGGACTTTGGATATTTCTTTAGTTGCTTCTCAGCCATTCAAGATTCCTCTGTTGTGAATTCTTTGTTCAGTTCTATATCCCACTTTTGATTGGGTTTTTTGGTTTTTTTGGTGGCTAGCTTCTTGAGTTTTTATATATTTTGGATAATTGCCCTCTATCAGATGTGGGGTTAGTGAAGATTTTTCCCCACCTGTAGGCTGCCAATTTGTCTTATTGACTATGTTCTTTGCCTTACAGAAGCTTTCCAGTTTCTTGAGGTCCCATTTATTAATTCTTGATCTTAGAGCATGAGCTATCGGAGGTCTGTTTAGGAAATTTACCCCTGTGCCAATGAATTCAAGGCTCTTTCCCACTTTCTCTTCTATTTCATTGAGTGTATCTGGTTTTATGTTGAGGCCCTTGATCCATTTGGACTTGAGTTTTGTACAAGGTGACAAATATGGGTCTATTTTCATTTTGCTACATACAGACAGCCAGGCTGACAAGCATCATGTATTGAAGATGCCTTCTTTTTCCCATCATATATTTTTGGCTTCTTTGTAAAAGATCAAGTATGTATAAGTGTGTGGTTTTATTTCCAGGTCTTCAATTCTGTTCCCTTGATCAAACTGTCTCTCTCTGTACCAATACCATGCAGTTTTTAATCACTGTTTCTCTGTACTAGAGCTTAGGTTAGGGATGGTGATTTCCCCTGCCATTCTTTTATTGTTAAGAATTATTTTTGCCATTCTGGGTTTTTGGCCTTTCCAGATGAATTTGAGAATTGCCCTTTCCATGTCTTTGAAGAATTGTGTTGGGATTTTAATGGGGATTGCACTGAATCTGTAGATTGCCTTTGGTAGAATGTCCATTTTTACTATGTTGATTCTGTCAATCCATGAGCATGGGAGATCTCTCCATTTTCTGAGATCTTCTTCGATTTCATTTTTGAGAGATGTAAAGTTATTGTCATACAGATCTTTCACTTGTTTGGTTAGAGTTACCCCAAGATATTTTATATTATTTGTGGCTATTGTGTAGAGAATTGTTTCCCTAATTTCTTTCTCTGCCTGATTATCATTTGTATAAAGGAAGGCTACTGACTTATTTGAGTTAATTTTATATTCAGCCATTTTGCCTAAGTTGTTTATCAGCAGGAGAAGTTCTCTGGTAGAATTTTTGGGGTCGCTTATGCATGCTAACATATCATCTACAGTGATAAGTTTACTTCTTCTTTGCCAATTTTTCCCTTTGGTCTATTTTTGTTGTCTTATCATTTTAACTAGAACTTCAAGTACTATATTGAATAGATACAGGGCAAGTGGGCTTCCTTGTTTTGTCCCCAATTTTAGTGGGATTACTTCAAGTATCTTTCTATCTAAGTTGATAATGGCTGTTGGTTTGCAGTAAATTGCTTTTGTTATGTTTAGGTATGGGCCTTGAATTCCTGATTTCTCCAATACTTTTATCATGAAGGGGTATTGTGAGAATGTGGAGAAAGAAGAATATTCCTCCACTGCTGGTGAGATGGCAAATTGGTACAGCCACTCTGAAAATCAATTTGGAAGTTCCTCAGAAAATTGGAAATAGATCTACCTGAAGACCCAGCAATATCACTCTGGGGAATATACCCAAAAGATGTTCCCACCATGGCCCAGGGTCACCTGTTCCACTATGTTACTAGTGGCCTTATTTGTGATAGCCAGAAGCTGGAAACAACCAAGATGTTCCACAACAAAAGAATGATACAGAAAATGTGGTTCATTTACACAATGGCATACTACTCAGCTATTAAGAATGTGGACATCCTGAGTTTTGTAGGCAAACAAATGGAACAGGAAAATATCATCCTGAGTTAGGTAACTCAGACTCAAAAGGACATGCATAGTATGTATTCACTAATAAGTGAATATTAGTCACACACACACACACACACACACACACACACACACAAAGAATATAGAATACCCAAGATATAATCCACAGAACTCAAAAAGGTCAACAAGCTGAAGGACACAAGTGAGGACACCTCAATCCCACTTAGAAGGGAGAAAATGTAATCATAAGCATGGATGGAGGGACCTGGGTGGGAAAAGGAATGGTGGGGGTGAGGAATGATTTGGTATTGGGTGGGAAAAAGGACTGAAGCACTGAGGGCCAGCAAAAAGAATGGAAACAGGCAACCTCGGGAGGTAGGAGGCTGGAAGGACCCTCCAGAATCTAACAGAGACCTGGGAGGTGAGAGACTCTCAGGACTCAAAGGGAGAAACCCTAGATGAAATGCTGTACAGTGGGGAGAGGGAACTTGTAGAGCCTACCTCCAGCAGAAAGACATCAAATGAGGGATGGTGTTGCTATCCCACAGTCAAAACTCTGAGCCATAATTATTCCTGTCTGAAAGAACTGTAGGGATGGTAATGGAGAAGAGCCTGAGGAAAAGATCTAGTGACAGACCCTAAGTGGAATCCAGCTCAAGGAGAGGCCCCCAAGGCCTGATATCATTACTGAGGCTATGGAGTGCTCACAAAAATGGGACCTATCATGATTCCCCTCCGAAAGATTCAACAAGCAGTTAAAAGAGTCAGATGCAGATATTTGCACCCAACCATTGAAAAGAAGCTGCTGAACCCTGTGGTTGAATTAGGGAAAAGCTGGAAGAAACTGAGGAGGATGACCCTGTAGGAGGACCAACAGTCCCAATTAACCTGGACCCCTGAGATCTCTCAGATACTGGATAACCAACCAGGCAGCATACACCAGCAAATATGAAGACCCCAACACATACACAGGAGAGAACTCCTGGGACTTGGTACAGTCAGAGAAGATGCACCTATCCTCAAGAGACTGGAGGCCTCAGGGAGTTTAGAGATCTGTCTGGTGGGGTGGGGTGGGTGGGGATACCCTCATGGAGATAGGGGATGCAGGGAGGAGATATGGGATGTGGAACAGTCAGAGTGTAGACCAGGAGGGGAATAAAATCTGCAGCATAAATAAAAAAGAAATAAAATGATGATGATGAGGAGGAGGATGAGGATGATGATGATGATGATGATGATGATGATGATGATGATAGAAACAAAGATGTTATGAAATTTGCAGCAAATGTATGGAACTAGAAAATATCACCCTTTGTGAGATATCCCAAACCCAGAAAGATACTCAAGGTATGTACTTGCCTACAGGTGAACATTAAAAAGTACAGAATAACCATGTTACAAAACACAGACCCAAACAAACTAATAAAGACTGCTCTAAGGAGGATGCATGAATCTCACTCAGAAGGGAAAATAAAATAGATATCAGTGTTGGAGTGAGGAGGGGAAAGGAGATGATGAGGAGTAGGTTTGCGTGTAGGGAGGAAAGGGTTGGGAGGTTTGGGTGTAGGGAGGAAAGGGTTGGGAGAGAGAACAGACACCTGCAGGGGGCATCTCTGAGAGTATGGAGAGGCATGAGACAGGGAAGGCTCCCAGAAGTGTATGGGGCTGGCTCCAGCTGAGACTAATATTAGCTAGGGATATGGAGACTGAACTATCCACTGCCTGTAGCCAGGCAGGACTTCCAGTGAAAGAGGGGGACATCAACCCACTCACAAAACCTTGGACACAAAATTTGTCCTGCCTAGGAGATGTGTAGGGAAAACGAGGTAGCAGAGAATGAGTGAACAGCCAACCAAGGATTGGCCCAAATTGTGAGAGAGCCAACCCCTAGTGGAAACAGATGCAGGCACCCACAGCCAAACATCAGTCAGAGTTCAGAGAGTCTTGCTGAGTTGGGGATAGAAGTGAGCAAGCTAGAGAGGACAAGGACACCACAAGAGACCTATAGAGTCAACTAACTAACATGTACCCACAGAGACGTAACCACCAACCAAAGAGCAAGCATGGATTAGACCTAGCTCCCCTAAACATTTGCAGCAATGTGCAGCTTGGTCCACTAACAATTGGAGCATGGGCTGTCACTGGCACTACTGCCTGCCATTGGAACCTCTTTTCCTAGCTGGACTGCCTGGTTGGGTCTCAGTAGAAGAGGATACTCTTAGTTCTGCTATGACTTGATGTCCAGAGATGGATGGTACTTAAGAGTGGCTTCCCCTTCTCCTCAGAGTAGGAAAAGGGTAATGAGAGGAGGAATTTGTAAGGGTGGTACTGAGAGGAGAGAAAGAAGGGCGCTTTGATAGGAATGTAAATGAATAAATAAACTAATGAAAAAAAGTAAAAGAGAAAAGAGATCCACAAAGGATTGTGGTATAACAGTACGAATACTACATCTTTATAAAAAAAATTCATTACACATAATATGAAAAATTATACATACACCCAACATAACTTTGGAAGGATAAGAGAGAGCAAAGAAAGGGACCTAAGTGTATGACAAATATAGTATGAGCCAAATATAAGAAGAAGTAGGGATCTAGCCTCTTAAATATATCTCTGTATTTTTACATTTTTCCATGGTGCTGCATAATTCCACACTTGGCAATATGCATGCAATCTCTGTGGTGCTAGTTAATAAATAATAGTTATCAAATGTTCTTGCATTTTTTTAAAAAATCATTTATTGTTAGAAAATACATCAATTAAAATTCTATTCCTTTGATACCCCCCCCAAAAAAAGGAAAGAAAGTTCAAAGAAAATTAAATACCAGTAACTTGGTAACTGAATGAATTTACATAATTAGTAAGATTAAATGTAGATTATTATCATTCATTGAAAAATTAAAATTCAGACATAGGGATGTACTTTCTCTGCAGTTATATAATTACAACATGCAAAAAGGAATTAGCTAAGAAAAATTAACCACTCATTGAAAATTACCAAAATATGTTTAAAGTACAACAGGATTCTTTAAATTTTCTACCATTTCTTTTATACTTTTATTCAGGAATATTGTGAACCAGCTCCTCTTACAATAAACTGCCCATAACTGCTGGGTACACATGGGAGTCAACCTGCTGTGCGAAGGTTACCCTTTGGAGAACAGGAAAATTAGACACTAAACTCAGGAAAAAAGGTGTGCAATGTTCATGACATAGTATTCTATGTATCCATAGTATTTAATACGACATAGTTTTCTAGGTCTCTGGATCACATATTCTCCCTCATTTTGTTTTTCTAGTTGAATAAAAGTGTTTCCTTAAAAATAATAGATTGGCAAAAAAAAATAAATAAACCAAGTGATTATTGACATGTTCATGCTCTAAAGGTAAAAATTCAGCTCTGCCACCACAATAATTCTCAATTTTCCCATCATGTAAAAATATGTGCTTGCCTATATGCAGAATTACAAATAGAGTTTTTCTTAAAATTATTGTTCGTTTATTATACTTCACAACAATATCTCCGTTCACAACTCTATCTCAGCTCTTAATAATCAGTTAGGAAATAACCTTTAGTTCTATTATAAAAGATCAGTAATTTAGCAAAGACACCCCTGTGTGTGTGTGTGTGTGTGTGTGTGTGTGTGTGTGTGTGTATTCCTGTTTATTCAAGGAATTATAAACCTATTGCACAATACTAATCCAAATTCCAATTCTTCTGCATTCCCTGCCATGTTGGAAGTCAAGTTCTTACTGTCTGCATCAGAGTTGACCAAATTGCTGCCATGAGACAGTATGACTTTAGCAACTCCTTCTAGAAAGAGCCAGATAGCAATAAATGCCTATAAGGAGCAAATAGTGTGGCTTTGAAAGACTTACCCTCTGTGCCACAGCTAATCAGTTCTTCTACAATAAACCTAAAATATCCACAGGGACATATGAATCAGTAAGCATTGCTACTGCTCTTAGCCAATGAAACCATATAAAATTTGAATGTTTTATCATTTTTCACATCATGGAATACCATTGCACTTAAAAAATATTTTTATAGTCAATTTAAAAATGTAAGAGCAATTCTTAACTCTCTATCACCATAGAAGTAAAGAACCAGATATATCCTTTCTCTCAGGTTATAAATGGTGATGTCGAGGAGCTGGCTGAGACAGATTTTCAAAGAAGAAATAGAGGAGAATAGTTTTTAATTTAGGCAGAGGATTTGAACACTCATGTTATCACTTAGTAACCCTGTGACTTTGAAATGAACACTCTGAGTTATAATGAATAAAGGACTGTGAAGCACAAAATTGGATAGCATGTCAAGATATGTCTAGGAGTGCATCAGTGGCACTTGTATCTTGTGTGTAACCAACCATCTAATTGAACTTAAGGCCTGCTCAATAGGAGGGAATTAATCAGTAACCTAGACAGTTGTCTATGGCTGGTAAGATGATGGACAAACCCTCTTTCTTAAAACAATATAACATCTAATTGCATTCTAAACATGTGTTTTGTTTTGTTTTGTTGTTTTTGACCAAGCATTTTTTAAAATTGAAAATAGCTTTTCTTTCAGATAGTATATTTGGATTATAGTTTGGGATGGGTGAAGAAGTGTAAGGGGTTTGGGAGGAGATGGGGGCTGCGTAGATTATTTGTTCGTATTCCTCAAATACAACTTGTCTTAAAAAACAAACAAGAGAATAAAAGGAACATGACTCTGCCCTTTGTTCCTTTCCACTTTTTCCACAAACTCTATTCACACCCAAATTTGACTAAAATAGTCTCAATATTGTCTATATTCTTTTTTCCCACTCATATATCCAATCACACTACACACCATTGGACCCTAGAATTTTAGCAAGTGTCCGTAACTACTAGTGAAGTTCCATAACTGTTGATGTCTTGTCTTCACAGAATAAACCTATACCATTGGCCATAATTTTTCTTTCCTTTGCTTTTATGTACAAAAGTATGCAAATATATGGCTGATTTTACACACACACACACACACACACACACACACAGTGTCACATCTGCTCCTCGACAGATTCATCTTTGTCTTGTCACAATTTGGGCAGTGAAAATTTTTTAGGTCATGGGTCTTTCTCTTCACCAATTCTGCAAATGCCCAGCCGTCTCTCAGGGACTTCTAGTTCTACCTAAATTCAGCTGGTGCTCAAATCTGTATAACCAGATTAGACATTACTTTTTCTTTCAACTCTATAAATAACAACTTTATTTAGCAATTTATGTATCACAAATAAGCTTTGACACATTCACAACCAAAATGTATATTCTGAAATGAGTGCTCTAATCAGTGTTCTAGCATTTCTTCCTTCTGTTTCAGAAGCCCTCACTACCATTCACCAAGGGTAAATAGCTTAGTGCTTATCTTTATTAGAAATCACCTCTTAGTAATGTCCCATATCCTGTCAACATAGATTCTAAGTCCTTCTTGAATATATCATCACTCCATTTTCAGTAGTATGCAAATTTAAATCAATATAACCATATAGCAACCAGTTTCACTATGAAATGCAAACTGCTAAATGCAGGAAGTGCTTAAACACTAAAAGATGGAAAAATCTCAGGACTAAACCAAGTGTGATATATTAAAAACACGAAATGAAACGCTTCTTTTGTGATAGCACAAGAAGATCCAAGAACTCAAGACAAAAATGAAGAAATTTATTACTAAAATTGGCAAAAAGTGTCCCAGAGTTCAACTGTATGAACCAGGGACTTTATCAAATGTAACTCTGAAATTGCCAAGTCTAGTCTTAATGACTTCATTTATCCCATCCTATCGGGCTCGGAAATGTGTGAGTTGAATACAACCAAAACAGGCTTACCACCAATATGATGTCAAACTAGATCTCCACCCTCAAACTCCTGGCAGTTTCCTTAGTCCTTGTTCTCATTCCCTTTGGTCTATTATCTATTTTCAAAGCAGTCTCCTGTTTAGTGCTAGAATGAATTTCTACAAAGGCAAAAAAAAAATCAAAGCAAAACAAAAAAGACCATGGGAAAAAGTTCTTAACTTAAACATAAGAAAAATAATTTTTTAACCCAAGAAACTAAATTTTGCTGAATATTATAGTATTTAAAGAAGAAGGGATATTTCGGATATTCAAAACTCCAAATAAGTTCGGCAGTAAAAATTTCACTTCGTGATTTACTCAAAGACTATAGAAAAAAATACCCAAAAGGGAAGGGTATGTGGATCCTGCACACACCAATGTGGATAAGAGAAGCCACGAGGCCATCAATGATGTCTGGATGAGACAGATGGCAAGTTTGCTTAAGTTAATGACATAAAATCAGTGAGGTAATGATAGCTATGGAGGGATAAAAATAGAAAAGATGTGAGTAACACTTCAAGAAATAGCAATAATAAAATAATACCAGAAGAAACTAAAGATGAGTGTGATTTTTATAAGTTATTTGATATTAAAGAGTGAAAGAGACTAATATTTAATGGTTTCAGCTCATTTTCCTTTCCTCGTAGTTCTGTATAGTTAGTAATATGTAAGTTAAGTCTTTAAATAGATATCATCCTTATACTGGCTTAGGATTTTTCCTATCGATCCACACACAAGGATAGGCAATATAATGTTGTTCTTAAAGAAAATTAACAATTTTAAGATAATAATTGACAAAGAGCAAAATTCCAGCAGTAGAAGGTGAAAGGATATGGGAGGAAAAGAAATCCTGCACATTCATGTAACATAACAAGTATATGTATTGTGAAGCTGCTGGATGGCTCAATTCAAATATAAATGCTTCAACATTGTCAAGGCATCATATGGCAGAACTAAGTACATGTCTGACAAACATCGTGTGGTTTGAATATCTCAGCACCCTGTCTTCACTGAACTATATATAGTAAGATGGCACAAGATTTAGTATTTTGAATTGAAAATTCATTTTTCTTATATCTCAAGTTATAATTTTTTATCAGTGACCCTTTGATTTTCTTATTTCTTGCCTTTTCAGAAACTCATTGTGGCACCAGGTAAAACACTGCTTGGAAAGTAGAGAATGGGCCAGAGGAAATGCGGGGAAGAGGAAGGTGCAGGACTCTGGTGAGAGCAGAAAACAGTGGGGAAGCAAACTGAGAAAGGAGTAAGAAAGTTAATCTTTCCACCCATTATAATAGGGAATTGTTAATATGTGTTGCTGACATAACAATAAATTAACGTTAACAGTACCATTTGGGATATAAATGTGAACATAGAGCAGATAAATTCAGTAGAGTGCATAAAGAGATGGAGGGGCAAACTTTGTTGAATAATATCTTTTATTGAAAATAACATTTTTATACACAATATACTCTGATCAAAATTTTTCCTCACTCCTTTACCCTGAGATCCTCCCTATCTATCCACCCTTCCAACCTCCCTTCTCTCTCTCTCTCTCTCTCTCTCTCTCTCTCTCTCTCTCTCTCTCTCTCCTTCCCTCTCTCTGTAAAAAACAACCAGGAATAAAACAAAACAAATAAAAATCACTAGAAAGACACACATACACACTAAAAGCCTATAAAATAAAAAAACTATATTATACAAGCAAAAGACCTGTATGGTTAAAAATAAATACATAAATAAATAAATGACAAAAAACTCCAAAAGTGTATTTGACTTCATTCTGTATCAGTCAAATTGGCCATCTACTGGACATGGGACCTGCCCTAAGTGTGGTTAGTCCTTACATTGTATGCCTTCATTGAGACTTCATTGGAGAAAACTGGTTTTCCTGTGGGAGACAGATTCTTAGTTATGTGTGGTCTTTCTGTACCCTACAGAGTTCATGTAAAATTCCTCCGTCAGCTGTAACCCTGGCATTTGGTAAGATGTCCCATATGTCGGTTATATTTAGTAGTGATGAGGCACTCAGCGTGTCTTTCCTCCTACAGCCTCTCTGCCCTCCTTCCTGTAGTCTTTTTAGTCTTACATTATCAAGAATATCTTATGCACTTTCCAGATGAGATCAAGTGAAAGCGTACTAATTATATTTAATGATTTAAATAGCTTTGCTATTTCACGTATCTACCATTGGAGAGTTATTTAATCAAAGCCACAGAAGCATTCTTCTGTCCATTTCATTTTGAAGTTAAGTCCGCTTTCAGTTTATGTACAAGCCTGGAGTCTTCTATTACAGAGGCCATCTGGATAACACTTTCGATCACAACTGATATATAAATTGCTTCTCTCCCATGCGTAAAGGAAATTTAACCACTTATACAGTTGACGTGGTGAGGGGGTGCTTTAAAAAATAAAACAGCCTGATTTGTTGCCGAGAAACTAGGTGAGTCTGCCTTGTGCTGAGTTGAAATTTTATCCTTTATCTTATGCTGGTCTTAGCTAAAATCGTTCTTGTCAGTAAATAATCAACCACTGTTGTAGCCATTCCACTCACAGCATATGAACGAGGAAAAAGAACAGGCTGCCTCTTAAATGTCTTTCAATGTTGTCTAATGTTGTTTCATACATTTAAAGCCACCGATATATGTTCATTCAGGATTCAGCCTTAGCTTCATTTGGCCTCTCTCTCTCTCTCTCTCTCTCTCTCTCTCTCTCTCTCTCTCTCTCTCTCTTTTCTTTTCTTTTCTTTTCTTTTCTTTGTCGGAGCTGAGGACCGAACCCAGGGCCTTGAGCTTGCTAGGCAAGTGCTCTACCACTGAGCTAAATCCCCAACCCCCTCTCTCTCTTTTCTTATCTCTTTCCCTGACACCATCACAAAAACAATTTTACATCTGAGAAACTAGAACTCAGTCTTCCTCACTCTCAATCTAAATCTATGCCTAAAACAGAGTAGGTAACTGATAGTTTATTCCTTACTAATCTATAGAAAAAAATCAGGAAGTCAAAAGATGTTACTTGGGTTTGATCAAGTCTTCTTTTAAATCCTGTTGCCCTTGCTTTGGTTCTTCAGAATCCTCACGACCAGATGAGTACTACTACTTTAAGAAATACGATTTTATGTACAGTAGAATCTTCTGAGGGGTTTCCCTGACTGTCCCTGTAGCTCAGTGCTCTGGAAGGGCAGACTAGGTAGAGCCAGGCACTGCCACTATTACCAACACAGTATTTCAAAATAAAAGTCACAAAGTCTGCCATTTTCCCTCTCTTTCTGAGCAGTATCAATGCAGGTGGGTCTTCTGCCCAGTACAAAATAAATGGAACCAAATGAAAAATCCTACGAGGGGCTGGGGATTTAGCTCAGTGGTAGAGCGCTTGCCTAGCAAGCGCAAGGCCCTGGGTTCGGTCCCCAGCTCCTAAAAAAAAGAAAAAAAAAAGAAGTCTAACGATTTTGGGGTTGGGGATTTAGCTCAGTGGTAGAGTGCTTGCCTAGCAAGCTCAAGGCCCTGGGTTCGGTCCCCAGCTGTGGAAAAAAAAGGAAAAATCCTACGAAAATATAACGTCTGGTATTAGATAGTGAACACGTAGAAGTTCGTCTTTGTGAGCAGTGGATCGCTTACATTTATGTGCGTTGTTTTCTATTTCTGAACTAGGAGGGTAAGAGCTGTCACTGCAGGTTGTGAAATTCATTGAGAGGTAGCATGAAGCTTAAGGTGTGCCATCTTGCTAAAGAATAAGTGGAATCCTTATACTTTAAACTGGATCTGAGAGAGGACTATTTGCTTCTTGAAATTTAAGCAGCTTTCCCCTCCTTAACCTCATAACCCAGTTTGAAGAAATGAAATTTTTGAATGGAATATACATTTGATTGATATATGAAAAGCTAGAAAGGGGCAGGCTAAGGGGGAAAATATCCTTCAGGAAAAAAATCTCCTTAGCCCCTAGCAATCTGTCCTTGGAAAACGCCAATACCAGAGCAGTCCCTTCTACTTGCTCAGAGCAGCAAAACCCTGTCTGCTCTGATTGTCACAAGTATTTTATTCAGACAAGCAGAATCTAATTTTTCAGTTCCTTTCCCTTAAAAAAATTTCCTGTTCTATTTCTCCTCTTTTCTAAACTCTCTCATTTTAGTAATAAGACTGTCTCTTCCTCAATTGCCTTCCAAACTGAAATAGTCATTGAAAAACTCTATATTGAAGTGTTTTCCATTCCTGTGGCCAGGTGCCATTTGATTCTCTAGCTAAATCAAGTCTGTTGTGTAGACAGGATCCTACCAATCAAGCACCAGGTTGCTCCAACGTCATCAGTATAATAAGGGCTATGATCCCAGGATAAGCAATAATTTTCTAAGAGCGCATGTGCTACATCCAAGGAACATAAACTTATTCAGACAAACAGAATCTCATTGGACAACTTAAGCAAGTACACATGCATAATGGCATTAACCACTTCAGATGGCCAAGTGCCAGCTCAGAATTTCAGAATAATCTAAGAAACAGTAAATAGTCTTCCTGCCAAATTTAATGCTCACTCAAAAGAAAGAAAGACAGAAAGACAGAAAGGAAGGAAGGAAGGAAGGAAGGAAGGAAGGAAGGAAGGAAGGAAGGAAGGAGAGAAAAAAATTGGAGACATAGTAACCGCAGCTCTTTAGGCAGATAGAGTAAGATATATTATAAAACCCAATTCTTCAAATTCTCTCTAAATTTTAAAAAGCTGGAGTGTATTTCACAGTGATAATCAAATGTGGAAAGTTCCAGAATATTCCTCTTTTTCTCCTCTAATATCTATCAGACAAGAGTCTAAATTTCAGATATTACCTTTTTAGAGAAAAAGGCTAATGCTCTCATACAGTAAAAGGAAGTAAAAATATTCTTTTCTGATTGCAGAATGTGAGACGAAAAGAACTTGGTGGAATGTCCAGGCTAACCTTCAGTGTTTGGGAGAGGAAAAGGACACAGGAATTCACCCCGTTGGCCATGCCAGTCAGGCTGACTAGAGGCCATGGTTAGACTCCTTTAATGCACAGGTCCTAGCTACTACTCTGTACAGTTTGATAGCTGATGTACACAAATGATGTATACTGGTGATGTTCACACCAGTCTGAACACTACCTTACCTTAGAATGATGATCTTGCATGAGAGAAGAAAATAGAACTGTAGAGTCATTTTCTTTTGAAACTCTTGGATTTACTCCCCCGCAATGGAAAACTTGTACCCAGAAAAGTAGTCAGCCAGAGTCTCTGAAGTTGCTTAGAAATCTATCGATAATACTTCATTCGCAGTGGAGCACTACAACGCGCTAAGTCCTTTTTCAGACACTAGCTCACAAATGTGGAGAAATCGGATTCCTGTGGGTAATGATTCATTTACTTGAGCTCCTCCTTTGCCCTTTTCCATTTGGTGGGATTGATTTCCTTTCCCCATATAATTTCACTTGTCACTATTCATGGCTTGAAAATTGACCCTCTCTTCTCTTTGTACTTTCACCCATGAGCCAATTTCTAGTCTTAAAAACAATTGGAATTGCACATTAATGAAAAATTATTGAAGATGGCATTTGCAGTAACACTTGCTTTGAATTACTAATGCAAAGTGCTGTTCTTCAGCTGTACCTATAAAGAAATGCCAAATTACCACCAGCAGTGAAAAAATGGAGCAAAAATTCAAGTGTCCAATCCTTACCTCATCTAATTCCAAACATACTCCAGCAGTAAGTTTAATTTCCAGCTTCCTTTTATCCTACAAAGATATGAAATAGTCAGTGATGGGCTCTCTGCCTCTTCTTTTATAAAGTGATAGTCAAATTTAAAGAATAACAAAAGAGAAAAGGGAAAGTAAATTCAAGTTTTCACAGAAGCTGAAGGAAGAGAGCTCTTCTAGGTGCAGGCAGTGTAGATGGACTCTGCTTCCTTCCCTTTTGAGTAATAAGATGCCTTCTGAAGTTAAACTTGATCAGTAAGCATTGGAGATCAATGTTTATAAAATATTATTATATTATTGGTGAATATCACTCCACATGGATGTGTAATATGAGAATATAAGGACCAAGCAGAGCAAGTTTCTGGATCCTAGAAGCCCTTGTGATGTGTAATTGGACTGGTCAGGTTCTCCTGACATAGTTCTTGGGGACAAAGATAAATAACATAAGGACCTAGCAGTTGACTTTCTCTGCCCTGTGAGTTATACTATTCTGAAGTATAACTTCTTGGGGATTGCATTACTTTCATACATGAAAAAAGTTAAAAGCCAATGCTCCTTTGTTAAATGAACATGAAGTCCACAGAGCAATACCTACCAGGAAAAACATGCTACAGAAAACTAACAGTGATTATTATCAAAAGGATAATCAAGTAAAAAGTTTGTCTTTTATGTTAATAAAATATATTAAGAATGCGGCCCTAGTTGGAAATATTTGCATTTTTTTTCAAACTGGAAACAATATGAAAATAACTTACCTTGAGGAGACTGAGCCGGTTAAAAAGCACAAAAGCTTGTTCACCAGACCTAAAATTCAGATTGAGCAAATATATTCTGTCATTTGGACTTGCTATTTAAGCATCATATGACTTAGATATTTTTGCTCGCAAAAGATGACAGAAATACCTACTTTAAACTTTTTATGAAAATTAGAGTAAATAGACATGGTGTCCTGGAAAGCTATTAGCTACTAAAGGAAAAGAAATGTTCCCCCCCACCCTTTTTAATAATCATTTTTATTTTATTTTTCCCTTTTTATTCTTCAGATTATAATATAATCTCATTTCTTGCTTCCCCTTTCTCCCTACAAATCCTCCACTTATCCCTCCCTGCTCTCCTTCAAATTCATGGCCTCTCTTTTCACTAATTATTATTGCATGCATATATGTATATGCATGTGTATAACTAAGTATAGCCCATTCAGTTCATATAACGCTACTTGTATGTGAATGCAAATGAGGACATGGCTCCTCCAAGGTAGGGCTGAAGTCATATTTTATATGAGGGAGAGAGCCAGAGGCATCTGGAAGGGTCCAGTCTGAACATGGCTAGGAGAGGAGAAGGAGACAGAGGAAGTGAGAAAAAGAAGAGACAGAAGAGTGCTAAGAAGGCAAAGAGACCAGTGATGAATCAGGAGAGGAGCCAACAGCATTGACAGAGCACATGGCTGAAATGGCTGTGTTATATCGGAAAGAGAAGTTGAAGGAAGTGAGGGCCCTGGGCTGTAAAGAATTAGAGAGAAAGAGGAGCCAGATCTACTTCGTAACCAGAGGGTGTGCTTTGGTATACTAGTAGGCACTTAAGTTAGACATTTGTCCCAGGTTTCTTTGGGACTTCAGAGTACGTACATGGCCATATGGCCATTCTCTCTCTCTCTCTCTCTCTCTCTCTCTCTCTCTCTCTCTCTCTCCCTCTCCCTCTCCCTCTCCCTCTCCCTCTCCCTCTCCCTCTCCCTCTCCCTCTTCCTCTCTCTGTCTCTCTCTCTCTCTCTCTTTTCTCTCTCTCTCTCTCTCTCTCTCCTCAGTTGCTTGTATTCTTTGTGTATGATTGAGGCCTCATGGGCATCTTTCTTTTGTACTGCTGATACTCAGCTAAATCAACTAGAGACTACTGAGAGGGGGCAAGGTTTTTTGCAGTATTCCTTTCTCTTAGTGCATTCTTTCCTACTTGGCTTCTTGATATTTATTCATGAGATTCTTTCACTGTGCTATTATTGGCTACTTTCTAAAGAGAAGTAGGCAGAATAGACATTTATCATCAGAATAATTTTCATGTAATATATACACATGGCCATCAATGGATAAATGAATAAAGAAAATGTGATATAGTTACACAATAAAATATTACTCTATAGTTTAAAAACTAAAAAGAAGAAATCATGAAAATTGCAGCTAAATGGATAAAGAGAGAGAATTTATCCTGAGAGAGATAACCCAGAACCAGAAAGGTAAATATAGTATTTATTCACTTGTATGTAAGGATTAGCTATTTAGTCTTCAATAAGCAAACCACAGAGTTTAGGTATAGAGTAAGGAAATATGGTTGGATCTCCCAAAGAATGGAAAATAAAATAGATAGTTATAGATAGATTAATTGGAGGCTGGTTATAAGAATGGGGTGCTCCAATGAGGGGGGTAAGAGAGAGGAGGGAGGGTATATGAGAAAATGTCAGCGCAAACTAAGGACTATTGGAGGGGTCATATAAAAATAATGTGCTATTTGAAAAAAAGTGTTGGGAGAAGAGACAGATCATGATTTAAATTAAATCTGGAAGTGAAGAATAATATCTTTATGGACTCTTAAAAGATAGCAGCAGAACAAAATTTAAAGGTAGAATATCAGGTTTAGCTATTTAAACACTAACAAAAATCAGAATTTACAAGTGCATGGTACTTTCGTACTTAAATGGGGTCACGGAAAGCAAAATACAATACACTCAATTCTAGCCCTAGGTTCCAATGAAATGTCCAAGCATACATACAAACAGGGAAACGGCTTCAATGTTCCAAATAAATGTTTAAAAAAAAAACAAGAAAGATGTAAGTCATATACAACATTTTTTGGTCTGCTGGATATTACATAGACATGAAAAACAAAAATGGTGTGAAGGCTTTCCCCTCTGCCGGCATGCAAATGGCAGCTGTCTCAAAAGGACAGGAGGCACTCATAGAAAACCCATAAGCACACCCACATCGGGGAGTGGAGAGGCTTTTGCCTGGTCCAAGCAGGCAGCTCCTCAGTCATTCTGAAGGCTTCACAAAGGGCAGGCGGAGTTCAGAGCCTCCGAGCACCTCCTGACCTAGACAAATGGAACTGTGCCCCGTCACAGCCTGCTCCAGTTGATGTATCTTTTTTTTTTATTGATTTTGATGCTTTTGAAGAACTTTTTCAGAACAATTTATTCAAAGTAGCAAAAAAATATTTTCTTTTAACAGTTAGCCAAACAATTCAGAGACCACCTGGAAGAATTAAACAACATTGTACATTTGTGAAGTCAAGATAAATTGATACTTTTGCTTTGTGGAAGGCGATTTAGCCTAAAGTCCATTGTCTTTAAATCAATGAATTGAAATTTGGAAATGTTTCAAAAGATGGTTAATTGGATAAGAGTGCTTGTAATGAAAGCAAGAGGACTGAGTTCAGTCCCCAGAACCTACTTTAAAAGGTGAATGGGACCGTACACCTGCCTAGTCACACATTTCCCAAACACTGTAGGGATGAAAGGCAAGGGAATTACTGGTCCTGAGGATCCCAGGCTAGCTCTATGTTCAGCAAAAGACACTGTCTTAAGTAAATAAGACAAGTGATACAACAGGACAGTTGAGATCCACCTGCAACCTTAATATGTGTGCACAGTTGAATGTAAACACACACATACATACAAATAATATAAACATAATACAAAAGCACATATACATACAATGCACTCACAGAAATATGTACACATATAACACATTCATATGCATGTGCACGCATATAAACACAAAAGACAACTTCAAAAGATTATATATGTATATGCACATAAATATTGGATATATCACATGCATGTTTACTTTAATGTGGTTTATTCTGGGAAAATATTTTTTCTTCTTTTTTCTACTATATGAACAATTTAATGCTCCTAAAATATCTTTACTTTCTTCAATATTGCCTTTGGGCTGCTTTCTCCGTGCTCAGTTCGTGCCTCCTACAGGAAGTCACTCTAAAATCCTTACCTAGGTAAGATGTTCAACATGTGAACATAGGTGTTTCTGTATATTTTTTATCATTGTGCTTACAACATCATATTAAACCTGTTTGAATGACTTTGTTTTATTCCAAACTACACAATCATAAGGCATTCAAAATGCATTTTGAATGAACTTGGAAAGAACTGCTTAGCTGACAGGAAATACAGAAAGAACAATCTAGAGGAAGTCATATATTTGGCTTTGAATGTAGTTGAGTTTGCAGCAATAATGGAATAGAAGTTTCTGGAAAACTATTTAGAAAATTGACGTGTGGGAATTCACACTTTGGAAGCAGGAGAAAAGTCAGGAAATAAGAGGTTGTATGTCAACTCCCATTGTTTATTTAGGCATGACACTAAAATATGAAGGAGCACGACAAGGAGAACATGGGAAAGGGGAGTACAAAAGAAAAGCGACAACGCAAATTCCAACATTTAAACAGCACTGTAACCCCAAAAATGAGTCTCAACATTGAGTGACCCATGCAACTTTGTAGTGATGGTGTTACTAGATTTTGAATATCTAGAGCAGTGACCCCTGATCACCAAGAAAGCATTTGTCAATGTCTGGAGGCATTTTTGTTTGTCATGAGGGCAGGAGGATGATAAAGGGATGTTGCAGAGGTCTAGTGATGTTGCCTGGTGATTTTCAAGATACACAACCAAACCCCAGAGATTGACGGGTTAAAAGAAGAGTGGGTTTCCATGCAGCCGCACAGTTCTTGAAGCCTGATGCCTAAGACAATGGCATGTAGTTTGATTTCCTAGGAGGTTACAGTTTATATAGGGCACCTGTGGTTGACCAAGTAGGAATGATCCCCATAGCCTCGTGTATTTGAATGCTTACTCCAGGCCCATTCTCCCTCCCTCCCTCCCTCCTTCCCTCCCTCTCTCCCTCCCTCCAAGCCCCCACCTCTCTCCCCCACCCTCTCACCTTTTTCCCTCCCTCCTTTTCTCCGCCCCAACTACCTGCAGTCTAGAGATCGGGTGAAAAGTTCTCAGCTACTGCTTCAATGCAAGCACCCAGTCAAATGCATTTTTGTTTTTAGATTTTTCACGAGTTTGGTGGAATACATTTTTTATTGGATAGTTTATGGATTTACCATTCGAATGTTATCCCCTTTCCTGGTTCCCCCATCCCATCCTCCCTCCCCGTGCTTCTATAAGGATGCTCCCCCTCCCATCCACGCACCCATTCCCACTTCACCACCCTGACATTCCCCTACATTGGGGGATCAAGCCTTGACAGGACCAGGGCGTTCTCCTCCCATTGGTGCCCAACAATGCTATCGTCTGCTACATATGCTCCCGGAGCCATGGGTCTGTCCATGTATACACTTTGGATGGTGATTTAGTCCCTAGGAGCTCTGGGGGTCTGGTTGGTTGATATTGTTGTTCTTCCTATGAGGTTGCAAACACATTCTTTTTAGAGTTGCCTTGGGCACAGTGCCTCTTCACAGCAATGTAACAGTAACTAGACAGCACTTTTTCTGTCTATTCTCTCATGGCTTCATATGTATATACATATACATATACATATACATATACATATACATATACATACACATACACATACACATACACAAACGCATACGCATACGCATACGCATACGCATACGCATACGCATACGCATACACATATACATATACATATACATATACATATACATATACATTTACACTCCGGTGTTGCTGTATGTCCTGGTCTCCTCATTTTATGTGAGTTTCAGTCATATTAAACTCGGGTCCACTCTATCTCCATTATTTTATATAGAACATTTAGGAAAACAGTCTTCAAAGTCTTATGTTTCTAATACTTCTATGTAAAGTACTGAGTTGAGAGAATGCTTCAACATATAAATTGGGAATGAATCAATTCTGTCCATAACTTTTTACCCTCTAACCCCCCCCAAAATGATCAATATCCTTTTCACCAGCCAAATATATGCATATTATCCCAACAGTCTGAAAGCTTTAGTCCATTTGCAGCATTCGGCCTGTGTTCCCATTGTGTAGTCATTTCCTTCAAACTGAAGCATTCCCTTCAGGATGAAAAACAGGTATCTGTGGCACTTAGCTAATGACACATGCAAGGCTCAGACAAGTCCTACAACTTACAGAGCTCAGAAAACACAGAAGTTACTGAATTTACAAGGCATGTCTCCAAGTTTATATAAGCAGAAAAGAGAGAAGACATTATACAACTGGCTGAGCTGACTGCAAGTTATACAAAAAGCTCTAGGATGCAAGGTTTGTTGAATCATCACCGATACTGGGGCAAGCTTTCTGGTGACATAGTAGTCACTGAGTCACATGTCTCTGTAAGTAACTTATCATCCATGCAGTTAAACCCATGTAACCCCAATAAACACCTTCGCTCAAAAAGACACATTTGAGTGAGACTGTTTCTTTGGTGTGCTTGTCAGTATTCTGTTTGAGCTAATTAAATATTCATTCACATCTACTCACCCTCCCCCCAAAAAAATCACACCAGTCCAAAATCTGACTTAAATATCATTTAAATCAAATGTGTAAGAGATTTAAGATATGACTCATCCTTCATAGAGGAGTCCTGCTTGGCTGTGAATCAATGAAACCAGACACAGACATATCTCATGATTCTAAAATGACTCTAAAATATAACCATGAGTCAGACAAGGGACAGACAGTCCTACTTCAGAAAGGAGAAATTGAAAAGATGAAAAGGATCAGGGACACTTGTCAAGGTCTTAAGTTGAGATACCTAAGAAGAATCATCATTGGCTTGAGCTGGGGCAGCAGTTCTTTTCCTGGTGCCCTAGCTGGTGGCATCACCTTCATAGCCTTGGGCATCAAGCCTACACCTATATACCTGGGCTACAGGCTGGCCTCAAAACCTTTAGATGGCATCATGACCATATACAACCAACCCAAAAACAATCTTGTCGCCTAAGATAAGCCTGAGTAAGAACAGAAGCTCACAGAATGTTTAATTACCTTTGGGATAACTCTTCCCTCTTCAGGATTAACTAATGATTGCCACTGGACAGTTCTTTCCATTCTAATATTTATAAGGAATTCCAGAAGTCAGATCCCCTTTCTTCAGTTTTGTCCCATTTATGTCCCAATCTCTAGTTGATACTATTAGTATTGATCATGCTCCATCTGGCCCTCTACCTGGGGCTGGGATGTTGATGGACATGGACTTCACGAGCCACCTTATAATGGAATGATTGCCTAGGCATTATCTTTGGCGTTCTCCCTAAAATATACTTCCTTGGTGTTTGAAGTATTGAGGGGCTGAGAATTTTCTGTATCTTCAAGGTTTGGTTCTTTTTTCTGTTGTCTCATATTTCACTACAGGCTATAAGGAAAAGCTGAGGCTGCATGTTAAGAAACTCTGCTTAAAAAATATTCTCAGTTGAATATCCTGGTTTTTTACTTAGCAAATTTAACCTTCCCCTGAACATTTGAACACATAAGCTCCAACCGAATCACCAGGTCCTACCAGAACCATATGATCTCTATTGAAGACTGGATCCTATATATGGCGGAGAACTCACTAGAAGCACCATCAATGTTCTTGCTTTACCAACAACACTTCCAAGCAATCCAGACTTTCTCTTTTTCTTCCAGTCCTTCATCCAGTCCCAAGACTACTTCTATTTGATGAGGTAGTGGTTACAATAGTATCCTATTTTTTTATATCAAATTCTTTATCCTCTAGAGCAGTGGTTCTCAAACTTCCTAATGCTGTAACCCTTTAATACAGTTCCTTAGGTTGTGATGTCTTCCCCCACCCAACCAAAAAGAATCTTTATTGATACTTCATTGTTATAAGCCATATAGCAGAAGCTAAGGCTAGCTGGGAACTTTATCCTAGAGGTGGTCCACGTCTTTTTCATGGCTGAAGATGGGTGAGCATTGATTGACAAAGTCCCAAGAGACTTCATTTCAGGATTGTTTCTTGTAACTGATATGCCTTTCCTGTCATTGTTACATAGCCTAAGAATTCATGTACATTAGCCTACCCTATTGAGCAAATTTTCTGCAGATCAACATAAAGATGAAGTTTCACGAGTTAATGCTGTTTAGATAAATTAATGATGTCATAGAATTTCTGATTTGATTCAAATCATTTTAGAAAGTTATAAGAGATAGCTTTGTTTTGCTAGAAAGAAGTAATAAAATTAGAATCAAGAATAAAATGTGCCCACTCTTCATTAATAGTAAGCAAATGCCACATAATAAGAACTACAGTGAACTTTCACAATACTAAGAAAAGAGATAGATATAGACTTAAGACAAATTTGTATTAAATGAAAAACATTCAGAGCCAAGGGTGAAGCCACAGGTGTGCACTATGATAAAGTAAGGCTATGTAAAAAAACTGTTGCTTTGAACTTCTAATGAGTTTACATGCTTAATGCTGTTTTGAACTTGTTATTTATATGCTTCTGTTACTTCCCTTTATGTAACATTTTATCTATAATCTTTTCTTACATAGATTTTTTTTCTAAAATCTAAAAGGCTGAAAACAATAGAGAAAAGTGGCATAGCCATTTCTGCTTTTTCCAGTGTGCATGTGTGTGTGTGTGTGTGTGTGTGTGTGTGTGATGTGTATCAATGACTTCTTTCTTTCTTTTCTTTTCTTTTCTTTCTTTCTTTCTTTCTTTCTTTCTTTCTTTCTTTCTTTCTTTCTTTCTCTCTGGTTCATGAAGAGTCAATGAACTCCAAACCTCTTCACTGGCCAGCAAGAAGTCCTTGGACCAGAGAGAAGAGAAACCAGCACTTACTTAAAGAATGAATAATAAGAGAGTTACAAAGTAAGGAAGGAACAGGGCTTATTTAAGCACAAATAATAACATAAGAAATTAGTGCATACAAAAGCATGAATAATAACAGAATTTAAGAGCAGGAGACAAGAGCTTATTTAAGCACAAAGTGTTAAGTTTCCAACACTTATTAAAACACAGAACAGTAAGAAAGAGTCAAGTTTCCAGTGTTTAATACAGCATAGAGAGTGACAAAGTAAAAATACAACTATTGCTAAAGCACAGAAAGTTAAAGAGAAAAGAAATCAAAACTTAATAAAGCACAAATAGTAAGATTATAAGGCCAGGGGTCATTCACTCTTTAGCCTTTGTCCAACTCTGTGTTCTATCTCAGCTACTTCCCCTAAAGGCTTGGAAGACCCCAGTACTTCATAATTGTAACTTTGTTACTGTTATGAATCATAAGGTAAATATCTTATATGCACATGGTATTAGGTGACCCTGTGAAAGGATCATTTGACCCACAAAGGGGTCATGACTCATGACTAAGAACTGCTGCTCTAGAGTTTTCTAAAGAAAACTAGAGAATAAAAACAAATAGAAGAAATTCATTTTAAGGGATTGCCACATAAATTTTTGAGGCTAGGCAAGTTCCAAGTCTGCTAAGCCAGGCTAGAAGAGGAGAAAATTCAAGAAAGTGTTAAGTTCAAGTCTGAACATAGTCTTCTGGAAGAGCACCTTGATAGGAAAGGATTTGAACTAATTAGATAATGTCCGCCCACGTAAACAAGAAACACTGTGTTTCTCAAAGCCAATTTAACTATTAATCTCATTTGTAATAAATTGCAAGAACTTCCAGAATATTTGAATAAATGGTGCTGAAATTATCTTATTAACATTATGATTTAAAACTATTAGCTATGAAGAGACAGACTTTGCTTAGTTTTCCATTATCAATATGAGTTACATTATTCTGTTCTTTCTGATGCTGTTAGTCTCTGAGAGTCAATACTTTGTTGCCTTGAAATCTATTGTTTTGTGTTTAGAAAAAAGATTTTGCTGCCCTGATTCTCATACACAATCTATCAAGAAGACTCCTTCAAACAAAGAAACAAACAAAAATCCTTGATTTGAGGTTTTTACACTATAAACCACTCCAGAACTAATAGGGTCCATTAAACCTGGGTCCATAGAACCTGGGACAAACATGCATTTTCATGTTACCTTTTTTATCCAAAACATATTACTTATAATCAATTAATTGTTTTGAAATGTTATAGTCCTGAAATTTTTATTTTTCCTATATAAATTGTATTTTTTTTCTGACTACCTGTCAGAGTTACAAATTGATTGTATGTGAGTTCTTCTGCTAAGAAAAGAAAATATAGCCATCCCTCATGGCTCCTCCTGACAAAAACAGTGAGCAGAACTGAAGGGAGGAAGGGTTGGTCAGTTTCACTCAGTGAATTATCATGCATCATGTACCATTTGTACCTCAGAGGCACAGCTTTATAATTACAAATATGTTGTCAAAAATATTTCCATTTTTACCCTGAATAATAAGTGGCTGTTTGTACATGTTTAATGAACCCTATTACACCTGGAATTCTATAAAAGTCACATTTAGTGAGAAGTAGTTGAGCTTTGTTTCAGTGTTGCCTGTTGGCCATGACTGATATACCACAATAATCCTCAAGTTTATATCCTTAAAGACAAATCTCATTTCTGCAGGACATCCCTCAGGTTGGCTGAAATGCCTTATGTTATATTATGAACTGATCAATGCCCAATAATGGTTTCTACAATTTTCTTAAAAATGAAGAAATTTTATGTGTTGTTTCATTGGTAATCATCAAGTTAAATGCTTTTATTTAAAATCAAGAAGATGATTGTATCATTTGTCAAACCAAGACTATCATAGGGGTGAATTTTAGAATTAAGAAAACAAATTTTTATTGGATACTCTTTATTTACATTTCAAATGTTACTGCCTTTCTCAGTTTCCTATCCATAAGCCCCCGCCCCACTTCCCTTCTTCTGTGAGGGCGATCCCCCCCAAAACAACCACCCATTCTGGCCCTGACTTTCCCCTACACTGGGGGATCCAGCCTTGGCAGAACCAAGGTCTTCTTCTCCCATTGGTGCCCAACAAGGACATCCTCTGCTACATATGCAGCTGGTGCCATGGGTCTGTCCATGTGTACTATTTGGGTAGTGGTTTAGTCCCTGGGAGCTCTGGTTGGTTGGTATTGTTCTTTTTATGGGGTTTCAAGCCCCTGGCTCCTTCAGTCTTTTCTCTAACTCTTCCAAGGGGAACCCCTTTCTCAGTTTAATGGTTTACTGCTAGCATTTGCCTCTGTATTTGTCATGCTCTGGCTGAGCCTTTCAGGAGACAGCTATATATGAGTCCTGTCAGCATGCACTTCTTGGCTTCATCAATATTGTCTAGGTTTGGTGGCTGAATATATATGGGCTGGATCCCCAGGTGGGGCAGGCTCTGAATGGCCATTCCTTCAGTCTATGCTCCAAACTTTGCTCCATATCACAGGAGGAGTCCTATGAATATTTTTTGTTTCCCCTTTTAAGAAGGAGTGAAGCATCTGCACTTTGGTCATCCTTCTTTTTGAGCTTCATGTGGTCTTTGGATTATATCTTGGGTAATCTGAGCTTCTGTGCTAATACTCACTAATTAGTGAGTGCATACCATGTGTGTTTTTTATGATTGGGTTACCTTATTCAAGATGATATTTTCTAGTTCATTCCATTTGCCTATGAATTTCATGAAGTCATTGTTTTTGATAGATGAGGAGTACTCCATTGTATAGATGTACCACATTTTCTGTATCCATTCCTCTGTTGAAGGGCATCTGGGCTCTTTCCAGCTTCTGACTATTATAAATAAGGCTGCTATGAACATAGTGGAGCATGTGACTTTGTCATATGTTGGAGCATCATTTTGGTATATGCCCAGGAGTGGTATAGCTGGGTCCTCAGGTACTACAACATTCAATTTTCTGAGGAATCTCCAGACTGATTTCCACAGGGGTTGTACCAGCTTGCAATCCCACCAAGAATGGAAGAGTCTTCCTCTTTCTCCCCATCCTCACTAGCAACTGCTGTTACCTGTGTTTTTATCCTAGCCATTCTGAATGTTGTAAGGTGTAATCTCATGTTCTTTTGATTTGCATTTCCCTAATGACTAAGGATATTGAACATTCTTTAGGTACTTGTCAGCCATAGGATATTCTTCAGCTGAGAATTCTTTGCTTAGCTCTGTACCCCATTTTTAATAGGTTTATTTGGCTCTCTGGAGTCTAACATCTTGAGTTCTTTGTATATATTGGATGCTAGTCATCTATCAGATGTAGGATTGGTAAAGATCTTTTCTCAATCTGCTGGTTGCCATTTGTTCTAATGACAGTGCCCTTTGCCTTAAAGAAGCTTTGCAATTTTATGAGATCCCATTTGTCAATTCTTGATAGTAGAACATAAGCCACTGGTGTTCTATTCAGAAAAATTTTCCCAGAGCTTATGTATTCAAGACTCTTCCCCACTTTTTCTTATATTAGTTTGAATGTATCTGATTTATGTAGAGGTCCTTGATCCACTTGAACTTGAGCTTTATACAGGGTCATAAGAATGGATCAATTTACATTCTTCTACATGTTGACCTCCAGTTGAACCAGAATCACTTGTTGAAAATGCTATCTTTGTTCGATTGGATGATTTTAGCTCCTTTGACAAACATCAACTGACCATAGGTGTGTGGATTCATTTCTGGGTCCTCAATTCTATTCCACTGATCTATCTGCCTGTCTCTGTACCAATACCATACAGTTTTTGATCACTATTATTCTGTAATATGGTTTGAGGTCAGGGATGGTGATTCTCCCAGAAATTCATTCATTGTTGAGAATATTTTTTGCTACCCTGGGTCTTTGCTTACACCAAATGAATTTGCAACTTGTTCTTTCCAACTCTATGAAAAATTGAGTTGGAATTTTGATGGGGATTGCATAGATTGCTTTTGGCAAGACGGCCAGTCTTATAATACTAACCCTGCCAATCCATGAGCATGAGAGTTCTTTTCATCTTCTGAGATATTCTTCAATTTCTTTAATCAGAGACTTGTAGTTCTTGCCATACAGATCTTTTAGTTGCTTGGTTAGAGTCATGCCGAAGAATTTTATGTCATTTGTGACTATTGTGAAGGATATCGTTTCCCTAATTTTTTTCTCAACCTTCTTATCCTTTGAGTAGAGGAAGGCTACTGATTTGTTTGAGTTAATTTTATACCGAGCCACTTTGCTGAAGTCGTTTTTCAGGCTTATGAGTTCTTCAGTGGAACTTTTCAAGCATGCTAACATATCATCTGCAATGAGTGATATTTTGACTTCTTCTTTTCCAAATTGTATCCCTTTGACCACCTTTTGTTGTCTGATTGCTCTGGCTAAGAGTACTACATTAAATAGGTAGGGAGAGAGTGGGCAGCCTTGTCTCGTCCCTGATTTTAGTGGGATTACTTCAAGTTTCTTTCCATTTAGTTTGGCTACTGGTTTGCTGTATATTGCTTATACTATTTTTAGGTATGGGCCTTGAACTCCAGACCTTTCCAAGACTTTTAACATGAAGGAGTGTTGAATTTTGTCAAATGATTTCTCTGCATCCAATGAGATAATCATGTGGATTTTTTCCTTTGAGTTTGTTTATATAGTGGATTGCCTTGATGGATTTCCTAATATTGAACCATCCCTGCATCCCTGGGATGAAGCCTACTTTATCATGATGATCATTTTGATGTGTTCTTGGATTCTATTTGTGAGAATTTTATTGAGTATTTTTGTTTTGATATTCATAAGGAAAATTGATCTGAACTTCCCTTTCTTTGTTGTGTCTTTTTTTTTTTTTTTTTTTTGGAGCTGGGGACCAAACCCAGGGCCTTGTGCTTGCTAGGCAAGCGCTCTACCACTGAGCTAAATCCCCAACCTGTCTTTGTTGTGTCTTTGTGTGGTTTAGGTGTTTAAGTGTAAGTATAATTGTGGCTTCAAAGAAGGAATTGTATAGTGTTCCTTCTGTTTCTATTTTGGGGAATAGTTTAGACAGTATTGGGATGAGGTCTTCTATGAAGGTCTGATAGAATTCTGCACTAAACCTATCTGGTCCTGGGCTCTTTTTGTTTTGAAAACTTTGAATGATTGCTCCTTTTTCTTTAGGAGTTATGGGACTGTTTAGATGGTTTAGCTGGTCCTGATTTAACTTTAGTACCTGGTATCTGTCTAGAAAATTGTCCCTTTCATCCAAATTTTCCAGTTCTGATGAATATAGACTTTTGTAGTAGGATCTGAAAGCCTTTTTTTTTAATTTCCTCAGTTTCTTTTGTTATGTGTCCCTTTTCATTTCTGATTTTGTGAATTTAGATACTCTCTCTGTACCCTGTGGTTAGTTTGGCTAAGGGTTTATCTATCCTGTTGATTTTCTCAAAGAAACAGCCTATGGTTTTGTTCATTCCTTGTATAATTCTTTTTGTTTCTGCTTGGTTGATTTCAGCCCTGAGTTTGATGACTTCCTGCCTTCTACTCCTCCTGGGTGTATTTGCTTCTTTTTGTTCTAGATCCCTCATGTGTGCTGTCAAGCTGCTAGTGCATGCACTCTCCTTTTTTTTTTAAGGCACCCAGAGTTATGCGTTTTCCTCTTAGCACTGCTTTCATTGTATACCATAATTCTGTGTATGTTGTACCCTCATTTTCATTAAATTCTAAAAAGTCTTTAATTTCTTTCTTTATTTCTTCCTTGACCAAATTATTATTGAGTAGAGTGTTGTTCAACTTCCATGTATATGTGAGCTTTCTGGGTTTTTTGTTTGTTTGTTTTGTTTTGTTGTTGTTGCTGTTGTTGTTGTTGTTGAAGACCAGCCTTAGTCTGTGGTGATTTGATAGGACGTATGGGATTATTTCAATCTTCTTGTAACTGTTGAGGCCTGCTTAGTGATTAATTATATGGTCATTTTTAGAGGAGGTACCATGAGGAGCTGAGGAGAAAGTATACTATTTTGTTTTAGGATGAAATGTTCTATAACTTCTGTTAGTTTCTCCGTGGCTCTGTTTAGTTTCAGTTTCCATGATCTGTCCATTGTTGAGAGTGGGATGTTGAAGTCTCCCACTTTTATTGTGTGAGGCACAATGTGTGATTTGAGCTTTAGTAAGGTTTCTTTTATGAATTTAGTGACATTTATATTTGCAGCATAGATATTCAGGGTTGAGAGTTCATTTTGGTGGATTTTTCCTTTGATGAATATGAAGTGTCCTTCCTTTTTTAGTAAGTTTTGGTTCAAAGTCTATTTTATTGGATATTAGAATGGCTACTCCAGCTTGTTTCTTGGGACCATTTGCTTAGAAAATTGTTTTCCAGCCTTTTACTCTAAGGTAGTACTCTTTGTCACTGAGGTGTGTTTCCTGTGTGCAGCAAAATGCTGGGTTCTTGTTACATATCCAGTCTGTTAGTCAATGTCTTTTTATTGAGGAATTGAGTCCATTGATGTTAAAATATATTAAGGAATAGTGATTTTTTTGTTTCCTATTATTGTGTTGTTAGCAGTGGAATTATGTTTGTGTTTCTCTCTCCTTTTGTCTTTGTTGCAAGAAGATTAATTTCTTGCTTTTTCTAGAGTGTAGTTTCCCTCTTTGTGTTGGAGTTTTCCAATCTATTATCCTTTGTAGGGCTGGATTTGTGAAAAGATATTGTATAAATTTGACTTTGTCATGGAATATCTTGGTTTCACCATCTATATTATTTGAGAGTTTTGCTGTATATAGTAGCCTGGGCTGGCATTTGTGTTCTCTTAGTATCTTATGAGATCTGCCCTGGATCTCCTGGCTTTTATAGTCTCTGTTTGATAGTCTGGTGTAATTCTGATAGGTCTGCCTTTATATGTTATATGACCTTTTTCCTCTACTTCTTCTTGAGCTTCATATTGTCTGTGAAATTTATCTTGGATATTCCAGGCTTTGGGGCTAGTATTCACTTACCAGTGAGTGAATACCATGTGTGTTCTTTTCTGCCTGGGTTACCTCACTCAGGATGATATTTTCTAGTTCCATCCATTTGCCTAAGAATTTCATGAAGTCATTGTTTTTAATGACTGTGTAGTACTCCATTGCATAAATGTACCACATTTTCTGTATCCATTCCTCTGTTGAAGGACATCTGGGTTCTTTCCAGATTCTGGCTATAACAAATAAGGCTGCTATGAACATAGTGGAGCATATGTCCTTGTTATATGGTGGAGCATTTTTGGGGTGTATTCCCAGGAGTGGTGTAGCTGGGTCCTCAGGTAGTACTAGGTCCAATTTTCTGATCAACTGCCAGACTGATTTCCAGAGTACTTTTTCCAGCTTGAAACCAACAGTGGAGGAGTGTTCCTCTTTCTTATTTCTAATGTATTGAGTGGCATATTCATCACATTACCCAAATAAATATTTGCCTCATATTAACATAGAAATAAAATCTATATTTCCTTGCACCTGTTTCTACGGTAAACCTTTTATTTTATACTAAGCTTAGGGTTGAAGAAACATTGCAAAACATATTTCAAAATCATTCCTAATCATGATATTCCTATAAACTCAATTATAGAGAAAAATCATTGGATCAGAGTGCTTCTAATGAGCCAGGTTTCTCCAAAGCAAACTCTACCTTCCTAAACTTAAACCAATCTTATCAATTATTTCCTTCTATATTCAACTTATTAAATTCACTCTCTTGCCTCCTGTCATTGAGCCCAGAACCACCTAGAGTTTGCTACTTGCCACAGTAAATTCTTTTAAAATGTAACATGCTTCAATTTACCTTTCCTGTGTTTAACATGTTTTTCCATATTAACATTATACATGACCTCAGTAAACACACTTATCAAGAATAGGAAATGTACCACTATAAATGACCATTGTACTTTTACATCATACATTGGGATGCCAACAGAAACTGACTAAACTTTAGGACCCCAGCAAATATAATGATTTTTGTCATCTGGTTAAAGGAGTTGTTACTAAAATTTTCTCCCTAACTTACTTTTGTTAGCTATGTTATATTCCCCCAATTATGTGGAACCAAGATATTAAATACAGGTTGTTGTTGGTGTAAGGTTAAAGTCGTGTTTTGTGAGAAAAAATTCTAAGCACATCACTTGGAATACATCTATAAGAAATTACTAGTTTTATTTATATTCAATTAGATTTCAAGCATGTGTTTATATCAGCATGAAGTTGTTTACATTTCTCTTGTTCTCTGGGTTGTAATCCTGTGCCATATAATGTTGTTTATTTCTTTGATTGCTCCCACATTGGCCATTGAGCTCCTTCAGGCAGTGTCATTAAGACCTTTGACATACCTTTATTCTTTGGGTGTTCTGAGCACATTTTTACTTTCTGCTACTTCCCTAGACTTATTGTGTATGTGTACTTTACTTTTTAAAGCCAAATAAAATATTAAAAGCTCAAGACAGTGGTTCTGTTTGCCTGGAATGAGAAACAGTACTTCCTAATAACTTTTGTGATCTTTCTAAGTAGAACAGCATGACCGTTTCATGAAGAGATGATTAAACAAACAGCCAGGTTAAAGAGTTATGTGAGATGGTTTCTCACAACTCAAACTTTCATGCCTCAGGCGGGAGAGACGAAGCAGTAACACTGAATTCTAATAATCGCTTTAAGAACCTTTCACTCCAACACAACTCCAGCAGAGATTATCAACTCCCTATTGGTATAAAACTCAATTGGCTTTAGTCTCGCAAGTGCCCTTCTCACTTTCTTTTAACTTTTGTAGGGTTTTGTAAATGTACAGATAGTGCTGTCTTGTGAGATCACCCACTGAATAATATCGTCTCTATATATAACAATTTTGGCCCTGGAGACCCTAGAAAAGTCCAGAGTGTAGATACAGATCACTTACCACAGAAATGAACTAAAATACAGTTGCCCTTGGATTCAAAAGGACTGCTGAGGATTTCAACAAACTTTTGTGTTTATATTTTCCTTAATAAACATTTATACTTACTTTTGGGTTTCCTAGGAGGCAGACTACACTGGCCTGATGGCCTTGGCAATATCATACCGAAGTGGGTTTGAATGAAATGATATAGTAAAATGCTAACTTTGACTACATTTGACATTTCATGGTTTTCAAATACAAACCCAGGTAATTACATGAGAAAACCAGTTGTGCCAAGGAATTGTTCTCAGCGTGTTACTGGCCTCCTTTGGGACAAAATAATATTGTTCTGGATAAGCTGAAGAAAAATAAATGAATCTTTCTATGTTATCACTGTTGTTTCCAGAAAGAGCACAAGAAAATAGGATGATTCAAGAATGCTATCTGAATTATTTTTTTTTTATTTTTACTTCTGACAATGCTTTAAAACCTAAGCAGAGTAGGGTGACATGCCTATACTCCCAGAACACGAGCATCTTGAGTTAGAGGCCAGGATGGGAATTCTTTTATATATAGCACACTGTTCTTCCATGTTATGAATGATAATAATTTTTTTAAAAAAGAAGAGTCAACCTTCCTCAAAACTCTGGGTACATTATATGAACCAATGTGTTTAGAGCTTTGTTAACTAGGCTGCTTAGTAAATCTTAGGCAAAAGCATGTTGAATCCTTAAAATGTAATTTCAAGAAAATTGGGTATAAGTTAAAGTCAAGGTGGAAAAATATGTGCACTGCTTCCTCTGAAATAAGAGTCATTTCCATAAAACAATTTTTAGAGATATGCATTATGAATTTATAAATTTAGAGATATGAAAGGGTGTGCTCCTTTGTTTTTTGATGTGGGAGACTTTAAAAAACACTGTATTTTATCTTGTTATTTCCACAAAAGCACTTAGCAACCCTTCATATTTTCAACATCACTTTTTGACAAGACAAAGAGAAGAGGTAATCTGTGGGTGGCACACTGAAATAATAACCAGGGGAGTGTCATAAGAAAGAACATGTCAGCTGCTGGAATGCTCACTGACTATAACTCCCTGAATCAGGATGAATGCGAGCATGATTACCTATGATACAGAGTGCTTTGACTTTTGAAATCCAAATGAAGTCATTAATTCTAGAGCATACATCTCACAGGTACTGAAGTCACCTTTATCCAAGTAGAGAAAGGAAAGCACTAAGCCAACAACTCACGTAGACTTTTTCTCTCTGTTTATCACATTCAACTCTCTTTCTTCCCATTTTAAGCAGTTATCATAAAAACCTCTCACTGGCCATGATGACTGCTCAAGTGACTGAGCCTTGTCTGTTCAGCCCCCCTCCCACTTCTAGAAATGTGGTCTTTGTACATCATCCTCACCCATGCTAGGGTAGGCTTATCCATAATCCAGCTACCTTTAAATCATCCATGAATCTGTATTATTCATAATCAACCTCTTGTTTCAATAAACTAATGTGGCTAGGTCAGCTTAGATATATTGCTGTTGCTCTATATCTCCTAAAAATAAGGCATGGCAATAAGATTTATTTAGTAGTAACTGTGTTATAGATGGCAGTGATGTTGGCAGTGATACTTATGTTTGCATATTTTGCAGTTCTTTTTTTTGAGAGGGTGTGGTGTTTTTCTTGTTTGTTTGTTTGTTTGTTTGTTTTAATTCCTCAGAGAAAGTATGGCTTCAACACTTTCACTTATTATCTGTGGCTACTACACTATAGCCCTGTGGCACAGTAGCAAAAGGGAGATGCTTTCAATGGTCTCAATAGTAAGCAGAACTGTGTCTTTTGACTGTGAGGTCATCAAGGATTCCATAGCTATTGTTCTCTCCCTTAGAAGGGAGAGTAGAGCAATGGATTTTGGTGTCCCCGGCAGTCTTTTCTTTGGTATAATGGGTTTTAGTTATAAGTGAGACTCTACGTGCTTTCTAAGGATGATGTCCTCCCATAGATATAGTCATGCAGCATCATTCTTGGCTCTACACAATTAAGCCTAGTGGCATTCCAGGATCCAGCTATGAGAGGGAAACTTATATCATTGTATCTAAGCACTACTGGTGGGGTTTAATTCTAATGCTTTGATTTACTTGGAAATCTGTGTGTCCAAATACTGAAGGTCCTTGTCCCCAGTTGGTTTTAGATGGATCAATAATGATGCCAGCAGCTAATGACTGGGCAAGGGGAGACAAGACAGGATTGTTAGATTTGCTAGGAACTAGGAAAAAGGAGACAGAGAATCATTATGACTTGGAGAAGAAGGATTAGGTATAAGAGCTTGTGGGAGAGACAGCTAAACAGCCATATGAGAATTTGAGTGAGTGGTCACCAACACTTCCCTAATTGGGCTTGGGGTAGCAGGGCAAGATTTAAGAGTGCCTAGTCTTTGAAGCAGCCAAGGTATTTTAAAATTAACTAGTGTGTGTGTGTGTGTGTGTGTGTGTGTGTGTGTGTGTGTGTCTGTGTGTGTGTGTGTGTGTGTGTGTGTGTGTGTCTGTGTGTGTGTTTCATTCATAAATCGAAAGAGTTCTTGGGCAGGTTGCCAGTAGCATGAAGTAGTGTAGCTAAACTCACTACTACAGTGATCACTCTCACATTAAACCACATTCTATATCTAAAATTCATCAAGCCATTCAACTGTCTGATAAGTACATGTCCCCAGCTTCTTCAGATTAGAACTGATGGACTAGACTCCATGGATTCACTTGTCTCTCCAAATTTCAGCATAATTTCTACACTATAATGTCAATTACCTGATAAGTTTATGGAAAATAATTTATTTTATAGCTTTATTTCTCATTGTGCAATGCAATGACTTCCTATCTCTTCTATTAGAAGGAGACTAAAAAAGGAAATCTCAAAATTTAGCATTGAACACTTTTAGATGGTCATGTTCTCATTTGAGACAGTTCCCGCAATGTACATTTCTTTTATTCAGGGCCCAAAGCATAAACGGTTAGTAATATATTCAAAGAACCAAATGTTTTACCTTCAGGCAGTCATAACCATAAATTATTAAGGACAGATATTTAACCATTCTCTTAAATCTAAAGGGAATTAGACAATTAATCAGTCTTAATAATCAACTCCAGCTATTAGTAACAGCTATTAGTAGAAGTCTAGACAACTGACATACTACATTTTAAACTGAGTTTTACTACACATTATACAACATGATAAATTTTAAGAAATGTGACAGAATAGATAGTATTATACATGTATATATGTTTGATGAATATATATACTACAAATGTATTTCCCATGTTGCTATTTTAGGTCTATTCTTCAACCTTGTCTTTTCTCCTCTGTGCTTTGGGAAACTGATCAATAAAAAGTAAATTAAAATTCTCCCTTGGTTTCTGGCTTCTGGTTAGATTCAAAAAGAACAAAAATGCAAATGGAAGAGGAGAAATAAAGCAGAGACTTTAAATCCCTCAGCTCTTCCCCGTGTGCTCATTGGAGATTGTATTCATCCTTTCAACGAAGTCTACCATTGTTCTTTCAACATGAATCTCCCAGTTAGAGATTTTGAATGTTTTAGCCTGCTGCCCATTCATGTCTGGATCATAAAATTCCAACTGTTTACCTGCTTATCCACTTAATCACTCCACAGCATCTATGATGGAAAGGTAAACAATCCTGAATGTACTAAGATAATGCCAACCCCAGATTCTTTCCCTAGCAGCTTACTGGGATCATGTAAATGTGTCCATAAGAAGAAAACCAAAGGTAGGAGGCCATGTTCTGGCTACTCTCCAAGTGTCCTCTTCTACACAGAAGCGTTCATTGCCATGTGTCCTTAGCCCAGATCAGTACCCTTGCTTTCAAGAAAAAAATGAGTTCTGTTGGCGTTGTCATTGACGGAAATCTCTTTCAAATTCTGACAGAGTTGTTTATCAAACCTAATGGGGGTTTTATTTTAACAGTTAGTGTTTAATTGATGATATTTGAGAAACTAGGAAAGACATAAGGGACTATTTTAAACCCACAAACTGACTACTGAGCTACTCTAATGTTTACACAAACCACAACTCTTTCTCAAGTCAGGCTCAACCTAATATATAACAAATGTCTTTCTTTTTATGCCTGAGTTTCATCAACCATGTAGCATCTCTGAGTTTCTCAACAAATATGACTATGTTGTCTCACCTTCTGGGTAGCAGGATCCCTCTATGCTCATTCTGCTGGCTGAGGTTTAACCTGTTATTTAAAGATTATCATGACAGAAACTTCTCTATGAAGTACATGCTTGTCTTTAATTTGATATTATCTCTATCTTTTGAAAAACTATTGTGTATCATTTATACTACCTTGTTGTCTTCTTTATAACACAAATATATGCATACAGAGACAGACACAAAGAGAAAATTCATTATTTGATGGAGTTTTTCTTTATAAAATTGATGATAACACAGCAAACACCCCCCAAATAGGACTTTGCTGTTCTCTGAAAGCTTTTCTTAGTTAACTCCATAAATTTAACTGGTTCCCATGTTATACCTTCTATAAAATCTTCCCAAAATATCAAATGTCATGTGAAGACTTATATCACATATTCTAGTATCACAGTTATATATTTTGGTATCTCCTTATCACAAATTCTAATTTCATGCCCACCTACTTGCTCCACAGTGAAATAAAGATGGAGACTATGTCTTGCTTTCCCATTAGTGGTAACCCTATGTGCTGACGCTACCTGGTTCTTACACAGTGAATAACTATTCTCATGAAAAACATAAAATATATTAAGTTCCTTTACTCATTTTGTTTCCCTGTGGTAATTTACATATGTGAAGTCTTAATGAATATAGCCAAACAACTAATTGCTATAAATAATAGAAAAAGAATAGATGGTCATAGAATGTCTAGTTCTTCCTCTGACACTGGAGGGATTAATTTATTTCGTCAGCACTGTACAAGCTTAACCTACAATGATGTGTGGCACAGAGTTGAATATGGTAATTTTGTAGAATTAATAGATGAATGATTAAATATATATACATTTGTAAAGAGTTATCGTCTAATCTATACTTACTGCTTACATATTTATAAACAATTTTATTTAGAAAAACGCAAATATCAATTTCTGCTCTCTAGAGTCAGGAGAGCCCATTGGAAGAAATGCTAGTATCTTAGAAACTTTTACTGTAAAGGAGAAAATTAGAAGAAACTTTCTTTCAAAGGTGAAGGTAGCCTGAAACAACTCTCTTAAATTCAAAAATTATAATAAGTAATTCAGGACGTGCATGGGTCTGTAATCCACAAGGAAGAACACTGAGTGTCATCTAAAAATCTACTGAAGCTAGAGCGAAGGCAGAAGAGAAAGAGCAAAAGCAAGAAGAGTTTGAGGCTAGATGTGCACGTGTCAGAAAAAAATGAAGAAACAAGAGTCGAAACTAGCAGCATCACTAGTTCATAGGGTCGAAGGCTGTAGGTAGGCACCAGCTCAACTTCTCCATGCTTAATGAGTTGTGTAGGTGTCTGTCGTCTTCAACAATAGGACTTTGCCATCAGTATGAGAAGAGCTATCTATAGTTTTGGCAAGAGTATGGATTGTTGTTTTAAGGAATTCCCCCAAGGACCATTTCAGCCAAAAAAATTCAACGAGATATAACTGTGCATGCCCTGAACTTTTTAGACTTCTTCAGTTATGTCTGTAGGCTAGTTGCATTATCACAGCTTTCAGAAAGATCAACTTGTCTGTGAAGTGTGGAGTTTGAAAGGGTAAAAAAAGTACTATCATGTGGAAAGGGGACTTGGATCTGAATAATTTACATTTCAGTTTATACACACAAAATAATTAGAAATTTTATTAGGGTAGTTGCTAGTGAGTATACTTTCATTGCCAGCTTTCATTTCTTCCACAGTTCACAGGGTGCTTGTGTATGCAGTCACTCTCAGTCGCAGGTTCATGAACACTGCTGTGCTAGCTCAGAACCAATCAGCGTCTACGGTTTATCCCACTTGTTCAACTTCTTAATTATTTCCTGAATTCATGCTAAAAAATCAAATACATTCCATCCGATAGTCCTATAGTCTAGGCACTTGCAGAAAACAATCTAGAACAAATGAATGATCAACCCTCCAATTTATCTTCATTCTTTAAGAACACAGTATATTTTATGTCTGTGTGATTTCTGTTATAACACCTTATAAAGTCAGTCTGTTGCCAATAATCCCTTCCAAGGATGGCACTGGACATATCATATTCATAGAGGAAAGTAATAACAGGAAATAATAGAGATGTTCTGTATGTTCAGTCATATTTGTGTAAAATCTGGATTCTTTTTATCCTCAATTCTTCCAAGAAGTTTCTTTTCCACAAACACATGAAGCCAAGAAGAAGCTAAGAATTCAACTTGAATACCATGCTCTTTGATAGGGCATAGAAATCCACTCCTTTTCCCCAGAAGGCTGTGAAGGTTCCTATAAGATCTCTTCGTGAACCATGACCAACCTGTCAATTCTCTTACCGCATTATTGTTCTTCATATTCTGCTGAAGCCAAAATGTGTCAAATGGACAGACTGCTCTGCCAGAGACAGTCAGACATTTTCAAACTAAGAAAATTAAAGCCAGGCACTATTAGAATTGCACAGCTTGTGAGTCTGCCGGATGCACCAGAGAGGCTGGTCCTGCTCCCAGCCACACTCCCCCATGGCATTTCAACCTTGGCCAAATGTTGATTCACAAGAAGGCAGACCAGAAATCTCTCTATCAACTTCTTCATCTGACATAGCCAAGTGGTTTTGGATGAGTCGTGTTTTTCAACCTCCAGTCTCAGTTGCTGACCATAAAAATGAGATAATGAACAAAAATTAGCTCCAGTTGTCTGAACTTGTCCTTTCTAGAACCTGCCCCCCCTCCTTTTTTTTTTGACTTGTGGGAAAGTCAGAGTCTTCTTTTATCCTTCATCCTTAATTTATTCATTATGTTCCAACATTTCTAGGGTTTATATAATATTCTGTAAGTTAGTTTGCTTTTAATTTAGGGTAAGAACCCTAGTTATATTATCATTGATAATGCAATTCTGCCAGTTAACTTATGATGGTTAAGAGTTAGCTGTAGACAAACAAGGTATAGGCTTTGACAATTAGGATCAGAGCTGGTCATTCAGGACACAGGACCTAAATAAATAGTGGAGGGCTTTCCTCTTGACCACCTCCCCTGTCTTTGTTCATGAGAATCTGGTGTCTATTCCATGTACTTTCAGAAACTCTGGCTGAGATCTAAATTTTCAGAAAAAAAAAAACTTGGGAGATTTTCATTACTGCCACATAAATATTCCAAAGAACAGATGGCTGGGGAATTATCACATCACAAAGAAAGCTGGAAATGGGGATGACCTTTCTTGCTCAATTATCAATCATCGCTTAATGATAGCTAATTTGAAAGTAGGAGAATTCAATTTCTAGGCAAAGTATGCGATGTCTTAAAGGGAAAACTTAGAGCGATAGTCTTCTATAAGAGACAATGACTTTTTTTTTTCCGGAGCTGGGAACCGAACCCAGGGCCTTGAGCTTGCTAGGCAAGCGCTCTACCACTGAGCTAAATCCCCAACCCCGACAATGACTTTTAAAATGACTTATTTTATAAGTAAACATTTTAATCAATGCTCTATATTTACATTTTGCCTCGACCAAAAGGGTTGTGGTTGTTCAGTCTCTCAGGGCATTTAAAAATTGTGTGTATAATTATTGATTTGTTGTTCCTGCTTTGCTGTGTTTGTTTCTTTAGCAACCGACACCCAGATGTGAAAAAAAGTATGTCCCTATGGCCTAAAGCAATAAATGCCTTATTTATTATAATTACCTAAGACTTCATATAAATATATGTGTGTGTCCCATATTAAACAACAATAAAATCACTGAACAATTGGCATACGAATGTAAGAAATACACTTTTCTTCAAGTATCTCAGAGTTTATTCTTCCAAAAATAATTCTGATTAATTAATTGACCTGGTTAATTTCCAAGCCAGGCCAGAGGCAATAATATGCTCAACTTGTTGTCTCAGTGAGCAGTGGATCTAAACTGGAAACTAAAGGAGATTTGGGCATGCCAAATTTACTTTGTAATGATTTGCAACTAGCATAAATTAACTGAATACTCCAGAACTATTTGACTTAATACACACACTTTCGACATTAAAATTCTTCAACTTGGGGTTGGGGATTTAGCTCAGTGGTAGAGCACTTGCCTAGCAAGCACAAGACCCTGGGTTCAGTCCCCAGCTCCGAAAAAAAAGAAAAGAAAAAAAATTCTTCAACTTATTCCTAATCTTTAAATATATTTTTCCTCTAGCCTTTAAGTGTTTCTCATTCTGTTGTGATAGTACCAAAAATCAAAAACAAATGTTAAAAAAAACCTCAGAATTTCTTTCTATTCTAAAACTTAATATGTCACACTATTAAATGTTATTACTTTGTCTTAAGTTTGTCTGGCAGTAAGTACCAAAGCCACTATTCATTTGCCCTTGACGTTTTGACAATATTTCTAGGTTATGGGCCTATGAATTCAATGTCTAAGGAGATAATCATTATTGCCCACACTATTCTCCACTACATTACAGAATTGGAGTGGTATATAATACACACAAAGTACAGCCAGGAGAAGAACCTTGAGGTGGTCATGGGTGCAAAGAAAATATGTGAATATGGATTCTGATCTATGGAAGCTGGAGGAACTTACAAGGACATATCCTGATTTTATAGCCTGAGCATTTCAGGTGCAGCAGATAAAGCAGAAGTGTGATTTGTAGACCTCGCAAAACACACCTTCCTTGCTAACACCTGGCATTTTAACTGCCTTCATTTGAAAATACGTTCTGTACTTTGCATTGTAATTTCTGGGCTGTTGACAATTGTGTGGATTGTTTATGAAGCTCTTTTAAAAAGATACCAATCTTTCTTTTAATTTATTTTTTGTTAGATAGCTGTTAAGGCGGTAAGATTGCCCTGTTAGCTCTAAGGATCACATAAAGTGGTGAATGATTAAATTATTCACCTCAAGAAATCTGAAAACCAATGAAATTCCAATCACTCTAGGCAATTTGCATGGTCTTCTGTCTACATTTTGATTGATCCTCTATGCAAGACAGCCTGTTCTTCAATATCACAAAAGGTTTGTGTGAAGAATAGCTTAAAATAAAGCAGTCCCTGAAAACACCACATACTCTTTCTAGTGTTCACAATAGCTTACACACACACACACACACACACACACACACACACACACACACACACATCAGCATTTACATGCAAATGAACTTAGAGTTTTTAGAAGGCAAGGCTGTCTGTCCACCATACAAATTTTGAAACTAACCTTACTAATTGGATTCTCAAGGCCATTTCCAGACACTTGCTATTTTGTTTCCCATTGTGCTACTAGGGGAGTGATCAAGGCAAAAGCAAGGAAACAGGAAAAAAAATCACAACAAAGATCTGGAGATTGTTTTTCAGAGTTAATTTTGTTATCAGTATTTTTATTTTCATGTTTATTTTCTGGAAATAACCCAGGTTCTTGAGGCTGAAACTAGACTGACTGATTTCAAAGCTTGACTGGGACATTTACTAATAGGATGACTCCGAGAAAGCCACCTCAGCTCTCTGATCCCATGTCCTAGATTCTGAAATGATGTAATAACTGTAACTACCTCATGGGATTATCACATGAATTACATGATTTATTCCAAATGGAGCCTTTACAACCTTGCCAAGCACATGTAAGTACTTTAAAAGTTTAAAGCCTTATTACTCGGTTCAACAAACCAAAACTCTCTAATGAATAAGGCCTCAAAAGTTTTAGGGGATAAAGAGAGTAATATATAATCTTAACTCGCAAGAAATTTACAACAGCCTTAGATAAGGATCTACAAAAGTGCTTAAGAAGCTTTTAAGTTTTATAGAGATCCAGATAACTCAAACTTCCTCTAAAATCCTTGGAAGTAACCAAAGGAGAACATGTGCCAACTGTTAAATGTAGTTTCAAGTACCCATCCCATTAATAATGGCAGTCAGTGTCCAATAGCTCCAGATAGTAGGTTCCAATTTGGAAGAATATGGAATGGAGACCTTCTGTGCTCTCAGTAAATCCAGCCCAGCATGAGGATCTGCCTGAATATAGGCATATGAGCTATCTAGCCATTTGCCTGAACTTGACTCTGTCTAATCTTTCTAATTCCTGGTAAGGCTTCTGCTTAACCACTGTACAGTACAAGAGAAAGGGAAGAATGGGTAAGACCTGCCTGGTTGGATCTTCATCATAGCCTTCTAGAAAATCACTCATGTTCAGGGTACAGCAAGCTCTTGGTAAGTTTCTAGCTAACTAGTACATCTATCATGCACAAGGATACGTAATGCACACTCAGGACTATGAGGGAAGGCAGATAACATGATTGCATGTGAGGAGATGGGAAATTAAGGGAATATCTTGATTTTATACAATGATGGTCTACTAGAAAGACGTAATCCTGTATAATGAAAACTTGCTATATTCAATGTGCCATTAATGCCACCAATAAGGAATCATAGAAATAATTACAGGAATGGCCTATCAACATTCTACTGGACACTAAAGGTAACAACCGAAAATCCTTTCAGTGTGGCTCTAGGTTAAATGTATGGAGAAGAGATAAAGAATTCTCTCTCTAACCTGAATGTTCACACAAAACATAGCTTTTAACTCAAACCACAAAGTCCACCAAGGTGAAAAAAATTCCAAGTTCCTAGAAATATAAACTGTTTTATAGATGCAACAGACAGAAGGGAGAAGATGAGACAGAAGTAAGGCCAGACAAAGAGATTACTGCATTGAAAAGGCCACTAGGGAATAAAGGATATGTTGCTGAGGAATTTTTTTATCACTGTGAGAACTGGGCAAAGCAAGTTAAGGGAGGAAAGTTTTGGGGATTTCAACTGAAGTTTCCTTGGCTCTATTGATTCGGGACTGAGGCAAGGAGGGGCGTCCTGATGGCTAGAACATACTGCAGATGAAACAGCCTCAAAGCCAAAAAAAATCCCCTCAAAGACATACTCAAGTAGCCTACTGCCTGCAACTAAGCCCTGCCTCTTACTAATCAAAAAACGGGAGTTCCAGTGATCTAATAACCTAAAACCACTGTTGCAGGATCATGCCTTTAATTGGTATTCTTTGTATCCAAAGGCCATACATGCAAGTCGCAAAATTGAAGTAGGAGCTGAAAGTGAAAAAAGCATCCTGCCTCAGTCTTTGAGGTACTGAAGTCAGAATCCACGTATATCACAGTAACAGTTCTGGAAAGAACGACAAGGGAAGCCACTGACCTGTCTACATTGGAGAAATTAGGAGTCCACAAATAAACTCAACAGGTCACAGCAACAATAGCAGAGCTACATTTTGTGGTTCCAACAAAGATGCCACAGCTTGCTTCTTTGTCTGCAGGTTCGCTCAGTGGCCCTATTCCTCACAGAAAACCATCATACAAATAATATTCCATATGATTAGTCTATCCATTTTGCTGAGAAATCCTTCTCTTCCAAGTTATAGATGTAAACATGCCTAATAAATGTCTCCGAAGTAGAATGTTAAAATAAGAAAATTTGAAAATGCTGTCATCAGGCTCAGATCACACAGACTACTCATGCCTTCATGTTTGTATATTATGTCTTTAGTTAATTCTCTGAAGCCAAGTATCACGCTACGGGATTCTATTACAGTGTTCTGTGCTTTCTAAATTGTTGCATAGCAAGATTTTGAACATTATAAGGTCTTTTTCATTTGTTGTCTCTTAATTTATTTATTTATTTAGAGGCAAAGCATCATTTTCTTAGCCCAGAATGTTCTCATCCCCATACTACCTCAGTGTCCTGGGTCCTAGAATCACAAATATGCATCAGGAAGTCATCAATAATAAACATTAAATGCAATGAATATTGTCCATTATCAAAGTCTTCTTAGAAACAAACAAAAAGTCCACTACAACAGATACAGTTTAACAAGACTCCACCAAAACACAAAATCCATCTCTAAAGAATATTCATAATGGTTTTCTACACTTTATCATTAAGTGGAAGTTTGGTTCTGTTTTTGCTCTTGCCAAGCTTGGTAGAATTCAGTCAAGTATGAGGAGTCGGTAGGATCTTCCAACCCCGTGATGCACTGGGATTTCCTGGAGAAGTAGGATGGGATTATGGCAATTCAGCTGTAACCAACAGAGTTCGAAACTGAGACTTCCAGCTGAGTCTCATTGGACTGACACTCAAGATGCACAACTCAACTGAGGCCTGAGAGTGTAGCAAGGGCCTTCATGAGCCATGATCTATGGACGCTCATCAAGCTGGGCCAGTATGCCAGACACATGAAATAAACTGGGCTTGGAAGTATGGGGACAGGGCAGATATAGAATATAGATATAGATATAGATATAGATATAGATATAGATATAGATATAGATATAGATATAGATATAGATATAGATATAGATATAGATATAGATATAGATATAGAATAGACTAAATAGTTGTCATTTTCAAACATGACTGGTTATGCAATAACTAAAAAGACCAACCTGACTTTTTCCAACTACAAAGAGACATGACATCAAAATATCTTTCATAGATATAAATATTCTTGAATAAAAATTGTCATGATTGGGCTGGTGAGATGGCTCAGTGGTTAAGAGCACTGACTGTTCTTCCAGAGGTCCTGGGCTCAAATCCCAACAACCACATAGTGGCTCACAACCATCTGTTATGAGATTTGGTGCCCTCTTCTAGTGTGTCTGAAGACAGCTACAGTGTACTTACATATAATAAATAAATAAATAAATATTTTTTAATTGTCATGATTAGCAGTCATGAAGCTGGTATATTAAGTCTTCTTTAGTTGATTTTTGTTCATGTGAGTATGTGTTTATGGACACATTCATGAGAGAGCATTGAATCCCAGGGAGCTAGAGGCACAGGCAGTTGTAAGCAACCTATCATGGATGCTTGCAAACTTGGTTCTCTGTGAGAAAAGTCAGTACTCTTAAAGCTGAGCCATGTCTCCAGCTTCTAGGATATTAAGGCTTAGGATTGTTAGTTCTATTTTAGCACCTACATTGGTTGAAATGACCTTTTCTATGCTTGGCATAAGTACCTTATCTTATATTGTGGGGATTCCGTCTCCACTCCCAATAAAAGCAAGAGAATAACCTCTAGACTGACTATTCAAAGCCTTGGATAGCCTCTTACATCCAAAGGATAGCCAAGACTCCAGCTTTCTTTAATAGCTTCCCTGTTCTTTCTGCTGAATTGATACAGCTCCTCAATGATGGTGACTTCCTATCAAGCTTAAATACAAAAGTTCATTTACCAGAAGTTTAAATAACTGCCTTGCTTTTACTCTAGCTCAAAGGTGCTTTAAGCAGCTTTCTAAGCAGCTTTAAGTATATACTTTAAAAAGTCTTAATTATTTGAGATCAAATGCCTTTACCTTTCTGCCAACATGGTTTGGCAGAGAACACGTCTTCTGTTGCTTTAGAACAAAAGGTCTCTTCTCTCCAATTACAGAGTGAAAGCCCTCTAATTCCTCAATGCATGTAGTTAAACTTTGGTTTGAAGACATTTTAGAATAACTATATCAGTATTTTTCTTTGGGTTGATACTCATCTAGCTAATTGACAGGTTCTACATTGTGTCACTTTACTCAAACAAGTGCAAGAAGATGACAATGACTTCTAAACCTTCAAACTACCCAAAGTGGAGATGATTTCCATCTACATTGGGTGGAGAAAAGTGTGTGAACAATAACGCTGCCCATTGCTCTGAGAGCCTCTTTTTTCCTCCAAGGAAGGAGGAATGACTACAGAAGAAATAAATTCCTCTAATGCTTTGTTGTTGTTTTAAAGAACACATAGTGGTTACTTTTCTCATTATTGTGACCTCACAAAAAGTGATTTAAGGAGTGAAGGGATTAATTTGTGTTTATAGTTCCAGAGAATCATTCTATCATGGCAGGAAGATGTGGTAACATGAAAGGAAAACATAGGCAGGAGGAGCAATCCAACTAGTCACAATGCATTTACACTCAGGAAGCAGAGAGTGAAGTGGAAGTGGGGCTAGTCTCAAGGCCCACACTCAGTCACCCACTTCTTTTAGCGTCTCCTTAAGCTTCCATAGCCTTCCCAACATAGTGTCACCTTCTGGAGACCAAGTGTTCAAATACAAAAGTTTATCAAGGAAATTTCAAATTCAAACAACAGATGTTGCTCAATGCGTGTACCCATTGTGATGTTAGCTTGTATGATTCTACAGAAACACACACACACACACACTTTCTTCTCTCAAATTTCATATTGTTTAGAATTTGGAATCACAGGAATTAGAACAGTTCAAATTTGATCAGAACTTTACAATAAAAAGCTGAATTCAGAACCATGCTACAGCTGTAAAAGAAAACAAAGAATGGGGGCTGGGCATCATGGTATACAACTTCACACTTTTAATCCTGTCACTTGTGAAGCAGAGTCAGATCTCTGTGAGGTTGAAGACAGTCCGGTCCAAATAGCAAGTTCCAAGCCAAGTAGGGCTACTACTGAGAGCCTGTCTCAAAACCAAAACCAAAATAATCAAATAAAAAATATATTCCAGTCTAAAACTATACAGTGTAGGAGCTATATAAAGTGGAGTAGTTTGTGAAATATTTGTTAGCCTTATTTCTTGTTTTGCCATTATAAACAGTCTAAATGGCAACAAAAAAATCTAATCAAACAGTTATATTATATTAGATCCAGCATTAGGAAGACTGACAAGTTCCCAGGATTCTTCCCTGAGTGCCAGCATCCATGACCACAACATTGAACCATCCTGTTGGCTATGGTATGGTGGTACAAACATATCATTAAATGATAGTTTGTTACTATCCCAGTTACAATGGTACTTTGATGCTTCCACTAACACCATAAGATATAAATACTTCTTTTCCTAACCATACCTTCACTGATGCCACCTGGGCCTGTTATCCCAGTTACGGTTACCTGTGCATGGTCAAGTGGTGCTGTGTCTCCCAGCAGAGATGGGATTCCTATAAATGGTCTAAGGCCGAGGTTTTCAACCAGCAGGTCATGATCCTTTGGAGGATCACTTATCAGATATCCCGCATTTCAGATATTTACATGATGAGTTATAATAGCAGCAAAATCACAGTTATGAAGTAGCAACAAAATAATTTCAAGTTGGGGGTTGCCACAACATAAGGAACTGTTCAAGGGTCAAAGCATTAGAAAGATCGAGAACCACTAGTCTAAGGAATTAGGCGCAAATATACTCATGGGTCCTATACTATCAAAATGTAGAATGAAGGCAACATGAAATTTAACTATCTCCAGGGAACACAATCATGAAGAAGAAAAAAATACATTCCTACAGCAGAAATTTCCTACTTTGAGCAGCATATAAAGGAATTGCAAAATCTTCAAATGGTTGCCAGATGGAAAGGAGAAGCTACATGGTAGATAAGTCTAAAAATTTATCTAGTACGACTTGTGACTGCCTAGAATGAACATTCAAGCTTCAACAGAAGAATATATGTGTATAAAGATATTTATTTTAAACTGCAATTGAACCCTGCAGAAGAGGAGTTAGGAGAGCTTTATGATCGTAATTCATTTCTGAGAAACAAAACCCAGTAAACAGAATAATATATGAATGTTGCCAATTAATGACCCACAATAAATAATCTTCAGTTGAATAAATAATCCTTTAGGCTGAGCCCTGAAGTGTCAACACCAGCAAACTCCATGAATCTTTTATAGACCCTTGTTAATAATAGACTTCAGATCTGACAGGTGTATGTTTTGGAAACATGCAGAAATCCAAGTAGTGTCGGGCTCTCCATCCTCACTCACTCCTGTCAACTGTGGGACCATTTCTCCAACAAATTTAACAGCAATCTCCTTGATTAATGATGTGAACTCTTGCAAATGTATTTGTATTCATGAGTGCCTCAAAACAGGTATTTTGTGCTGGGAAATAAAAGCACATAAAGATAAGAGAGTCCACAGCTATATACTTTGTTCACTTAAGACAAGTAATATGAAGGAGGACATTGGAAAAACACAGAGTGCAGCTTTAATTGGGGAAGAAGATAGTCAATACAGAAGAGGGAGGGCTTTAGTGTTAGGGGCAAATAACACTAAAGATGTTCTAAAAATCCATAAGAAATCATATTGTTTTTACTTACCCAAAATTATATATACCTGTAAGTCTATACATTTACACAAACATATATAGTTTAAATGAAGTTAAACTTCTTGTATTACAATATTCTGTTTAATAAAAACCTTAATATACCAGCTACTAGAAACTTTCAAGCCACTGGAAAAGGAAATCCAAGGGAATTCTCAAACAAAACGGGCTACAGACATTGTTTCAATGCCTCTGAGAGGTGGAAATTCCAATTGCTAAAGGCATGATGCACTTTAGACAGAGGGGTCAGAGAATCTCAGCTGAGTCTGATCAACAAAACTCCTCCCGAAGGACTAGCTTTCACAGTTTCTGAAGGTACTTGGCAATTGTCCTACCCAGTATGAAGTCTATGAACCACAATGAACATATTGCCAAGGTGTTCTCAAAGGAGTTAATAGTGGTTTTCATTTCTTGGCACTAACTAGCAGCTATCTCATTGGACATCATGCATGTTCAATGAAGAAGACTATCAGGACTGATATGGAAATATAGACAACTACCCAAGCCCGGTGAGTTTATTCATCCTAGAGGAAAAGTAACTAACTGCTAAACCAGCATAATTCCTACATTTATTCCAAATACATATCCATTTACACCCAGATGAGTGTAGCTACCAACGATTACCAAAGGAACTCATTGTTGCAATAGGCAGAGACCATTACAAAAAAACTACAACTTACCAAAATCCAGAAAACAACTGATCATGGATGTTCATCTCAGTGGACATAACTCCAACATAGCTCCTGAACTTAAGGCTTGGGAAATGTTGTGGAAGAGCAATAGGAAGACCTTAAGTGCTAACTCCTCAGGACGTCTGCTGTCAGACTGTCAGGGAGCCTTTACCCATAATACTTTGACATTCCAGCTGCCTAAACTAGAGCTGAATATGGCAGATACCCATAGACATGCTAACCTGGAAAAGGAAATCTCATGGACCCCAACTCTAGACAAAAACTACACACATCTAAAGAATATTGAGAGAAAGAGTAGTCTTTTCCCAAGTAGGACCCAGCTAATTATGTTATGTGACACTAAATGGTCAGCTCTGGAATTCTGTTCACTCAACACTGAACAGACTAAGCAGGATGTATTTATATAATTGTGCATATATCACATGTGGGTAAATGAGTTACATGTATGTAACAATAACAAGGAAGAAGGGGCAAGGAAATTGACAGAGTTTGGGGACTGTCATGGGATCCTTTTCAAGAAGGAAAGGGAATAGAAGGAAATGACATAATTATAATTTAATAAAACAAAAAATGTAGGCTTCAAAATTAGATTATAAGCTCTATTCTAACACACTACAACTCTGGGTCATTGAGCAGCTTAAACTGTCTGTCTTGGTTTTCTCATCATTAACATGGTAAGATGCCTATGGAGATGAGTTTAACCCATGACCTGACAATAGTGTCTTGCATGTAGTAGCGACTAGCATCAGTATTACTGAAAGGCTTACTAGAACACTTACTTTGCTAGAGATGAAACAAAAAAGAATACAGTTTTGTCTGTGGTCAACTCTGGGTAATTAGAACCAAGGCTTTTCATTTAAAATTAAAGCTAGTAGAGAGTATGGTACAGAGTAACTTATACTTACCTGTATAATCCTCCAGGCAAACACATAAAGCAAAATCTTGACACTGTTTCAATCAGCAGTGTACAACCATTATATCCTATAATAGGACAATCAAAGTATCTTTGTGCTGAAACTATAAAAAAATTTCAATTAAATTACCAGGTTTTCCACAAAGTGGGTCTGGTCTGGTCTGGTCTGGCCTTCACAGAGGTATGCATTCTCCTACTCAGCAGTCATGTACTTTCTCTGTGAAGCTTTGCAAAGCACTCTTTAGTTGTGGCCTTCACTCACTATCAGGTGTTCTGTTATACTTTTCCCTCATGCCTGGGAGCATGTTCCCTGACAAGGACTAAAGGAGAGGATCCAGGCCATTAACCTAGTCAAGGACACTGGGCCATATTTTTTAAAACAATTATCAAACACCTTTGATCCAAAGCCATACTTCTCAGCTGACAGTTCACTCAGAATTTAATACATATTAAATAAAGTAGATGAGAAATGTTCACCTCACTTCTCCAAAAGATTCCTTACATGAGAGTTTCTGGTTGATTTCAGTAAAGCCAGTATATGCTACAATAAAATATAAGAACCTGAAGCTGCAGTGAGAGTTCTGTGTGTAGTGTTGTTGTACATGACTTAGTACCTAAGTTCCTGTACCCTGCACTCATATGAAAGCTAGATACTGTCACATGTCTATGTAACTACAACATGAATCAGGGCTAGAGGAAGAGACAAGAAAATTCCAGGAGCTTGTTAGACACCATAATAGCCAAAAGAATGGACTCCTGGTTTGAGGAGAGGCCTTGTCTCTCTCAAAAAGCAAAAGGGACGACAACAACAGAAGAATACACCCAAAGCCAGCCTCTAGTATTTACATGCACAAATCCTCCCACACATGGGCATACACATACATACAACACACACACACACACACACACACACACACACACACACACATATAAGAAAAAAACATTTTTCACACCAGTGGTGGCTCAACTATATTTATTTCCTTTGAATAGGTGGCATATGTAATAAAAATTAAACAAAATCACTTTTATGCTAAGTTTACCTGCAACTTTTTATTCTACCTTTCAGCTTGCCCACTATCTTTCACCAGAAGTTTAAGAAAATATAGTATGAGATTAATTCAAAACCTGGCCCAGGTTCTTGGAGAAGTGTATCTAGTACCCAGTCTTCCTGTATTGATAAATAATCAGAGGTCATCATATCTATTCATTCATTTATTCATTCTTTAAAGCAGTGGATGTCTACTATGTTATAAAAAGCCTTTGCAGAAGCTAAGGGATGCACAGGTAAATAAAAAAGATGCATTCTGATGCATCTTGCTTTTAAGGGCTTAATATTATTGTTTTCTCATTTAGTATCATAGATTAAAAAAGAAACTAATCTAAAAATAACTGGAGTTTTCCTCTCATTGGAGAGAAAAAAGGATGTGTGGGGGGAGAGAGACAGAGAGAGAGAGAGAGAGAGAGAGAGAGAGAGAGAGAGAGAGAGAGATTGATTTAAGAAAAGAGAAAGTGAGCACAGTGAAAGCATAAACTAAAAATTATTGCTTTATCATGACAAAGCACATTGGGCATTTTATAAAGAATGCACAACTTCTGTCAAAATTCTACTTATGAAGAAAATTAGTTTCAAGGTTAGAAAATTTAGAAATTTAGAATTTGCCAAAAGTTCAGCATTCACAATAGTGATTTTAATGAGTCTGAGAGCTATTTTCTGAGAAGTTTCTGAAACAATATGCAATAATGTATCAATTCAGACAGCATGGTGTGGATGTTATTTACATATGAAATGTGGTAAGATTGTAGAAATCTACAGAGTGCTTTAATTGTTACTCCTGCAGAGAAAACTGTCACATAGAAAACCTTAGAGTAATAGAGGTCCAAACAGGAGCTTGTCCTCAAACAGGTATGGAGGATTTGGACAGCCTTTCAAGCTTCCTGCTCCAAGGTACTGCTTTCAACCTCAGGCAAGGCAAATTTAAGAACTGTACACTAAGAAAACAGATGTGGACAATGAGTCCCCATTTTAAATCAAACCACAGTTATCATGCCCTCCTGTGCAGGAACAGATGGCGGTAGGGAACGGATTTCCCCATAATCATTAAAATAAAGGCAAGGAGCCAGACTGCACTAATTGAAGAAAAACACACTTACTGCAAGACAATAACTTTTAATTGTTACACTACCTACCCTTTCTCAGAAGTAAGTTTCAAGGGGCTCAGAGACTGGAGTCAAGTCCAACACTATCCTAACTGATACAGAAAGAAAGAGAGAGAGAGAGAGAGAGAGAGAGAGAGAGGGAGGGAGGGAGGGAGGGAGGGAGGGAGGGAGGGAGGGAGGGAGGAAGGAAGGAAGGAAGGAAGGAAGGAAGGAAGGAAGGAAGGAAGGAAGGCACGAAGGCGGAAAGCAGGCAGGAAGGCAGGCAGGCAGACAGACAGACAGACAGACAGACAGAAAGAAAGAAAGAGAGAAAGAAAGAAAGAGAAAACCAAACCCACATTAGTCTAACATGGAGATGCTTTAAAACCCACAGGTATAAACACAAACTCTTGTTCATACCATGTCTCAAACAAAATCATTCCTTAAACTGCTGACGTGTCTGAGCTAGAATTCTAAGGTTCTGCTTTCATCCCCTTGGTCTCTTACTGGATTTCCAGCTCACACCATCAGGTCCTGTTCATTCTATATCATAAAAGTATCTTGAACCAGTTTATTTTTTCCTCATTTTTCAAGGATGGACGACCCTCCCTGGAGCAAAGCAGAGTTGGACAGAGCCATTACAATGGCTCTGCATCTTACAAATGCTGTTCAGGATGAAAACTACTAAGACATACAAGAAACAGGAGTTTGTACCAGTATCCACAAAAAGACAAATAGGCAAAAGTAGCTTATCAACAGATAAATAAAATTTCAGGATTACACTAAAACAAGTATGATTAATATAAGTAGAAAAACATAGGAAAAAGTGGATGAAACCTATAACAACAGTAGGCAGGCATCGCATTAGGTATCCAATGTGGAGACTGAGGCGATGGCTCAGTAAATAAAGGACCCCTGTGCTAACATGAGCATCTAAGTTCAACTGCCAGCACCCAGATAAAAAATCAACCTAGTGCAAGAGCATGTCTGCAATCCCAGCACTAAGGTTTTGATAGAAATAGGCTAATCCCTGGAGGGTCTTCTTTTTCCTTCTCTCATGTATTACATCCCAACCACCAACTGTATCTATCCCAGGCTCCCCCCTCCTCTTAGATCCATCCCCACTACCCTCACACAAGAGTAGGCCTCTCAGCAACATCACTGTACATGACATAACAAGCTACAAAAGGACCAGGCACATATTGACACATTGACACATCAAGACTTGAGAAAGGCAAACCAGCAGGAGTAAAAACATCCCACAAGTAGGCAAGAGAGTAAGGGACAGGCCCCCTGCTCACATTGTTAGGATCTCCATAAGAACAGCCATAACATGTGTGCCGAGGACCTAGGTCAAACCTCTAGAGGGTTCCTGATATCTCCAAGTTTCCACAAGTCCAAGTCAGTTGATTCTATGGGATGTGTTCTCTTGGTATGTCCCCGACCCCTCTGGTTCGTCAGACTCTGTTTAATCCCAGGCTTCTACCTAAACTTTGATTGTCCAGCTCCTGGAAAAAAGACAAATACTACCTTTATATTTATAATAAGACCTTATTAACACTAAGGCTGGGCAGATATCTACCTCTATACTATGAAAATCTATTCCTCATGGAAAGCTCTGAGTTGTTACTTACTGTGTTTCATCTGGGCTGCTCTTAACTCCAGTCAACCAGTCCTCATGGCTGTGCTTTCCTGACTCCTAACCTATGGTGTCTTCTCTCTTCCCCTTTCTCTTCATTCCTCTCCTTCCATACCTGCAACTTCTTAAGTCCCCAGTTCCACCTTTCCCATCCACTGCTCAGTCACAGACTCTAGATTTTTATTGACCAGTTAAATTGGGAGGAGGTTCACGTAGCATCACTTGAGTACTTGATGGTCTGCTTGTTGGGGAAACTACTGCTTGAGGAACGAATATTAATATTAGAATATAAGCAGTATCAGGCCAATCCTTACATTCCCCTCTTTTTGTCCAATTATAAAGGTTCTTTGTCTTATACTTACAAATAACATATATTAGGAAATATTTTAAAATAATTATGAAAAATATTAAATATGAATTATATATTCAATAGTCCAGTCTAACAATTTAGATAAAGTATTTTATCATCTATCCTATTTTCATGATTTAGAATTTTGTATCTAAATCATTTTTATCTTAACTTGTATTACCATATTAAAAACAATTTTTAGACATAGAACATCTTCTTAAATGCCAAATAAGTTTACCTGGGAGACATTAACTATCTATCAATCCCATCATAGATATGATAAGGAATAAACATTATTGAGTATGCAGGAAGCACAGGGTCTCACCTTCAAAAAAATCATAGAAATGACAGAGATAGTTTACTGCCTGGACAGTCTCCAATAATCCATATAATATTGGAGCATCTATCTTCAGTCTTCTGGCAGAGAATATCTGACAGACCTTAAGTGAAGCAGAAATTATGAAGAACTAGCTTACCATGTTTCGGCAGAGCTTAGCAAGCACAAATAATGCTGTATAGATATTTGGATGTAAGTATTTCTATGAAGGATGTGTTTAAACACTAATATTCTAAGGATATGTACTGAACACTTAGGCAAAGAGAGAAAAGGAGAGACAGAAAGAAGAAGAGAGAGGGGGAGAGAGAGAGAGACAGAGAGAGAGAGACAGACAGAGAGAGAGAGAGAGAGAGAGAGAGAGAGAGAGAGAGAGAATGAATTGTATATGTGTGTAGGCTAAAGGTTGGCACCAAATGTCTTCCACTGTAATTCTCTACCATTGCTCTTGAGACAGTGTCTCTTACAGAGCCTAGACCTTATCCACAGACTAGACTGTTTGCTCAAAACTGATCGAAGCAGTTGCTAAGTCCCACAGACAAACATTAGGTGACGTATAAATACATTTATTTATTTATTTATTTATTTATTCATTTAAGATTCTAACCTCACCTATGAAGCAAAAAGAGCAGTTGTGCCTGCAAACATAAGAGTCACACAGGACAGACACAGAAGGAACTGCATGTGGACCCACAAAGTACCACCTGGCCACATACACACGGGCTGTTAAATCATCATCAACAAGAAAAACAAGAACAAAAATGATATTTTGTTCACTTTTTTAGAGTATGATACAATTGCAAGTTTTTATCAAAATACCATTTTAAACCAATGGTACTTGATTTTTTGTATAGAGAAGTCTCATTCTACAAAACCTACTGAATGATTTCAAGCAAATTCTGGCTGAACTTGAATACCAGTGATTCTCCCTTAACTTGGAGGCATTGATTTCCATTTGTTTCCAATTACTTAATTGTTGCTGCTAAATTGAGAATATATAGGCTTTTCTTGGTTATACTTTGTTTTTTAATTAAAATATACTTATGCCACTTCCCCCCTTGCTGTCCTCCTACTACCTCTTCCTAAACTCCCTGTCCCCAAATACTTCTATAGTCTTTTTCCTTCTCTCAAATTGATAGTCTTATGTTCCAGTTATTATTGTTACATGTATGTGCACATGTGTGTTGTATGTTTAAGTATAAATATATAGAAGCAACCTGTTGAGTCCATTTTTTGTCTATGTGCATATTGTGTCAGGGATGACAACCTTGCATTGGAGAGTATGTTTTTTCAAATGCCTTCAAAGGAAGAGGACTCTTTCACAAGTGCTTTGCCATTTGCCTCATGGTCTCCGTGACTAGCCAGACATCTAACCATAATCTAGATCCCTGAAAAAGCAAGTTTCAGGCTTCTGTGTCACAGAACAAGACTCAAAAGCACAGAGGCACTGTGCTAGCCACCACAGACAAAAAGAGTGTTCTTCTGTTGAAGTGATGCTGGGCATGTATGCTCAGCTCAATCAAGCCTATAGGTGCAGAATGATGGCTGATAGTTGGCGCTCAACAACCACTGAGGAAACAAGGAGGGAAGCAGACTAACAATACACAATGAAGGAGGCCAAGACCAGCTTCTTAAAGAAAAAAATCATGAAGAAAAACTAAAGCATACAAGATAAGGAAGACTTGGAAAAATGGTTATGGACATACAGAAAGATGGTTATTCTTTGGACTGCATTCTTACAGATTATTTCCATCCCACTCTGATCAATAGGTGTTTTATTTTTTCAAATTTCAGACATGAATAGTAGTACCAAACATGACTAACATTAGGCAGGAGTAACAAACATTTTTATTTTTGTTTCTGTTTTTTATTTAAATAAAATTTTATTGTAGAAACTTTGTCACGCAATTATATACTTTTATATTTCTACGTAGTTATTCTTTACTCCCCACAGAAAGGTTGCTTCTGAAGTCATTTATTGATGGCAAGCAGAACAATTCTGACTTTAAAAAATTGCAGTAGAATGCCTACATGTTTAAATTGAAAACAGGACACTGGCACATTTTTGCATCCAGTATCAATAATGTACAAACGTCTTAACATGTAAATGACAGGTAGTCATGGACAATGAATGCAACAAGGTATTATATCTTGTCAACTGACAAGTATATGATCAGCCAGCCTTTTCTTCAGTCATTTTCTTCAATTGACTTCTTAGAAATGCTTGGTGAGGCACCTGCCTGGAGTTCCCTTTCACAGTTCACTGAGGGCAAAGCACTGCTTTGGGAGTTAAAAAGTTGCCACCTCCCATACCCTGCCCCAATTCCACCCATTTTGCCCGTTCCAGGGTTTTTTTTTCTTTACAAAGAATTTCTGTCATTATAGATTCTTCAGTTCTTACAAGAAATGCTGCCAGAACCTTCCAGAAAAGAAATGTTTTTCAGCCTTCATTGGGTCAATAATTCCTTCTTCTATCACATTTACAAACAGTCCAATATCCTAATTCTGAGGAACATTGTTGAATTTTCTCAACTATGAAAGATCCCAATGTCATCATCCTTGGAAATAGTTATCACAGGCATTTATGGAGTGCTCATTTAATTTCTATGCCAATTTTCTGATACTCATCACAAGGCTTTCATCATGCTAAATATGGCATATACCAAAGTAGACTGTAGTGTGCTGCTTAAAAGAAGGAGCTGCCTCAACAGTTGCTCTTGTAACATTGAGGAAATCTTCTTTCTCATTCACACAAACACTTGTTCTTGCTTTTAGCAGAGCTACTTCATCTGAAGGTGTAGCTAGTCACTTATTCAGCTTTTCCTTCCCATACGAACTAGTTGCAATGCCAAACTGTGCAGTGGCTTTTAAATATGTTTTTAAAATTAAACATGGATACCCTTTTGGATTCAAACATTTTGCTACAGTGACCTCTCTAACATTTCTTTGGTCATAACTTGAGCATTGTCAAGATATAGATTCAACCCTCCCTTCTCCAAATATTACACCACTTGTAGCAATTGCTACATCTTTAAAATAGTTCTTCTATAATCTCTAAACTTCAGAGCTTTGACTGCTACAATTTGTAGACCAACTATTAGCCTACTGAAGACCTGTATATGTAGAGCTTCTCCATCAACATCTTCAGCAGTTACAACCAAGGGCTTCTGATGGGCATTAAAAGTTTCCACAAAGAGGTACAATAGACTGGATACTACAGCTTCTCTTTTCACTCAATTCTTGGTACTCACATTTCTGATCTTTTGATATATATTAATAAAATATGAGGAAATATACACACTATTAAAATTCAGGCCTTCCGTAATTTCTAATTTATCCTTCTCTGTGACGGCAAACTTTCTTCCAACACTTTTTTTGTTGTTGTTGCATCAGAAATTTTCTTCCAATGTATTTGTCTCCATGTGTAGAAATTGGGGAGATTGGAGCTGTTTCTTTAGAGGTTGTCATAGGATGAGACTGATTTTTAGGTACAGCGATTACAGCATTGACAGCCAGCATGTCTCTTCTTATTTCCATCGGGTTAGCATCAGGTCTGCTCTTCTCTCAAGGCCCTCCTAGGCAACAGAGCATTTGAGAACATTAACAGTGTTGGTGCTTTCCCTAGCTTCTTCACTTGTGTTATGACAACCATATTGAACAAATTACAACTTTTGCTCCAGAATTTTATATTTATCCTTTAAATAGAATTTGCAACAATCAGACTATCTTTTCATAATTTTAGACTTCCAAAGCTCTGCTTAACAAAAGCTCTGCTTTCCCACATTGGCTTCATAGTAATATCAATGGCTAAAAGTTATACACCTTGAAGCATTAAGGTCATGTATACCAAACTTTACATCTTTGATATAAACCCAAGTAATATGTGGAAACAGTGCTTGGGATATGGGTCTCATCCATGGAAGGAATGTGAGTAGTGTGAGCATTTATGCCCAGCATCAGTAATAGGTCACTTTTTGAGACAAGGCATTGGCAGAGAGGGATGGAGGGCACATTCTTTTTTCATTTGACATATGCCCTATTACAACTTTTTATAACTTGTCTTGTTACTTCATCCTGCTGCTAAACTTTCAAACCTTGGTCAACTCTTTCCATTTTTACCAACTTGCACATATACATTATTTCACCACATATTGACTCCAGCATCTCCACATCTCCATATGTGACAAAAGAGAAAAACAATATATCATTTTTCAGGAAAACATTCCGACTTCTTTTATCAGCGTGGGTACAGTAACAAATAATTAGAGAGAGGGTAGCTTAAGTAACACACATTATTTCTCACCACTTTAAAGGCTGGAAATTGCATATCAAATAGCTGGAAGGTTTGGCCTGTGGTGAAGCACACTCAGTACCTGGCAGATAACCATTCACCTCTCTGTTGATCTATGACAGAGCAGAGGAGGAAAAAAACAAATGCTGTCATCTTTCCTGAGGCATTAATTCATGAAGGCTCCACCTTCATAGCTTCCCAAATCCCTACCTCCTGATGGCACTGGGCTCAGAATTTCATAATGTGACTTTACTGGGGTAAGATACAAACTTGTCACCCAGGACCCATCTTCCTCCAACTGCCCAAACTCCAACTTGACATTCTCCACTTTTATCTACTTTTAATTCCTTCTCCCCTTGTGCATACGTTTTAGTTTTTTTTAAGAACATTTGCTTCTTTCTAAAAAGTTTGGTTCTGGTATATATTTTAATGAAGAGCTCTTTCATGCCCAGGGAATGTTTTTGTCTTGCCCTCACTTCAGAAGTTACCCAAGAATGGAATTATAGGTGAACAGATGTTCTGCTGATGATAATTCTGTTATTTTCTGGCTGCTTGTTAAAATGAATTTTCTATACCTTGTGTAGTTCACCAACAGGGAAATGGCAGTTTCCTTAGCATTGTTTAGCGGCCACAGAATTCTCAGCATCTGCTACTAATTTTGCTTTTCATCAAGTCTTAAAGTTACAGGTATTATCTCTTAGAGTTTTGCTTCTGAAATGTTCTCTTTTTGGGATCTATATTATCCATAGATACATTTTTTTTCAGTACTGGACTGAACTCTAGCACCCAGTGCATGTTTACTAAGTGCTGTACCATTGAGTTGCATCACCAGGGGCTTTTTATTTATTTGTTTTGAGATGGGATCTCACTATTTTTGTAATGTGGCTTTTAATTCACTCTTTATGCCAGGCAAGCTATAAACATGAAATGTTCTTGCTTCAATATTCTGAGTACAGTAACTAGAATTATAGCCTGGTGCTAGTGGGCCCAGCTCAGGTACATGTTCAAATTTTCTACCTTCTATGTTTTTATTTCTTATTAATTTATTGATTTATTCACCTGACATCCAGATTGTGTCCCTCTTTCCTCCAGGTCCCCTTCACAAAGCCTACCCCCAACCTCTCCCTTTCTCTTTCTGAAAAAAAGAAGCCTCCATACCCTTGAGCATCACCCCTCTCTAGCACATCAAGTCACTGCAGAACTAGGTAAATCCTCTCCCACGGAGGCCAGACAAGGTGGCACTGTTAGTGGAACGCATCCACGGCAAGCAACAGATTCAGGGATCCCAACTCCATTTGTTGGGACACCCACAAGCTGCACATCTGCTATATATACTTAAGGGGCTCAGGTTTAGCACATGCTTGCTTTGATTGGTTCCATCTCTATATGTCCCTGCTTGTCCCAGTTATTTGACTCTGTTTTTTATATTCTTAATAAGATCTCTGTGCTGCTTCCTTCTTAGACTCTTTGTTTCCACTGAGGGTTTTGTGTGTGTGTGTGTGTGTGTGTGTGTGTGTGTGTGTGTGTGTGTACCTGAATGTCTGTGCACCACTTGCATGCATATGTCTGCAAAGGACAGAAGGCAAAGGGCCCCCTAGAACTGGAGTTACAGACATTTGTGAGCCATCTGATGTGTGTGCAGGAGCAGCACATCCGATGTGTGTGCAGGAGCAGCACATCCGATGTGTGTGCAGGAGCAGCATGTGCTTCTAACTGTTCAGCTATCTCCAACCTCCGTTGGGAAGTTTTTAAAGCACCTCACCTTCCAATTCACAATTTCCCCCTCAGTTAGTTCCAATCTCCTGGAGAGTATATTTACCATATCCTTAATCTCAGTACTATATATTTGAATTACAGAATTTTTATTTGGTCCCTTTTTATATATTAAAATATATTATATATATTTTATATATTTATATATTAAGTTTTAAGGTGAAATTCTATATCTATATTTTTCATTTTCTTGAGCATGTGAATCAGAATTATTTTTAATATTGTGTCCAATTATGTCAATATCTGTTTTACTAGCTACTTTTCATCTACTTCTGCCCTCTAATGTGTGATAGTTTTTATGTAATGTAGGCGTTTTACATGAGAAAAGTAAAAGGGCTTTGGGTATTTTTTCTAGATAGGACTTCCTTTTCTTTGGCAAAGAGATTTTAGGCATGAACTATATTCCTTCCATGTAACTGACAGGCCGTGCTGTTTTGAGGTGAAGCAGATTCTTTAGGAGGAACCAGTCCAGTTTCAAACAAAGAACCTTGCTATTCCTACAACAATTCCTCAATTCCAGGTTTAATCCTTTCAATATTTAAGAATAAAAAAATGCTATCCTACTTTTAGCCTCTTTGTTACTGGCCTTTTAATTTGCTAGACAACATGTTATGAAATTGGCAAATGAGTCAATGGAAAATTCAGAAGTGTCAGGATTATTTTGCTCTGCTCTGTTCACTTCAGGTTTTGGCATCTCTGTTTGGCATTCCTATTGCCTCGGCAGCCTCCAGGTTTATTTTTCATTTCAACTCACAGCCAAGAGATTGACCAAATCTTTTCCAGCGCTTTCCATCTCATATAAGCCATGCTTGTCAAGATGCCTCTGTCCTTCCAAATCCTCCACCTGCCCTCAATCCCAGCAACTGCATCAGCAGAGCCATGAGAAAATGGGAAGCATGCTGCACTCTAGCTCAGAATCTCTCCTTTCTCCAGATCCCTGTCTCTGGAAATCAGGGACCCTCACTGGTACTCTGTGAGGAGATGGATTTCAGGAAATTGTTCACCTTCTCCAGGTGTTTTCAGAATTGCCACGGCAGCACTGGATGTTCTCTGTCATGAGCCATAGACAGTAATATAGCCAGGTTTTTGTCTGACTCATGAAACAGCCCCTTCGTGGATGGCATGAGAAAATGAACACGTTTTCACAAGGCACTCAACTAAAACAGAAAGGTGTTAAAGATGCAATATCACCCTTGCATATGTGACAGTTCCATATACGCTGTCTTGATGTGAGTCACCCTGGCAAGTGACTCTGTGGAAGAGTGAATCTCAGTGGCACCATATAAAGCAATGCTTGCCTACATCCTCTCTCCCAGAAGAGGTCTCTGAGCTATGACTCAGTTCCCTTTGTTATATATTATATACCTGATTTCCTGACATCAATTTGTGTTCTACATTTTACTCTTTTTGTTTGTTCTGCTTTAAAGATCCCTTTGATTAGAAACACATGTTGGGATGCAGAATGCCAAGAGCGTCTTCTCCTTGCTCCTTCATAGCAGCAAAGTTAATGTACTTGAGGAGTAATGATCCTCTTAACAACAACAACAACAACAACAACAACAACAACAACAACAATAACAACAACAAAAGATCTGAACTCACACATGGTTCCTTTAGAAAACAAAACAAAACAAAAAAAAAACCAAAATGTTATCTTCACCATTGATTTCTCTGGCTAGAGTCTTAGAGTAGAAATCAACTTCTTTAAAAACAAAAACAAAAACAAAAAACAAACTTCATCCATAATATCGTGAAATAAGATTTGAATGTAAGACTTACTGATCTTGAATACAGATATTTTCAAAGTACATCCGCACTTGTATTACTGTCTTGTGAGAGCCTTAGATTAGGTTTCTATGCAATTAACCTTTTCATACCTATGTTTACATATTTATATTGATTCCTCCAGTAGATTCATTATGGAGTAGTTTTGTAAAAATCAAAACACATTCAAGCTTTCTGAATGAGTGTGCTATTCAAATTAACCATATGTTAAATTATTCCTAAATGGAAAAAGCTCCCAAACTACTTTTTTTTTAACACGACCAGCACTATATCAGATATTGGTTCTATTAATTAGTTCTGATTTCCTTTAACTGTTCCTTTCCCCCATCTAATAGGGATTAATCAAGTGCTTATAAGGATTAATTCTTATTAATATGTTAAAGTGAAGCTGATTAATAAGCTGCCATAGAAAATTTTTGGCAGGCCTTTCTTACTCTATTACATTCTTTCTAGGGAATTCTCACAGATCAGTAGTAACTAAACCTACAAAATGAATGGCTATCCTTGACCTCACTGTATACATGTTAACTAATTTGGCATCACTGCAGGAATACACAGAATGCCAAATAAGGGACTGTGAAGACTTCTCTGAGAGTCCAGCAAGGTGAGACATCACAATCCACCATTGAATTCATTGAACTTCCTTCCCATACCCAATTCCTCCTTGATTGTCAGTGTTAATCAAAGGATGCAGAAAACAATCAGATTAGCACAGGTTCTAAAGACTGAGCAGACAATTCTACACCTTGTCTTTGCCACTCACAATCTAAAAGGTGTTGAGAATGTTAACTAACCCCCCAGAGGTCCTTTTCTCAGTGAAATAAGGACATCCACATATATTTATAATTATTTGTATAATTAAATAATAATTCAACAATCTTAATACACACCCATTCATAAGTTTTACAGCAATATAAAAAGTTTAAAAATGTTACTATAAAATGAAAATTAGTACTGTTTTCTAAAACAACAATGTTGTATAACTAGGCTGCTTAATTCATTGAAAATGTGTGTGTGTGATGCATAGCACATTGCGATCAGTAATTCAATTCTTGATAAATTTTACTTCCATTTTCTTTCTGCATGTGAGCTTAATTTAAATCGTGTTACATTTAAATTGTGTTAACGGCCTTCTAGAGACAACATTTTGAAAAGAAGTGTTTGTTAAATAAACAAAATTGCATTGACTTCATTATTACTTTTTTTTTCTACACACACCAAGGAGGAAGCGAACATTTATGAGGTCTGGGGTCAAAGGAGGTAATAGTTTCCCAGTGTGGGGCATAAGGGGCATATGCCGCTCACTGAATGTTATCAGAAGCACCACTCTCTGACCTGAGAAAAAAATGTCTATTTCCATTCTCTTATTTTTTTTTCCTTTTTGATTAAAACCCCAAAGAAAGCAACAGCCCAGTGCCTCTCTGCCTTAACACCTCTCCTCTGTTTGTTAATCAAAAATTTTTTTAATTAACTTGAGCATTTCCTATATACATTTCGAGTGTTATTCCCTTTCCCGGTTTCCGGGCAAACATCCCCTTCCCCCCTCCCCTACTTTATGGGTGTTCCCCTCCCAACCCTCCCCCCATTGCCGCCCTCCCCCCAACAATCTAGTTCACTGGGGGTTCAGTCTTAGCAGGACCCAGGGCTTCCCCTTCCACTGGTGCTCTTACTAGGATATTCATTGCTACCTATGAGGTCAGAGTCCAGGGTCAGTCCATGTATAGTATTTAGGTAGTGGCTTAGTCCCTGGAAGCTCTGGTTGCTTGGCATTGTTGTACATATGGGGTCTTGAGCCCCTTCAAGCTCTTCCAGTTCTTTCTCTGATTCCTTCAACGGGGGTCCTATTCTCAGTTCAGTGGTTTGCTGCTGGCATTCACCTCTGTGTTTGCTGTATTCTGGCTGTGTCTCTCAGGAGCAATCTACATCCGGCTCCTGTCAGCCTGCACTTCTTTGCTTCATCCATCTTGTCTAATTGGATGGCTGTATATGTATGGGCCACATGTGGGGCAGGCTCTGAATGGGTGATCCTTCTGTGTCTGTTTTAATATTTGCCTCTCTATTCCCTGCCAAGGGTATTCTTGTTCCCATTTTAAAGAAGGAGTGAAGCATTCACATTTTGATCATCTGTCTTGAGTTTCATTTGTTCTAGACATCTAGGGTAATTCAAGCATTTGGGCTAATAGCCACTTATCAATGAGTGCATACCATGTGTGTTTTTCTGTGATTGGGTTACCTCACTCAGGATGATATTTTCCAGTTCCAACCATTTGCCTACGAATTTCATAAAGTCATTGTTTTTGATAGCTGAGTAATATTCCATTGTGTAGATGTACCACATTTTCTGTATCCATTCCTCTGTTGAAGGGCATCTGGGTTTTTTCCAGTTTCTGGCTATTATAAATAAGGCTGTGATGAACATAGAAGAACACATGTCTTTTTTATATGTTGGGGCATCTTTTGGGTATATGCCCAAGAGAGGTATAGCTGGATCCTCAGGCAGTTCAATGTCCAATTTTCTGAGGAACCTCCAGACTGATTTCCAGAATGGTTGTACCAGTCTGCAATCCCACCAACAATGGAGGAGTGTTCCTCTTTCTCCACATCTTCGCCAGCATTTGCTGTCACCTGAGTTTTTGATCTTAGCCATTCTCACTGGTGTGAGGTGAAATCTAAGGGTTGTTTTGATTTGCATTTCCCTTATGACTAAAGATGTTGAACATTTCTTTAGGTGTTTCTCAGCCATTCGGCATTCCTCAGCTGTGAATTCTATGTTTAGCTCTGAACCCCATTTTTAATAGGGTTATTTGTCTCCGTACGGTCTAACTTCTTGAGTTCTTTGTATATTTTGGATATAAGGCCTCTATCTGTAGTAGGATTGGTAAAGATCTTTTCCCAATCTGTTGGTTGCCGTTTTGTCCTACCCACAGTGTCCTTTGCCTTACAGAAGCTTTGCAGTTTTATGAGATCCCATTTGTCGATTCTTGATCTTAGAGCATAAGCCATTGGTGTTTTGTTCAGGAAATTTTTTCCAGTGCCCATGTGTTCGAGATGCTGCCCTAGTTTTTCTTCTATTAGTTTGAGAGTATCTGGTTTGATGTGGAGGTCCTTGATCCACTTGGACTTAAGCTTTGTACAGGGTGATAAGCATGGATCGATCTGCATTCTTTTACATGTTGACCTCCACTTGAACCAGCACCATTTGCTGAAAATGCTACTTTTTTTCCATTTGATGGTTTTTGGCTCCTTTGTCAAAAATCAAGTGCCCATAGGTGTGTGGGTTCATTTCTCGGTCTTCAATTCTGTTCCATTGGTCTATCTCTCTGTCTCTGTACCAATACCATGCAGTTTTTATCACTATTGCTCTCTAATGCTGCTTGAGTTCAGGGATAGTGATTCCCCCTAAAGTCCTTTTATTGTTGAGGATAGTTTTAGCTATACTGGGTTTTTTGTTATTCCAGATGAATTTGCAAATTGTTCTAACTCTTTGAAGAATTGGATTGGTATTTTGATGGGGATTGCATTGAATCTGTAGATCACATTTGGTAAAATGGCCATTTTTACTATATTAATCCTGTCAATCCGAGAGCATGGGAGATCTTTCCATCTTCTGAGGTCTTCTTCAATTTCTTTTTTCAGAGTCTTGAAGTTCTTATTGTACAGATCATTTACTTGCTTGGTTAAAGTCACACTGAGTACTTTATATTATTTGGGTCTATTATGAAGGGTGTCGTTTCCCTAATTTCTTTCTCAGCTTGTTTCTCTTTTGTGCAGAGGAAGGCTACTGATTTATTTGAGTTAATTTATACCCAGGCACATTGCTGAAGTTGTTTATCAGCTTTAGTAGTTCTCTGGTGGAACTTTTGGGATCACTTAAATATACTATCATATCACCTGCAAATAGTGATATTTTGACTTCTTCTTTTCCGATCTGTATCCCCTTGACCTCCTTTTGTTGTCTGATTGCTCTGACTAGAACTTCAAGAACTATATTGAATAAGTAGGGAGAGAGTGGGCAGCCTTGTCTAGTCCCTGATTTTAGTGGGATTGCTTCAAGTTTCTCTCCATTTAGTTTAATGTTAGCAACTGGTTTGCTGTATATGGCTTTTACTATGTTTAGGTATGGGCCTTGAATTCCTATTCTTTCCAGGACTTTTATCATGAAGGGGTGTTGAATTTTGTCAAATGCTTTCTCAGCATCTAATGAAATGATCATGTGGTTTTGTTCTTTCAGTTTGTTTATATAATGGATCACGTTGATGGTTTTCCCTATATTAAACCATCCCTGCATGCCTGGGATGAAGCCTACTTGATCATGGTGGATGATTGTTTTGATGTGCTCTTGGATTCGGTTTGCCAGAATTTTACTGAATATTTTTGCGATGATCTTCATAAGGGAAATTGGTCTGAAGTTCTCTTTCTTTGTTGGATCTTTGTGTGGTTTAGGTATAAGAGTAATTGTGGCTTCATAGAAAGAATTCAGTAGTGCACCATCTGTTTCAATTTTGTGGAATAGTTTGGATAATATTGGTATGAGGTCTTCTATGAAGGTCTGATAGAATTCTGCACTAAACCCGTCTCGACCTGGGCTCTTTTTGGTTGGGAGACCTTTAATGGCTGCTTCAATTTCCTTAGGAGTTATGGGGTTGTTTAACTGGTTTATCTGTTCCTGATTTAACTTTGGTACCTGGTATCTGTCTAGGAAATTGTCCATTTCCTGTAGATTTTCAAGTTTTGTTGAATATAGGCTTTTATAGTAAGATCTGATAATCATCAGATTTGAATTTGAATTTCCTCTGAATCTGTAGTTATGTATCCCTTTTCATTTCTGATTTTGTTAATTTGGACACACTCTCTGTGTCCTCTCGTTAGTCTGGCTAAGGGTTTATCTATCTTGTTGATTTTCTCAAAGAACCAACTTTTGGTTCTGTTGATTCTTTCTATGGTCCTTTTTGTTTCTACTTGGTTGATTTCAGCTCTGAGTTTGATTATTTCCTGCCTTCTACTCCTCCTGGGTGTATTTGCTTCTTTTTGTTCTAGCACTTTTAGGTGTGCTGTCAAGCTGCTGACATATGCTCTTTCCTGTTTCTTTCTGCAGGCACTCAGCGCTATGAATTTTCCTCTTAGCACAGCTTTCATTGTGTCCCATAAGTTTGGGTATGTTGTACCTTCATTTTCATTAAATTCTAAAAAGTCTTCAATTTCTTTCTTTATTTCTTCCTTGACCAAGTTATCATTGAGTAGAGCATTGTTCAATTTCCACGTATATGTGAGCATTCTTCCCTTATTGTTATTGAAGACCAGCTTTAGGCCGTGGTGGTCTGATAGCATGCATGGGATTATTTCTATCTTTCTGTACCTGTTGAAGCCTGTTTTTTGACCAATTATATGGTCAATTTTGGAGAAAGTACCATGAGGAGCTGAGAAGAAAGTATATCCTTTTGCTGTAGGATAGAATGTTCTATAAATATCTGTTAAGTCCATTTGGCTCATGACTTCTCTTAGTCTGTCTACGTCTCTGTTTAATTTCTGTTTCCATGATCTGTCCATTGATGAGAGTGGGGTGTTGAAATCTCCTACTATTATTGTGTGAGGTGCAATGTGTGTTTGAGCTTTAGTAAGGTTTCTTTTACATATGTAGGTGCCCTTGTATTTGGGGCATAGATATTTAGGATTGAGAGTTCATCTTTGTGGATTTTTCCTTTGATGAATATGAAGTGTCCTTCCTTATCTTTTTTTGATGACTTTTAGTTGAAAATTGATTTTATTTTATATTAGAATGGCTACTCCAGCTTGCTTCTTCCGACCATTTGCTTGGAAAGTTGTTTTCCAGCCTTTCACTCTGAGGTAGTGTCTGTCTTTGTCTCTGAGGTGTGTTTCCTGTAGGCAGCAGAATGCAGGGTCCTCGTTGCGTATCCAGTTTGTTAATCTATGTCCTTTTATTGGGGAGTTGAGGCCATTGATGTTGAGAGATATTAATGAATAGTGATTATTGCTTCGTGTTATATTCATATTTGGATGTGAGGTTATGTTTGTGTGCTTTTCTTCTCTTTGTTTTGTTGCTAAGACGATTAATTTCTTGCTTCTTCTTGGGTATAGCTTGCCTCCTTATGTTGGGCTTTACCATTTATTATCCTTGGTAGTGCTGGATTTGTAGAAAGATATTGTGTAAATTTGGTTTTGTCATGGAATATCTTAGTTTCTCCATCTATGTTAATTGAGAGTTTTGCAGGATACAGTAACCTGGGCTGGCATTTGTGTTCTCTTAGGGTCTGTATGACATCTGTCCAGGATCTTCTGGCCTTCATAGTTTCTGGCGAGAAGTCTGGTGTGATTCTGATAGGTCTGCCTTTATATGTTACTTGACCTTTTTCCCTTACTGCTTTTAATATTCTTTCTTTATTTTGTGCGTTTGGTGTTTTGACTATTATGTGACAGCAGGTGTTTCTTTTCTGGTCCAATCTATTTGGAGTTCTGTAGGCTTCTTGTATGCCTATGGGTATCTCTTTTTTTTAGGTTAGGGAAGTTTTCTTCTATGATTTTGTTGAAGATATTTCCTGGTCCTTTGAGCTGGGAGTCTTCACTCTCTTCTATACCTATTATCCTTAGGCTTGATCTTCTCATTGAGTCCTGGATTTCCTGTATGTTTTGGACCAGTAGCTTTTTCCGCTTTACATTATCTTTGACAGTTGAGTCAATGATTTCTATGGAATCTTCTGCTCCTGAGAGTCTCTCTTCCATCTCTTGTATTCTGTTGGTGAAGCTCGTATCTACAGCTCCTTGTCTCTTCTTTTGGTTTTCTATATCCAGGGTTGTTTCCATGTGTTCTTTCTTGATTGCTTCTATTTCCATTTTTAATTCCTTCAACTGTTTGATTGTGTTTTCCTGGAATTCTTTCAGGGATTTTTGCGATTCCTCTCTGTATGCTTCTACTTGTTTATTAATGTTTTCCTGTCTTTCCCTAAGGGAGTTCTTCATGTCTTTCTTGAAGTCCTCCAGCATCATGATCAAATATGATTTTGAAACTAGATCTTGCTTTTCTGGTGTGCTTGGATATTCTGTGTTTGCTTTGGTGGGAGAATTGAGCTCCGATGATGCCATGTAGTCTTGGTTTCTGTTGCTTGGGTTCCTGCGCTCGCCTCTCACCATCAGATTATCTCTAGTGTTACTTTGTTCTGCTATTACTGACAGTGGCTATACTGTCCTATAAGCCTGTGTGTCAGGAGTGCTGTAGACCTGTTTTCCTGTTTTCTTTCAGCCAGTTATGGGGACAGAGTGTTCTGCTTTCGGGCATGTAGTTTTTCCTCTCTACAGGTCTTCAGCTGTTCCTGTGGGCCTGTGTCTTGAGTTCACCAGGCAGGTCGCTTGCAGCAGAAAAGTTGGTCTTACATGTGGTCCCGAGGCTCAAGTTTGCTTGTGGGGTGTTGCTTATGAGCTCTCTGTGGCGGCTGCAACCAGGAAGATCTGTCCTGCCCTTTCCTGGAGCTTCCGTGCACCAGTGTTCCAGATGGCATTTGGTGTTTTCCTCTGGCATCAGTGATGTGTTCAGAGTGCAGTCTCTTCTGGTTTCCCAGGTGTGTCTGCCTCTCTGAAGGTTTAGCTCTCCCTCTCACGGGATTTGGGTGCAGAGAACTGTTTATCTGGTAGGTCTCTTCAGGTTTTGGCGGGGTCTCAGATGCAGCGGTCCTGCTGCTCCTGGGCCCTCCTCTACGGGAACCCAGAGGCCGTATAGAGTTTCCTCTTGGGCCAGGGATGTGGGCAGGCGTGAGCAGTGTTGGTTGTCTTTTCTGCTCTGCAGCCTCAGGAGTGCCCACCTGACCAGGCGGTGAGGTCTCTCTCCCACGGGGTTTGGGAGCAGAGAGCTGCTGCGGCCCGGGATCCGCGGGTTTGGGACTCCCTCATTATTACTTTTATACTGATTTCTTGTCATATCAACAGGGGTAGTAACATAGAAAACCGGGTGAGAAATTAAAAATGAAACCAATTGGTTTCTTTGTCTCAATCAGCATGTAAAAATGTAGGCTACCTTATGCTGACAATGTTTAGAGTCAAAAACTCATACTGAATTACTTGCATTATTAAAGACCAACCCTTTGAGGAGGATTGCTTCTTTGCCCAGACTTTGTTCATTCATCCCTTCTTTCATTCTTTTCCTAAGAATTCTACTTCCGGACACTGCCTCACTCAGTCATTCATTTTCTATGATCAATGAAGCTGTGCTTGACCCCACGTTGAAATGACAGCCATTTCAGGAATCTACAGTTGCAGGGTACATTATTTCTGGAACAGATAGTGATGACAAATTCCAAGATCCTTAACTACTGGAAAAGAAAGAAAAGGGATTGAACTGAAGTTTGGTCTACAAGTTCTTGTCTAGGGTTGATTATCTCATTAACATCAGAGCATGGACTATTAGTCAAAAACAGGCAATGTATTGTGTATAAGAGTTGTTTAGCATCTTTGATCCTTGCTACCCTTTCAAAAGAGATTCTAAAATATTTTTCATGTGTCTAGTCTGCCATTTGACTTATCTAATATTGTATCTCTCTCAATATATGTATATATGTATATGTGTATATGTATATGTATATATTCAGTATAATATATATATATATATATATATATATATATACCATATACTATTAAACTGATTACTACAGAATGTAAGGGCTTAGTACTAAACAGATATGAAGCATGATTACAATTGAAATACTAATGAAATAATCATATTTTATTTTAGTTTCATGTAACCAAGACATAAAGATCAGTATAGTAGTTACTAGAGCTTAAATTTGAGTAAACGTATGTGGCACCACTTGAGGTAATACTTCGTGGGAATGGAACAATTGCTCAGTCTTTGAATAACAGCTAACAAAGGGATCCACTACATTTTATATACAACACTTAAACAATGTACTTTACAGTAAGAAATACAGAGAAACTACTGATCATGTATATAGTTGAGGGAAATAAGTTCTGACATCTATAAAATACTGCCTGTAGTCAATGGTAGAAATACTCACATTCTTAGTTTACAGAGAATTCAATAAAAAGCCACCATTATGGTTTCCTAGGGATTTGGAACCCTGAGCACACTTCCCCACTTCCCTGTGCTTTCCTTATGTGTTAACTGACTGCTTAGTAAAAGTGAAACCTTTTTCAAGTTAAAAATTAATTGAAAAAGAAATACAACAAAAAATAAACTTAACACTAGGCTACCAAAAATCCAGTAAGTTTGCAAAGTTGTAATATGAGAAATATGGTTTACAAATACATTTCTGTTAATAGAGACCTCTATAGCCAAGAGACATAGATTTAAAAAAGGGGGGGGGGAGGTTTGTATTGAAAAAGTAAGTGTGCCCTTGTTGGAGGAAGTACTCGCTGTGGAGGCAGAATTTGAGGTCTCATATACATGTCATGCCCCACCCAGTCTGAGCTAGTCTTCTCCTTCCTTCCACCATGCACACTAGAATGTAGATCTCTTTCCTCCTCCAGCCTCACGTCTGCCTGCACACTGCCATGCTTCCCACCATGATGATAATGGTCGAAACCTCTGAAACCGAAAGTCAGCCTCAGTTAAAAGTTTGCCCTTGGAAGAGTTGCCTTGGCTGTAATGTCTCAAACTCAATAAAACTCAAACGAAGACAAGTGGTACACTTGGATCTTAAAATATCAACTCTCAGCTTCCTGAGAAAATGCCCCACTGATTTACACGCAGGTTGTATAAATCCGCAGTCCCATCAACAATGGAGGAGTGTTCCCCTTACTCTCTGTCCTCGCCAGCACCATTTGTTTCATTGATCTTGACCATTCTGATTGCTATAACCTTAAATGTCAAAGTAGTTTTGATGTGTTATTTCCCTAATGAATAAGGATGTTTAACATTCCTTTAACTTTTTCTCAGCTATTTGATTTTCCTCTTTTGAGAATTTTCTATTAATATCTGTGCCCCATTTTTAACTGGTTCTTTGTTCTCTTCATGTCCAGTTTTGTTTTGGGTGTTTTTTTTTTAACTCTTTATACATTTTGAATATTAACCCTTTATTGGATGTGTAGTTGGTTAAAAACAAAAAGCAAAAAAATCGCATTCTGTAGGCTAATGCTTCAACTGAATAACAGTGTCCTTTGCAATGTAGAAGCTTCTCATCTTCATGAGCTCCCAACTATTGTTGATCTTATTACTTCTGTTAATGGTGTTCTGCGGAGAAAGCCTTTCTATGCCAATGAGATCAAGGCTATTCTCTGCGTTCATTTCTATCAGGTTCAGTGCACCCAAAATCTACACTAGAGTAAAATTTACAAAAAATTATACTAGGAAAATAGAAAAGTAGAGGTGAATGCTGATACTATCATTAGAAATGCAGAATTTATAACATTTAGAATATGTATTCTTATAATATATATTGATCTTTACGTGATTTGTTTCCGTTTTGCTTCTACTGTCATTATATGTTATTGGAAACAAAATTTCCATTTGCTGCTTTGTAGTTTTACCACCATTTTCTTTAGCTGTTTTCTCTTCTTTTTCATTTTTCATTGAATTTATTTATTTGGGGTGGGAGGGTGTCACGCATGTAATACAGTGTGCACAGGGAGACCCAATGAGGGTGAAGGTTAGCTCCTTCCACAATACAAGTCCTGAAGTAATCATCGTTACGTTTGGCTCCAACTCCCTTAACCTACTGTGGTATCTTCATCAGCTAATTTACATTCTTGTTATTAGGATTTTACATTATTTACAACTCTATCTACTTTCCTTGCCACTATTTTTTAATGTCTACAGGATTTCTTCTATTTTGGTTGGAGTTATCTGTAGGATGTCATACAGGTGAGGGGCCAGTACAGGATAGAACGAGACCTGTCATTGGACGAGAAGGAGAATGGGCAGGAGAAAAGTTTGACGGAAGGGGAGGAGACTGGAACAGAAAGCAGGAAGAGACAGAAGGAGGAGAAGCAGCTGCAGAGAGAACATGGAGGCTGACGTTAAGATTCTACTCTGTGTATTTACAGTATGTTATAAATGTTCTTAAGGGACGGATGTGTACAGGGCTTTGTATGTTTAGGTGGGCAATTATATCTTATCAATTGCATCAGAGGTTATTGTGTTGTGTGTTCTTTCTTGTGGTGAATTAAGTGTAAGAGAATGTAGGGCGGCTGGTCTGGGCTGCCACTGAGTTGGGATGTGTGCTTCTGGCAAGGTATCTACCAGATATCTCGGGGCACTGTGGTGCCGGATATAGAGAGGTAAAAAGACAGACTTTTTTTTATAATTTTACAATTTATTTGTAACTACTTATTAAAATACTATATATCTTAATATGCAGCATAAACTGTCAATACACATACACATTGTTCAGTATTTAACTCAGCTTGAATTAAATCTGTGCCTCAAAAGCTATCAGTTCTTTATGAAGACATTCAAAATACTTTATTATAAGTTTCTGAAATACATAATTCCTTAGAGTTTCCTGTAGTCCCCTTACCCTACACTACTAGATCTTCAATCTCCAATAGAGTTTCTCATCTCGGAGCCAACAAGCAAGCTATTTAACTTGTAAAATATGCTAGAAATAATTTATTTTCCAAAACAACTGTGAGAAAGAGTGTCCTTTGTGAAAATTGCCTGTCACCTAAGGTTCATCAACTGATGAAAGGATGCTCCAACATTTTAAACCTAGGTAAGATCCATAAATATATCTTCTCAAAGTATGTGTATATTGTTCCTTCTTTTATGTCCTTGTAGGGTTCTGCCTGAGCGGTGCTCATTTCCTTCTACATGCTTCCAAGTGGGCAAGTACCAAACTAATCATATACTGAGATCTTAGATAGGAAAAGCCTGTCCCAAAAATTGTATGCAAAACCCATCACATGCTAGGTATGGCTAAGATCAAAAGTGAACAGGCTAAACACTGGGATCTTACTGGTATGTGATGGTGCAGTATCTAAACATGTGGGATTGGCCTGTGTTTTTATATCTGCATTTTAATATCAAGTAGCAAGGACTGATGAGTACAAGCAGCTTCACGAGCCTCCAGGGTCTTGAACCTAATTTGGCTCCCTTTTAAGACCCTTGAAATACTGACATGTGGTCATCAGAAGGATCAGACATACTATGACATGAGAATCAATTGTGTGCACCATGATCAATGAATACATTTGAGAAAAAATATAAAACACATAAGTGAAACCCTGGGCGCTTTCCATTAGCAAAGTAAACTGAAGGGCTGCAGCTGCAGCTCAGCGGTAGAACACCTCAACAGCACACATGAGGCGCTGGAATCAATCCCAGTCTCTGAAAGAAATCAACTACAGAGAATGGAGCCGTATGAAGGGTTTGGCCAGGAACGGCTATGTGAATTCCTCTGGATAGCACACTTCTGTAAGATGATAATGACTTCTTAGACTTGATAGTCTGGTCTCAAAATAAACAGCCGGGGAGCATTTGAGGCAGGTCACCAAATCCACAGCTTACATTTTGCTTTCTGTATGCAGAGGACCAACAACTTAGCAACTATCTACGCAAACCCAGAGAGCACAAAAGCAAAGAAAACATCCCGGTGCTACATGTAGAGAGTTTCATAGTTTTGAAAATAAGAGATGCTTTAATTGGGGTTTTTGTGATTAGTTTTCCTATTGGCTTTTCCCATCTATACATCAAAATGCTGGCTTGTATTTTTCTTTCAGTTCAAAGATACTATTTTCTTACTTTTCCCTTTCCTTCTGTCCAGACCCTTAATTTCCTCTAATCCTTTGTGTTGTCTCCTTTTAGTTCTACATTAGTTTTCTCCTCCTCCTGTTCCTTTATTCTTCATCCTGCCACACTCTCTCCCTCTTCTCATTCATTCTCTTTCTCCTGTTGCTTCATCAAAATTATACCCAAAAAACTGTCTATCAAGGTCATATTAATGTCTTGATTTTCACAACAGATGACAATTCTGGAAAGGTTGTTGAGCTCAGAGTGAAAATTTAGTCAATGCCAGCATTCCAACCTAGCAAAGTGATATAAGAATTTCTCTGCTGAATTATACTGCATCTGAGAACAACATGTCATAATGACAGGGGACACTCCCAGGATTCTTCTAGAAAAGAACACAAGGAACATCAGAACTCACAGAAGCAGGGCTTAGAACTTTACCTATTTCTCCTTTACCAATGACATTTTTCAACTGCAAAAAAAGCACCATAATCATTAGACAATATTAGATGCAAATAACATTCAAGAAGAAACACTATTCAAGATTTCAATTTACTATTCAGAAGCAAAAAATGTAAATAGTTTGCAAATAGAGGTGCCAATTAAACTTTCAAAATGTTTTTTAAATGATCCTGTGGTGGCAGGAGTATGGATATTTTTCTATTTAATTTATTCAGACTAAACACAATAGAAATCATTTTTAAAAAGACACATCAGGCAATACTCCATAGGAGAGAAATAAAAGGGAAGTTACAAGTCTAAAATCCATCCTATTTCTGTCAGAGAGTACTGATTTCCTTGGTGTGCGTATTGGAGAGAAAATGCATTTGCCAGAACTACCCATGCCACCACTACCAGGGTTTGGTGCATAATGGCAGAGTCACACGTTTCAGCCTTAGAATAAAAAGAGAATGCTTTAATACTTGTGATGAAAATCAAATCATGTAGTCAGAGTTCCAGGATTCGCACTCTAGCATTTGCTCACCAAGTGCTTCCCCTTAAAACAGGTAACATTCCTTTTTAATCATATCTGCAGCATTGAAACCCTTTGCATTTTTAACACTAAGTCAAGAGTGGGGATGTTAGCACAAGGAAAGTTAATACTGATTTTTCCTGCTTTAGACTAACAAGATTCTGGATCGCATTAACAAATCAATAGAGAGTCAGAAAAGATAATTTTGGAGGAGGAAAAACCCCCTTGTGAGAGTAAAACAAATCTCTACGTGGATAATTCTCAAGTCCAATGCCTTCCCCATTAGAAACAATTGCTTTTTACTATCAAAATCATTTCATGGCCCAGCCCATTCATCTTATCGGGAAGTAATGCTTAACAGATTCCAGTCTACTTCCCAGACTCAAGTTTCCAGCCACACTCCTTCTTGCCCCCAGAGGCCATTTCATAAGTAACCTAACATCAGTTCAAACTGCATTCATTTTTTCCATCACTTTACACCTTAGAAAACTGATGCAGACTTCCCCAGATGAGGTTTAACACAGAACACAGGTTTATGAAGTGTGGAACCGCATTTCAAATGTACACATAATATATTGATATAGGCTTTGGGAACATTTTTAGAGAATACAAATGCACAGTATTCAAGGCTTAAATGGCCCTTTTCACAGAGATATAGCTCATAAAAGATTTCAGAAGGCTAAAAAACTCTAAAAATATAGTTCCCTGTTTCTTCTCTGAAGATCTCACAGACTATTTGAATTTAGAAATGAAATGGGATATCTAGCATGCAAGTGTACACCATAATCAATTCATTAGATAAAATAAATTGACAATTGAGAAGTTGTTCCAGTTTACTTCTTGTTTGCTGTGATAACATACTATAACCAAAATCAATTCATGAATGAATTGGTGTATTTTGGGCAGTTGAGACAAGAACTGAGACAAAGTGCACAGAGGACCACTGCATCCTATCTCAGTCTTGATAGCATGCTTGACTTCCTTTCTGTAGAACGCAGTACCACCTGCCGAGCAGGGCAACACCTTCAGAAGTCTGGGCCCTACTACATCAATCATAGTCAAGAAAATTCCCCACGGACATGCCACAGGACAGTCTGATGGGCCATTTGTTCAATTACAATTTCTTCTTCCCAGCTACATCCAAGTTTTTGTCAAGCCAACAAAACTAACCAGCCCAATAACTAATTATGAATTTCAAATCCTAATTGTTTTTAAAAGGTACATGAATAAAAAGCACTACCTAACTGATGATATGTAATAATATATGAACTGCCAGAATGTTCAACAACAAAGGCTCTGATACCTTTAGTAATTGGATAGCAGAGTATAAATATGTTATGTTATTAGTAAGTCTTAGTATATTATAGCAAATCATAGTAAAAAGAAAATATACATAGTTATATTTATATTTTAACTCTACATCATGTCTGAGAAATGTCACAGGAACTTAACAGCATATACAGACTGCCATTTTTATATCATTCCTAAAAGCTTGAAAATGTACCTTCGTTCACAATCAAACTTCCTGGTGGGTATCAATCTGTTATTACAATTTTCCAGAAGAAATGTGTGTGTTTATCCTGAGGAATGATCTCCACATATTAAATGGGCTATGAAAAAAATGACAAATTTTAATGATTTCAAACTTTAGAATTAATTTTCCATTTGCTTTGTCTGTTCACCCATATTGGCATCTAGACACACCTATCTCAGACAATCTGTACTTCCTGTTCCCTCAGCTAACAATGCTTCCCCCTTTTCCATTTCTCTTGGGTCTTCTAGCAAATACCACTTTGTAAAGACAAGAAATCTCTGCCAACACATTTAAATGGCAACTTGGATCCCTCCAAACTCTCTACTGTCCATCATTGTGATTTTGCAACACAGCACTACGATTGTGTGTCACTTAATTATATTCCTGGTTTCCCTCTAGACAATGCCATAATACATGAAGCATTCTTTGATAAGGTCAGTGACTTTTGAGTCTTTTCTTAACTTCTACATCCTTTATGCTAGAAATGGAACAAGCTCAAAATTGGTGTTCAGAAACTAATCGTTTGAATAAATGGATGTATAGTAGAGATATAGTTTCTCTTTTATAAAAGTTGTACCAAGTAGAATGTATTTCTTATTTTTAAAAATAATATAAATAGCAATCTAGAGAATATACATTTTTGTTTTATTGTATATAAATAAGATTTAGAAATATTAAATGAGATCAACATAAAACATAATTATTTAATAATCACAGTTATAAAAATATTTCAATAGTTATAGGTGGCATATAAATACCATTTGACTATACTCATAATTTTTACATGCTAGTGAAGCTCAATGTTGTCAAGTCTAATATGATTCAATTCTTATCACAAGTATATAAATCAAATAACAAATTTTATTCATTCGCTTTTATTTTACGTGTATGGGTATTTTGTCTGAGTGCTTGAATGTACGTCACATCTCTATCTGGTCCTGTGGAGATCAGAAAAGAATGCCAGAACCCCTGCGACTGGCATTCAGGGAGCTATGGCTGCCATGGAGGTGCCTAGAATCAAATTCAGGTCCTTTAGAAAAGCAGCCAGTGCTCTTAATGATGAGCCATCTTTTCAACCCTAAATTTCTGTTTTTAAAGATTTTTTTCTTTTATTGTGTTTTTTTATTTACATTTCAAATGTTATTCCCTTTCCTGGTTTCCCAGACATAATCCCCCTATCCCATTCCCCTCCCCTTCTTCTATAAGAGTGTTCCCCTCCCCATTCACCCTCCTTTCCCCCCTCTCCACATTCCCCTACACTGGGGGTCCAGCCTTAGCAGAACCAAGGGGTGCTCCTTCCATTGGTGCCCAAGAAGGCCATCCTCTACTACATATGCAGCTGGAGCCATGGGTCAGTCCATGTATAGTAAGATTTACTCTTATTTCAATGTAGAGAACGTTCAGGTGCCCACAGTGGTAAGGAAAGGGGGTCAGATCCCTTGGACCTGCTGTTAGAGACCATTAAGAGGCACTTGGTCTGTGCTAGAACAAAATTCAGATTTTCTAACAAAAAGAAATAGTATGCATTCTTAACTGCTGAGGCGTCTCTCTAAACTTCATGATAGTCACATGACTACAGCCAACTTGTACCATTGTAAGTACATTTGAACATCATATGTCAAAAGTACAATAAATGACTAAATAATATTTACAGAAAAATTTTTCCTTGGGAAAAAATCATTCTAAGAAATTTTCTAACTGCAAAGTAAGCACTTAAGACAGTCTATGGTTCTCACTCACTCACTATGGTTCTCTCAGTCTATTCCTCAGAAGACTCAATAACTCAGGCTCCTCTCTAGGACTGCAATAGACCACCAGTCACAGCCTTTCTTAGTTACTCTCTATGACTCATGTAGATCCATGGCCTCCCTTCCCCACCCATCACTGCATCCCAACCTCCAACACAAGTAGGTATTCCCTGTGAACATAACGCAGCAGGCCACTGAAAGAGTCAACACAAAGCCAACACACTCTCTGAATGTCCAGAAATGAAACAGAAATCAAGGAACAAAACATCCCCCAGAATGTCACCAAAAATCAGCACTTTAGACCTACAATCACCCCAAAAGCAGATGCCTAGATGCCAGCATAAGAATGTAATCAGTAACAGCCAGGGCAATAGGCCTCCACTAGAGGCCAGCTTTCCTGAATATTCCACCATAGCCAAAGCAGAAGAAAGGAACCTTAAGAACAACTAATGAAGATAACAGGGATCCTCAAAGTGAAAATAAATAAATCCTTTTTAAACAGCCAAGAAAAACCAAATAGTTGAAGAAAATGGATAAAATTGTTTAAAACCTGATAATGAATACAGAAGTAATAATGAGAACAGAAACTAAGGGAATTCTGGGGATGAAAACTTGAGGAATTCAAGCAGGAGCTACAGAGGAAAGCTTCACCAACAAAACACAAGAATTTTGAACAAAGTCATAGTACAAAATCTTTCTTACCTAAAGAAGGAGGTACAAGTAAAGGTACCAAACCACCCAGCGCTCCAAAAGACCAGACTAGAAAAGAAAGTCATCTTACCACATTAATAATCAAAGCACTAACTATACAAAACAAAGAAATAATATAGACGTTTCAAGGAAAAAACATATATATGCATATTTATATATATATATATATATATATATATATATATATATATATATATATATATATGCAGACCTATTAGAATTATACCTGAATTCTTAGGGGATACTCTAAAAGCAGAAAGACCTGAAGATATGCTCCAGACTCTAAGATATCACAGATCCCAGACCACACTATTACACAGCTAAGTTTTCAATCACCATAGATGGATAAAATAAGGTACCACCCAAGAAAATCAAATTTAATTATCTACAAATCCAGCTGAATAGAAGATGTTAGAAGTAAAACTCCAAACCTAGGAGTTTAACTCATCTCTGAAAATACATAAAATAAATAAAATTACATTAGCCAAACCAAAGTAAGGGAAACATAAACACATACACACCACTACCACCACCACTACAACCACCACCACCATGGACAACAGCAACAAAAACAACAACATTAACAGGAATCAACAGTCATTGATCACAGACATCCTCAATTTCAATGGCCAAAATTCCCAAATAAAAAGACACAGAATAAGAGAATAGATGCAAAAACAGGATCCATCCTTCTATTGTATCCAAGAAACACACCTTAACACATTACCTCAGGGTAAAAGGTTGGGAAAAAGATATTCCAAGTAGATGGACTTAAGAAGCAAGTTGGGAAAGTCATTTTAGTATCCAACAAATTAGACCTCAAATCAAACCTAGTCAAAAGAGATGGGGAAGAACACTTTATAGTCATCAAAGGAAAAATCTACCAAGATGGCATTTCAATTCTTAACATCTATGCCCCAAAAACAGGGTAACTATTTTTGTAAAAGAAAATTGCTAAAACTTAAATAACATATTGACCCGCATACACTAATAGATGTAGACTTCAATACCCCATTCTCACCAAAGGATAGGTCATCCAAACAGAAACTCATTCTATGAGGCCATAGTTACTCTGATACCTAAATCACACGAAGACTCAACAAAGAAAGAGAATTTCAGACCAGTTTCCATTATGAACATTGATATAAAATGCTCAATAAAATATTCACAAACTGAATCAAACAACACATCAAAAACATCATCCACCATGATCAAGTAAGCTTCCTGCCAGAAATGCAGAGATGATTCAAAATATGAAAATCCATCAATGTAATCCACCATATATAAATAAACTGAAAAAAAATCACATGATCATCTCATTAGATGCTGAAAAAGTTTTTTGGCTAAATCTAACACCCATTTATTTTTAAAGTGTCAGAGAGATCATATAAGGCCCATACCTAAACAAAATAAAGACAGTGTACTACAAGCCAATAGCCAACATCAAATTAAATGCAGAGAAATTTAAAGCAATTACACTGAAATCAGAGACAAGACAAGGCTGTCCAGTCTCTCCATATCTATTCAACGTAGTATTTAAAGTTCTAGCTTGATCAATGAGATAACTAAAGGAAATCAAGGGGATACAAATTGGAAAGGAAGAAGCCAAACTATCTCTATTCACAGATAATATGAAAGTATACATACATGACCTCCAAAACTATACCTGAGAACTTCTATAGCTGATAAACACCTGTACATAGTGGCTGGATACAAAACTAACTCAAAAATATCATTAGCCCTCCTTTGTAAAAATGATAATCTGGTAAGGAAGGCTTTAAAGAAACTGAACCCTCTAAATAGCCAAAAATAATATGAAGTATCTTAGTAAAACTCTAAGGAAACAAAAGTGTACGACAATAACGTCAAGAGAAAGAAAGAAATCAAGGTATCAGAAAATGGAAAGATCTCCTGTGTTTATGGATTGGTAGGAATGATATAGTAAAAATGCATGTCTTACCAAAAGCAATCTGCATATTCAATGAAATCCCCATCAAAATTACAAACATAATCCTTTACGGACATTGAAAGGAAAGTTTTCAAATTCATATGAAGACAAAAAAAATAGGATAGCTAAAAGAATTCTGTACAATAAAAGAACTTCTGGAAGAATCACGATCCCTGATTTCAAGCTCTACTACACAGCAAACACGTAAACACAAAACATGTGGTATAAAAACAGACTGGTTGATCAATCGAATCAAACTGAAGACCCAGTTATAAATCCACACCTATGGACACTTGATTTTTGATGAAGCCAGAAATGCACACTGGAAAAAAGACAGCAACAAAGGGTGCTGGTCTAACTGGATAACTTTATGTAGAAGAATGCAAGTGTATCCATACTTATCACACAGCACAAAACACAAGTCTAAGTGGATCAAAGATCTCAACATAAAACCTGATGTGTTGAACCTGATAGAATAGAAAGTGGGTGATAGCATTTACTACATTTACATGAGAGATGGCTTTCTGAACAGAACACTAATAACTCAGCTCAGGTGCTGAGATCAACAATTCATAAATGGGACCTCAAGAAACTGAAAAGCTCCTGGGTGTGGAGGGCGGCAAATGACACTATCATTGAACATAGCAGCAGAATAAAGAATAGGAAAAGTTGTTGTTGTTTTTTTTTTATCAACTCCACATCTGATAGAGGACTAACATCCAAAATATGTAAAGAACTCAAGAAATTAAATATCAAACAACTAAATAATCAAATAAGAAATTAAGTACAGATCTAAGCAGAGGAATTTTAAATGCATGAGAAATTCTTTTTTTTTCTTTTTTTTTTCTTTTTTTTATTTATTTTTTTTTTATTAACTTGAGTATTTCTTATATACATTTCAAGTGTTATTCCCTTTCCCGGTTTCCGGGCAAAATCCCCCTCCCCCCTCCCCTTCCTTATGGGTGTTCCCCTCCCAACCCTCCCCCCATTGCCGCCCTCCCCCCATAGTCTAGTTCACTGGGGGTTCAGTCTTAGCAGGACCCAGGGCTTCCCCTTCCACTGGTGCTCTTACTAGGATATTCATTGCTACCTATGGGGTCAGAGTCCAGGGTCAGTCCATATATAGTCTTTAGGTAGTGGCTTAGTCCCTGGAAGCTCTGGTTGCTTGACATTGTTGTACTTTTGGGGTCTCGAGCCCCTTCAAGCTCTTCCAGTTCTTTCTCTGATTCCTTCAATGGGGGACCTATTCTCAGCTCAGTGGTTTGCTGCTGGCATTCGCCTCTGTATTTGCTGTATTCTGGCTGTGTCTCTCAGGAGCGATCTACATCCGGCTCCTGTCGGTCTGCACTTCTTTGCTTCATCCATCTTGTCCAATTGGGTGGCTGTATATGTATGGGCCACCTGTGGGGCAGGCTCTGAATGGGTGTTCCTTCAGTCTCTGTTTTAATCTTTGCCTCTCCCTTCCCAGCCAAGGGTATTCTTTTTTCTCATTTAAAGAAGGAGTGAAGCATTCACATTTTGATCATCCGTCTTGAGTTTCGTTTGTTCTAGGGATCTAGGGTAATTCAAGCGTTTGGGCTAATAGCCACTTATCAATGAGTGCATACCATGTATGTCTTTCTGTGATTGGGTTAGCTCACTCAGGATGATATTTTCCAGTTCCAACCATTTGCCTACGAATTTCATAGACTCATTGTTTTTGATAGCTGAGTAATATTCCATTGTGTAGATGTACCACATTTTCTGTATCCATTCCTCTGTTGAAGGGCATCTCGGTTCTTTCCATTTTCTGGCTATTATAAATAAGGCTGCGATGAACATAGTGGAGCACGTGTCTCTTTTATATGTTGAGGCATCTTTTGGGTATATGCCCAAGAGAGGTATAGCTGGATCCTCAGGCAGTTCAATGTCCAATTTTCTGAGGAACCTCCAGACTGATTTCCAGAATGGTTTTACCAGTCTGCAATCCCACCAACAATGGAGGAGTGTTCCTCTTTCTCCACATCCTCGCCAGCATCTGCTGTCACCTGAGTTTTTGATCTTAGCCATTCTCACTGGTGTGAGGTGAAATCTCAGGGTTGTTTTGATTTGCATTTCCCTTATGACTAAAGATGTTGAACATTTCTTTAGGTGTTTCTCATCCATTCGGCATTCCTCAGCTGTGAATTCTTTGTTTAGCTCTGAACCCCATTTTTAATAGGGTTATTTGTTTCCCTGCGGTCTAACTTCTTGAGTTCTTTGTATATTTTGGATATAAGGCCTCTATCTGTTGTAGGATTGGTAAAGATCTTTTCCCAATCTGTTGGTTGCCGTTTTGTCCTAACCACCGTGTCCTTTGCCTTACAGAAGCTTTGCAGTTTTATGAGATCCCATTTGTCGATTCTTGATCTTAGAGCATAAGCCATTGGTGTTTTGTTCAGGAAATTTTTTCCAGTGCCCATGTGTTCCAGATGCTTCCCTAGTTTTTCTTCTATTAGTTTGAGTGTGTCTGGTTTGATGTGGAGGTCCTTGATCCACTTGGACTTAAGCTTTGTACAGGGTGATAAGCATGGATCGATCTGCATTCTTCTACATGTTGCCCTCCAGTTGAACCAGCACCATTTGCTGAAAATGCTATCTTTTTTCCATTGGATGGTTTTGGCTCCTTTGTCAAAAATCAAGTGACCATAGGTGTGTGGGTTCATTTCTGGGTCTTCAATTCTATTCCATTGGTCTATCTGTCTGTCTCTGTACCAATACCATGCAGTTTTTATCACTATTGCTCTGTAATACTGCTTGAGTTCAGGGATAGTGATTCCCCCTGAAGTCCTTTTATTGTTGAGGATAGCTTTAGCTATCCTGGGTTTTTTGTTATTCCAGATGAATTTGCAAATTGTTCTGTCTAACTCTTTGAAGAATTGGATTGGTATTTTGATGGGGATTGCATTGAATCTGTAGATTGCTTTTGGTAAAATGGCCATTTTTACTATATTAATCCTGCCAATCCATGAGCATGGGAGAGCATGAGAAATTCTTAAAGGAGTGTTCAATATCCTCAGACATCAGGACTTTGAGATTCTATCCTACACCTGTCTGAATGGAAGTGACAGCTCATGCTATCGAGACCATGAAGCAAAGGGGCACCCCTCCATTGCTGATGTGAGTGCTAAATTGTACAGTCGCGATGGAAAATTAGTATGATGGTTCCTCTGAAAACTGGGACTCTGTGCTGGAGCCCACCAGCACGAGTCAAACAGTCCCTGAGCAGGGAGTGAGGATTAACAATAGGAAAGGTAGAAAGAAGATACAAACACAAGAGATAGATTTGGGAGGACTGACAGTAAACTCTGCAGCAGCCCGAGTTTATTTTTCATAACCTTTTTATACCCTTCAGCACCATGGGAAGCAAAGCCACACACTAGCAGAAACAATTGCAGAAATATACACAGGAAAACTGTTCTTATCCAGAGATGTCTCTGTTCCTTCCACCAAGGTCAATAGAATGTTCTGTTCCTCCTACCATTCTGTGCCTCAGCAAGCCAGGAAATCTGCCAACAGACTCTGACCTGCCTTGACTCTGCCTGCCAGACTTTTTTTTACTCCCCTTCAGAGAAGCAGGCAAATGGCTACTGACAAGACTCAATCTACCTCAAGACCCTGCTATACTACTGTTGGGCATACAACCAAAGGACACTCCAGTCTACCACAAGGACACTTTCTCAACCATCTTCACTGAATCTTTATTCATAGAAACAACCTAGATGTCTCTCAATTCAAGAATGGGAAAAGAAAATGTGAAACAATGGAGTATTGTTCAACTATAAAAGAAAATCGTCATGAAATTTGCAGGCAAATGAGTAGAACTAGAAAAAGAACAAAACTTTCTGATTGAAGTAACCCAGACCAATAAAGACAGATGTGATATATACTCACTTATAAGTAGGTATTAGCCATGAAGGAAATAAGGATCAAACTATAATTTGTCAACCCAGCGAAGCTAAGTAAAGAAAAGGGCTGTAGGGGGATGCATAACCTCCTGTGGAAGGGGAAATAAATTTTTTAGATTGACTGGGAATAAGTAGAGATGGGGACAAAAGGGATCAGATATTGGTGGAGATACAGTGAAGGGAAAGAGTGTACGGAGAGACTGCTGGAACTGGTCAATTGGGGGGGGGCAATGTGGAAACATAGTGCAGTAGAAACTTCTTGAAATCTATGAAGGTGATCCTACTGAGAACTTCTAGTCATGGGGTATATGGAGTCTGAACTGGCCATATCTTATAACCAGGCAAGACTCCCAATGACAGGATTGGATTACATCCAGTTGAGTAATTGTCTGACAGGGAGATCCTCAAACAACCTAGGCAGATGACAAGACAGAGGATTCTCTAAAAACTGACAGCAGGACTCCATTGCTGAAGACAGCATTCACAGAACTCATTGAACATAAAACATTCAATGTGCTGCTTCATGGAACCTTCTTCTCCCACATTCTAGTCCCTTTGGTAGGCAATAGAAAGAGGAATGTGGACATTAACCCAGCCACAAATATTTCACCTACAATCTGTCCTGCCTGCAAGACGTCCTGGGTTAATGGTAGCACAGAATTTGTAGGAGGAGCCAGTTGATGTCTGATTCAACTGGAAGCCCCAGGTCAGGGGAGGAAATCCATGCCCAACATAGCTGGGATGACCGGGAACCAGAAACTGAATGCCTCAGAAAACAAGAGACACAGCCAGAATACAGCAAATACAGAGGCGAATGCCAGCAGCAAACCACTGAACTGAGAATAGGTCCCCTATTGAAGGAATCAGAGAAAGAACTGGAAGAGCTTGAAGGGGCTCGAGACCCCAAAAGTACAACAATGCCAAGCAACCAGAGCTTCCAGGGACTAAGCCACTACCTAAAGACTATATATGGACTGACCCTGGACTCTGACCCCATAGGTAGCAATGAATATCCTAGTAAGAGCACCAGTGGAAGGGGAAGCCCTGGGTCCTGCTAAGACTGAACCCCCAGTGAACTAGACTGTGGGGGGGAGGGCGGCAATGGGGGGAGGGTTGGGAGGGGAACACCCATAAGGAAGGGGAGGGGGGAGGGGGATGTTTGCCCGGAAACCGGGAAAGGGAATAACACTCGAAATGTATATAAGAAATACTCAAGTTAATAAAAAAAAAAAAAAAAAAAAGAAAACAAGATAGAACCAAACAAGATTGATCTAATGAGAGAGAGAGGGAGGGGGAGGGGAGGGGAGGGGGGGAGGGGGAGAGGGAGAGGGAGAGGGAGAGGGAAAGAGAGACAGAGACAGAGACAGAAGAACAGAGACAGATAGAGACAGAACAGAGACAGACAGAGCCAGAGAGAGAGAGACAGACAGAAGATTCCTAATAATATTCCTCTATACTCATAGGTTGCCAACTTGTCCAGTAATCATCAAAGAGGAATCTGGCAGCAAATGGAAGAAGATGCAGAGACCCAGACATGATGTGAAGAGAGTATAAATTGGAGTTCTCAACTTGACACCTCCACTCATAGCTTGGGGAATCCCATGGAAGAGGAGGAAACAGGATTGTAAAAGTCAGCAGGGTTAGGCGGCACCAAGAGAACACAGTTCACCTAATCATCTGAGAAGGGTACATATGGGCTCACAGAGATTGATAAGGCAAGTACGGGGCTGGGGTTGGGGTTGGGGTTAGGAGTCTGAACCAGGTCCTCTGCACACAGGTCATGGCTGTTACCTTGGTGTTTTGTGGAATTCCTAAATGTGGGAGCTGGTATGCGTTTGACTTTTTTGCCTCCTCTTTGGACTCTTTTCCTCCTGTTGGGAGGCTTTGTCCAGCCTTGGTGTGAGTGCTTATGCCTTGCCTTATTTTATTTTATCTTGTCCTGTTTGGTTGTAATCTTTTGGAAGCCTGATGTTTTCTAAGGACAGACAGGATAGTGGATGGGGCTGAGAGGAGTGGAGAGAGAGAAAACTGGTCAGAATATATTGTATTAGAGAAGAATCTATTTTGATATAGGTAGTTCATGATTCTCTCTAGATAGTAGGCTTTACTTACAATGGGGAAATGGATAAAAAGCAATAACTAAAAAACGTGGTAATAATAAAAGTGGAAGTTTTGTTGATTTGTAGTCAAGTGAAGTCAAGGAAAACTAATTTTTAAAGTAACTCATATACTAACTCATATCCCAAAGAAAAACGATTGAAATAGCACAAGATGATTTATTTCAAGTGACTAGTTATAAATTTACATGAAACAATCATTCTGAAGTCTGGGGACTTACCCTCTGCTGACCCCAGAAAAAGAATGACCATTGAGATGGAGGACACCAAAAGAAAGATGCTGTCTAAATTCACTGAGTAAAGCTCATACGAACTCAATAGAGACTGAAGCAACAAGCACAGGGCCCATGCAAGCCTGCACCAAGTCTTCTGTGTATTTATTACAGCTTTTGGTTATGTTTTTGTTATATCTTAGAAGCCTCTTCTTTTCTAATAAGAGATGGAAAGGGAACAGATCAAAAAGGGACAGTATGGGGCTAAGAACTAGGAGGCATGGAGAGAGGGAAATTATAATCAGAATTATTGTATGAGAAGGGATTCCGTTTATGATAAGTTTTGGAGGATGTCCAGAAAATACTGACAAGATAACAATTTTAGTTGATTAAAAAAAGGAGTGAAAGATGTTGCAATCCCATCTACACAATGTTCCGAAGTCTTTCCAGAGCTTCTCCATATTTTACATAACTAACAAGTATCTCCCATTTCTTAAGTACTCGTGAGTTTCTGTTCATTATACTGTACAACTGTTCTGTTGTTGTTATTGTTGCTGTTTTTAAATTATAAGTTTTGTTTGCATTTATGTCCATCTCCTACATGCTCAGTTGGTGCCCACGGAGGCCAGAAAGAATCACTGAATTCCCTGATACCCCAGAACTGGAGTTAGAGATAGCTATGAGAAACCATGTGGGTGCTCATACCAAGGGCTTTGGAAGGGCATCCAAAGATTTTAACTGCTGAGCCATCTTTCTGGTTCCTCTTCAGCTGTTTTAAAAAGACTTTAAGTTCAAACCAAAAGCACTGGAGAAGATCTGAATCAGCACATTTCTTGATAGGGCAGCCT